>NC_142443.1:119333076-119647692 GCF_059453495.1 Arachis ipaensis | reverse complement strand
TTTCATGCAAAAAAGGAATGATGATAGCAGTGCTAACTTTGTATGGTCTGTATGAAGCGGTCCGATACACATATACGAGACAATTCCTAATCGTATGCTTACCCTCTATTGTTCTATTGTGTTCCGAACCAATCGGGAATGGGTTGAATTAAATATATAAAACTTATGCACCGAATAATCAACTAATCTAATATAATGCCAAAAAAGTAAGATAACTATTAATTTACATCTGCAAAGTTGCCTTATATGCAGATCATTTGCTGGTTTCTTTAAAGCCTGCTTATGACTTACTGTTGATTATACAACTCTGATCATACATGTACATAGACAATCATTACATCTATACTATACCCTCCAGGATACATCCAAAATGCTTATCTCTTATTTTACATCTTCTATTTTGTCTCATCCCATTGGGAAGTAGAGAGACCAATCCAGCTAGTGATGGAGACCTACAAGAAAATCATCGTCTATATCTTCTATATATAAGAAAATTAATAAATTATTAAGTATCAAATCTTGACATTTTCTAATTGTTCACATGTTAAAATATGGAACAATTAAAATGCAGTCACACCCATATTTTATAGAGTAGCACATTAATGAAACTCCTTCCCTGCAGGTAAAAACATTCCCCTGACTGAGGGTGACAAAACCTTGCATAGTGATGTCCAGAAACATCAAATGTAACCTCATTTAATCACTACTGGCTCTCCTATATCCTGGTGCATTAACTATCTACGATGCATGGTATACGAAAGAAGCATGACGTTGAAGAAGATGATCGTGTATTTTATCTAACGGTGGATCCTTACACGATATGATTCGGTTTCAAAACCTCCATATTCAAAAACAGCAACAAATACCTAATTCTTATTATGTTGCATCATATAGCTGTGTCGGTAACAATAGTCTTAAGTAGTGATTTATTTTGATAATTTGAGCTTGCAAATCAATCTTCGTCTTCCTCATTATTTTACATAGAGACAACATGACATACCAAGTGTATTCTATAGAAGATTCAAATATCTCTTGAGTGATAAACTCCAGGTTGTGGATTGTAACCAGAATCGATTTCAGCTAGCCATTATTCAAGGGTCACCACATCATATATTTCACATGGACTTCAAAATCTAGTGAGTGTTTATAAACTATCCAAAGGAGGCACACTCAAGCTGAGATACCTATATGATGACATCTTTTATGTCTTAAAGGTAAGGGATAACAATATGGCCAGCATACCTATTGTAGTGCATGGTTTTAGATCCATCTTTTCTACACCAATTTCAGTGAAGGGCAAAGAAATTTTGGGTGATGATACATTCTTCATGGAAATTGAAAGATATCAAAATGCTATGTACAAGAAAAAGAAAAAGAGAAAGATAAAATGCTTGCTATGTAGAGGAAAACCTGTCACAATCATCCAAAGAGCCATGCACATATTTTGTATGGACGACCAACAAACCATAATAACAATCCAGCCCAGTCAAATCATGCTTATCAACTTTCAGTTGATCAACCGCCATTATTCAAGCCCTTGTCATTTGACCTTAATGTCCCGCCTCCTATGGAGGATGAACCTATTCCGCTTTGCGTTAGTCAGATAGAAATGCACGACCTAAATAAATATAAAACCACTGCTGATATTATGGGAACTTATGCAAATATCTTGGTTCCTCCAACGAAGTTTCAAGACTTCTTCACCATCCCAACCAATTATCCTTATGTAGAAATACCTTTTCACCCTCCAACACATGACCATTTCAATCCACCAACCCTTATCAACCTCTTCCCACCGAAGGAACTGCTGATCTGTCATATTATGTCACACATATGCTGCATCAGAATTGAAGACACCACATCATCGGCACTAGTAGGTGGCATTTCTGATCGAAAATTTATTATCTTAATTATATTCAAATGAATACCCATCTGTTGTTTATTTGTTCGAGTTCTTCTTTAATGTATTCCAGAGACATGTGCAGGTTTTGCCACCGAGTTTCGCATCAGATGCATTCCCTTCGAGGGATAGCCACATTTGGGTTGTCCAACGAAGTGGGGTCTCATACAACATGAAAATTCTATGGGCTTTTGACTACAACTCCTTTCAGGCAGTATTGGCTAAGGGTTGGAGAGGTTTTCTAACTAATAATCTGCTTAGGCCTGGGACTATAGCATGATTTACAGTTTTGTCCTTCGATGAAATAGTCATGCATGTAGATGTCTTGGAGCTTTGAACATCACTACACCCAATAAATCTAGGTTGAAGTTTCCTTTTTGGTATAAGTGGCTATAAATCACTATACGTTGAGTACATGCGGAGTAACTTTGTGAACAGTTACTGCAGGGGGTCTAAAAGAATTGCTTACTGATTACTATAATATGGATATGGATAATATGGATTTGGACATGGAATGAAATGATGGTTCACGAAGTTACTTTCATCACCCTCAACTATCACTAGTTTAGTGGGTAAATAGGTGTAAATTTTTTGGGTTATCTAATCTTGATGTATTTGTGGCCTACATCTTAAGTCCAAATGATATTACTGCTTTAAGTTCTTATTTTCCCATTAATTTACGTCCACTCTTGAGTTTTATAAACCCATCACGCATGATCCTACACATTATATACATATTAATATATGTAGTTGAATTTAATATCATTAGGTTGGACCTTAGCCGTGAGTGGGATGCATATGATAATTAGATAAGAGTGCTAAGCACAACTTATTACATTAAAACACATGCTCTAACACTTTAAGCTGGCCATAAAGACATGATAGGGAGAAATATGTAGGAGATATTAGAAGAAGTCCAACAAGTTGCATTTCAGAAATTTTCACAATACGCACACTGATAATAAAGTGAACTAATACAACAAAGCAAATATAGTACCTTCAGTATGAATATATAGGCATGCTACTATGTGGTTGCCTTTATAAATAGTATAAAAAATGTGCCAAAAAAATTAACAGTTAATGATCGTTCTACTTTCCGCATCAATACTTGACCCTTTTGGCAGATACGGAGTATCCATGAATCTGTAGGGATAGCCATCGCAAATGGACAAACTCCATTTAAAAATCATTAGCTTAATTGTGATAGGTGTCTTCAATGTGTACCTAACATGTAATAGCTACAAATAATTCATGCCGTCAAGATTCGAAAACCTCCGCAAATCTTTTTTGATATGCCTATATAAAGAACAATACACATAGACTAACTAAGTCACAACAAGAAATTATGGTTGTAAACCACTAAACAAGAATATATAAAGCCTGACATATATAATATTTAATTTGCTGAACTACTATCTACCCCTACCTGATTAGAGTATGCCAATTACATAACGATTTAAGATGAACAGCCTTGACTACATGTTAAGTCCCAAACGTGCTAGGTTGAGAAGGAGGATTATATTAGACCAGGGGAGATAGCTAAATAATGAAAATTCAAATCCGAATCGAGGCACCCATGGTAAGTTCAAAAAATAAGAAAAATACATTGCGATTTTGGTATGATTTCTCTATGGTTTTCCTATTTATACATTCTAATATATTTATATTCATCAACTTCATTGCATAGGGAACTTCCTCCCTGCTTTACTTCCATATAAGAGTTCCTTAGATATAATGTCCAACCCTGTTGTTGTATCAGATCAGCAATCCGTTACAACAACCGCTGAACTCCGTCTGAATGTATCCCCTAAGCTTCATCCCTATGGGTCTGATTACAAGAAAAATGCAGTCAAGAGGAGAAACTTGGTTCATTTAAAAGAACAACAATATAATTTTTAATACATAATAATGCTCCATTTAGTTGTCATTCATCACAACACATCCCTACTAACCATCCACTGGATCATGCAAGCAATCAACAATCAACGCTTCATCCTTCAAGGTAATACACATCCCGATTTGAATAATATTTTCGTTATTACTCATCAATGGATAACTAACAATACATTTTTTTCAAATCATTGCATTTTAAGATTTATTATATATACAGTGTTAACCTGAAAAATAAAAGACACAGGATGGCTCAACATTTCACAATTTCTAATCATCAATTAGCAACTATTGAACAACGACATATATAATTAACAATGAAATTAACAACATACCACGCAATCACAAATAATCAAAGCTCTTAACAAACATATAATAAATCTACCAAAAAAAAATTGACTAACAATTTTTAACCAAACAAAACTCTAATCATTAAAAATCATAATCATCATTGAGTGTTAGTTTCAAGATTTTCATCAAAGACTCACTTACAATCACTTTTTCATTATTTTTTGTTCTTTTTTTTCATTATATAAAAGTAATTTATGCATCATATGCAATTAGTGAATTGCTATTTTTTAAAGGTTTTATCAATATATATTAAAAAATATAGAATTTTTTTCAATAATTTTGTTTTCGATATAAGAATTACATAGTACTCTATATTACTCTATAAAATTATAAGATACCAATACTTTTATGATATGTTTGGTTAAGAAGTTATTACATATCTTTTTAATTAAGATCAATTATTTTAAAAGTTTCAAAAACTTGAAAATAATTTATAAATTATTAATTATCTCCAAGATACTGGTACTCTTTTAGAATATAAAATACAAATCTGAAAATAAAACTATAGTTGGAATAAGTTACCATGAAAAAGTAAGGTAAAAATTTTCTTTTCAACAATATAAGTTTAGAAGAAAATTTGGTATTTTTTACAAGAATATCTAAATTAGATAATATGATTATTAAAACAAAATAATGTAAGCATTTATATTCATAGAAATAAGTATATAAAAATTAATTTAAAAAGTATAAAGACTTGAGTATATGATACTATGATGTAAAATTGATTAAGTAAAAATATCAGTAAAAGAAATGATTAAAACTTAAACCTATCACATTATTAAAAATAATTACATATAAAATCACAAAATATTTTTTATTTTATCAATCACATATCTGATATATATACTTCTTCAATAAACTTGGAGGGCCAAGGCCATTTACCATACCCTTGGATCTGTCCTTGCTTACAATATCAGACATACCCACATCCAAAAAATCAGCAACAATATTATTTTAGACAATCAGCAACAACAATATTTCAAAAAATCAACAACTCAAGATAATAAAAAATTATCAAAGAAAGTGATTCAATACTATTAACTCAGCAAATCAAAATCACTAAAATAGTAAAACCAGCAACTCAGTCAGCATTATTAACAAAAGTACAAAATCAATCAACAATAAATTCACACAACAGTGTTTACCAGAGGAGGTGTTGTTGAGTTCAACGGTGACAGAGACAGACAGCTTGACGGCAACATGGAAAGAAAGAGAGAGCTCGACGCCAACCGAGAGAGATCGGCAGCGACGATGACAAGAAGAAAAATGATAAGATAGAGAGAGAGAGAGACATAGCGTGAGCAGACCTTCACCTTCCATAGGCGATGATGCATAATGCCACCATGGTTAGTTCCACCCGGCGCCAGAAGCACCCTCCACCCGTTTGGCGATAAGTTTGAACTTTCGTGGCTGAGATGGTGGCTAGGACACTGGGTATCTAATGGTTTAGGGTTGGGTTTTTTTTCCAGTTTTCACTTTTAGAGAGAGAGAAAGAGGTGGGATGCCTGGGGTATTGGGCACTTTCAGAGAGAGAAAGAGGTGGGATGGCCTGGGTATTGGCTTATTGGGTTTGTGTTTCTTTTTTTAAATTCAGTACGACGTCGTTTTGTAGGGTTACCACTGAACCAATAATCTTAAAAAAAACCTGGTCGGTTAGTTCTGTCGGTTCACTGGTTAATCAGGGATTTGGTTGGTTTATAAACCGGTTTTTCGCTAGGTGGTTCTCAGAGTCAACAGACCCAGTCAAATAACCGGTTCCCAATTAACCCAGTCAAAAGGTTCAATCCAGTTCGGTTTTCTACACTATGATTAAAACTTAAATAACTATCATAATTTAAAAGACTTTAGGTTTAGAACATAAATTTGTTTACATGTTATTAGATTTTATTTATTTTTTTTAATTAATATTAAAGTGTAAACTGCCAAAAATGCATTCGAATAATTTCGTCATTGACAAAAATGCACTTTGATCTTGCTATCGACAAAATGCCCTCAAATAATTAATAAACTTGACAAAAATATCCAACATTAAATATGTATCTATCAAAAAATACTTTAGATATTGAATTTTGATGTAGATTTTTAAAAGCATGATTAGAAAAACTAGCATACCTATTTTACATAACGTACTCTTTAATTATATAGACACTTATCATGCGAGATTTATCTTACTATTTCACATTTTTGGCTAAACCCATAATATTTCGCAAAGCAATCATGCTGCAAATCATCGTGATTGGATTCTGAACAAAGAAAACAACGTATCCATCAGACGTATTTCCGACTCACAATTCTTATGTGGGGAGTCATCGATCTCACGGAACAACCATCCCGATCAAAGAATACAGTACCTAACCTAAGAGGGGGCATGTTAGTAAGTACTAAATGGAGTCATTTATTGTGCTGGGTTGTATTTATTCTCTTACATACCAGACAGAGGTAACTTATAACATGTCTAATGTGAAACGTATAATGTATATCAATATATCAACATTAGACGCATTTGATGATTTTTCTCTAAACTCTGACTATGTACATCATTACAATCCAACTAATTAGCAAGCTACTATTTATTTAATAGCTTACTTATATTGTATAAATGTATATGAACATGTATTTCAGAATGCTTCTGTTTAAATTATTCAATTACATTTCTTTAGATCACCATTAAGTCGATAACTTGGAAATAGAAGCGCATACATCTGAACAAGATTAGTTAATAATATCTACTACAAGAATTTTGTTACGTATGTTGACTAATTGAGGAATTCCATTTACTTTAAATTACTTTTTCTGCTGACCATGAGCATATCGCTTTTTAATTAATAGATACCTTGGACATCAGGGATCTAGTGCATCGATGTATACATTGTAATTCATGTATGTGGGATGGAGAGAGATTAGCCAAAAAGAGGTATATGATCCCAATGTTTGCTCTTTGTTGCATGGATGGAAAGATTCAGTTGCCATTTCTTACAGAGCCTCCTGCACTATTGCATGACCTTTATTATGGTCATCACGAAAATGGTCGATACTTTAGAAAGATCATAAGAAAGTTTAATTCGATGTTTGCATTCACGTCAATGGCGGGGAAGATCAATCTATCAATCAACAACGGTACTGCGCCACCAACAATGGACAAAACTACCATACTATTAGAAGCCTAATCCCTCAAGACAATGACAAGCCAAGATTCACGCAACTATATATCTATGACACAGACGAGATTTAGAATCGAATAAATGCTGTCAGGTACCGCATACTACATACATATATCTCCCTTATTACTCTATGCATGGCCGCACAGTCAATGATACGTACCATATGCAATATCCTATAACTATAAATAAAAACAAGTATTTTAAAACACAACTATTTTTTTTATTATGTGGTAGGTCTTCTACATCATGTAACGATATTGAAACTCATATTATGGATCAACTGAAGCAAATGTTAGACACACACAACCCACTCTCCAAGATCTTTCGATCAACAACAGATCGGTTCAACGATGTCAACAGAACTAACATTAGATTAAAATTGATCAAGAGGAGAAATACTGATGGCTGAGTTTACAACCTACCAATGACATCTGAGCTTGCTATTTTTATTGTAGGAGACATTGACGAATCATTAATTGATAGGGATATTATACTTGAGTCTACTACTAACAAGTTGCAAAGGATAGATGTAATGCATCCACTGTACTTGGCCTTACACTATCCTTTAGTATTCCCATATGGAGAAGATGGTTTCAAGATCGACATTGCCATGTCTGCTAGATACGACATCAACGAGACCAAAAAAGGAAGAACATCACCATGCGCGAATGCTTCTCATTTTGTATTCAAATGAGGGAACATGAGTCTCCCTTATTATTACATTCGAGGAGATTGTTCCATCAATTCATTGTGGATGCATATACTATGATTGAGTCCGAGCGGCTAAAATTCATCAGAAACAACCAACCAAAACTGCGCGTGGACAAGTATAGTACACTGCATAAATCATTGGTGAGGGGGGAAGCTAATGCAATTGCCACCGGTCAAAGAATTATTTTACCAAGTAGCTTCACAGGTGGTCTAAGATACATGTTTAACAACTACAAGGATGCATTTGCCATTTGCAAATATGCGGGGTATCCAAGTTACTTTATAACCATTACGTGCAATCCGGAATGGAATGAGGTTAAGCGATTGCTAAAGGACACTGGTTTCAAACCAGAAGATAGGCCTGACATCATTTCAAGGGTATTCCACATAAAGCTAAGTGAGTTAATCACAGACTTTAAGCAAGGAAGATTTTTTGGGAAGATTGTGGCATGTAAGTTAACTTTCATAGATTTTATGTGCATGGTTTGTTGCTTATAACTAACTTATTATTATAATATGCACAGAGGTCTGCATAGTAGAATTCCAAAAGCCAAGTTAACTACCACACGCGCATATATTGCTGTTCATGCATCTGTTGGACAAGCCAAGGTCACCTGATGATATTGACAAGCACATCTCAACTGAGATCCCTGATAAGTTAATGAGGCCAAAACTATATGCAGCTGTGGAAAAGTTCATGGTACATGGACCATGCGGCAAGTACAACAATAGTAACCCGTGCATGTTAAATGGTAGGTACTCAAAATTTTACCCAAAACTATTCAGGCCAAGAACTGCTATTGATGATGCTGGATTCCCTAGATATAAAAGATCAGATAATGGCCGCACTATCATAAAGAAAAACATTACCCATGACAATTCATATATTGTTCCCTATAATCCATCACTGCTGCTAAAATACGGTTGCCACATCAATGTTGAGCATACATGCCAAACATCTGCAATCAAGTACCTATTCAAATATGTCTACAAAGAAAATGATAGGGTCACCGCTATATGCTACCAAACCACAAGTGAAGCTGATACCATACAAGTAGTTGACAAGATATGAAATTACTACGACTGCAGGTATATATCATCATGTGAGGCATTATGGCAAACTTTTTGGATATAAAATTCAACTAAAGGAGTCTTCTGTTATTAGGTTACCTTTTCACTTGCCAAATAAGCACGCAGTCGTATTTAGAGACCATAAAAACATTGTAGATGTTATCGACAGAGTTGATGGGAAGTTGACAAAGCTTCTGGCATGGATGCTTGCACATAGACTATTCAAATTCGATAGATCCTTATCATATAGTCAATTTCCAACCAAGTTTGTATAGAAGGAGGATATTTTCATGTGGATGGCGAGGAAACAAGGATTTTCAGTTGGAAGACTAACGCATGTTCCACGTGGGAACGGCGAAGACTACTATTTGAGGCTGCTACTAAATATATAGAAGGGGTGCCTAAGTTTTGTTGATTTGTGTATTGTTGATGATGTTGTGTATGACACATTTAAGGAAGCCTGTTATGCACTGGAGTTGTTGTAAGACGACAAGGAGTTCATTGATGCATTACTAGAGGCAAGCACCTAGGCGTCTGCAAACTATCTTCGAGACCTTTTTGTTGTGCTCTTGTTGTCAAATTACATTGGTAGACCAGTAATTGTGTGGCAGCAATGCTGTCATGTGCTATCTGAAGATGTACTATACTCACAAAGGAAACACATGCAACGTGAAGGTTAGACCAAATTTATATGTATTGCCTCTTCTAAACTCATGAAACATGCATCTACTCAGGATAATTATTCTGGTTAGTAACCCTACTAATTCTCATGTGTAGACATACATCTATCTGAGGAACAAATAATGAATATGATGTTAACAAAGATAGAGGAGAAATTACAGGCCAATGGTTGGTCTCTCAAAGAGTATGATCAGATGCCTTTTCTAACTCTGGATGTTATTGATGGATTATAAGACAGAATGTTGATGGACGAGCTTAACTTTGACTTATCATCTCTAAAAGATGAGTTGTCAAAAACTTACAGAGCATGAATGAAGCTCAAAGAAAGGCATTTCATATCATAAGTAATGTCGTTAACAAGCATAAAGGCATTTTCTTCTTTGTCTATGGGTATGGTCGGACCAGTAAGTCATATCTATACAAGACCCTTTCAGCTGTAATTCGTAGTGAAGGTCATATTGTACTCAATGTTGCATCAAGTGGCATTGGCTCTCTACTCCTTCCAAATAAGTGTACTGCGCATTCCAGGTTTAAGATACCTTTGGATATAAATGAGAACTCAATATGTTGCATTAAACAAGGAAGTTCATTGGCAAGGTTAGTTTGCAGGGCTAAACTGATCATCTGGGATGAGGCACTAATGTTGAACAAACTTTGTTATGAATCATTGGACAAGTGCTTGTGTGACATATAGGTTCGAGCTTTACTACAATGCAGATTTGCCTTTCGCGGGGAAGGTTGTTGTCTTAGGTGGAGACTTTAGACAAATACTACCTGTCATTCCAATGGGATCATGTCAAGAAATTGTGCATGCTTTAATATACTTCAAAAAACATGCGGTTAACAATGGGAATGAATGTATCTGAGGTAAGCATGACCAAGGAATTTGCTGACTAGCTACTGAAAATTGGTGATGGGTTGGTAGGGGACTGGTGCACAAAATTGTGATTACACTTTTCACAACTCTGCACAACTAACCAGCAAGTGCACTGGGTCGTCCAAGTAATACCTTACATGAGTAAGGGTCGATCCCACGGAGATTGTCGGCTTGAAGCAAGCTATGGTTATTTTATAAATCTTAGTCAGGAGATTAATGATAAGAGTGATTATATTTATGAAAAATAAATAACATAAAATAAATAGTACTTGTGATTCAGTAATGAGAAACAGGTTGAGGTTTCGAAAATGCTCTATCATCTGAATTTCTACTTTCCTACTATCTTCTTCTCCAAACACGCATGGCCTCCTTCCATAGCAGGCTGTATGATCCTCTCGGATGAAAAATATCAAGCGCTGTCACCACACGGCTAATCATCTGTCGGTTCTCACTAGCGTCGGAATAGGACCATTATCCTTTTGCACACTGTCACTGCGCCCAACATTCGCGAGTTTGAAGCTCGTCACAGTCATCCCCTTCCAGATCCTACTCGGAATACCACAGACAAGGTTTAGACTTTTCGGATCCCAGGAATGCTGCCATTGATTCTAGCCTATACTACGAAGGTTCTAACCTCCAGACTCGGTCCGTGGATTAAAAACCCAAGAGATACGCACTCAAGCTGTCGCCCAATGACTACGTTGAGCTCAGATAGAATGGAGTGATTGTCAGGCACGCGTTCATAGGGTTGAGGATAATGATGAGTGTCACGGATCATCATATTCTCCATATTGAAGTACGAGTGAGTATCTTAGAATAGAATCAAGCGTAATTGAATAGAAAACAGTAGTAATTGCATTAATTCATTGAAATACAGCAGAGCTCCTCACCTCCACCTATGGAGTTTAGAGACTCATGCCGTCAAAGGTACAATATAAAATGTAAAAATGTCATAAGGTGCTAAATGAATCTCTAAAAATAGTTTTTATATGAGACTAGTAGCCTAGGGTTACAGAAAATGAGTAACTAAGTGCAGATAGTGCAGAAATCCACTTCCGAGACCCACTTGGTGTGTGCTTGGGCTGAGCATTGAAGCTTTTTCGTGCATAGGCAGTTCATGGAGTTAAACGCCAGCTTTGGTGCCAGTTTGGGCGTTTAACTCCAATTCTGGTGCCAGTTTGGGCGTTTTACGCCAAGATGTTTTAGACTAGCTTTGGACGCCAGTTTGGGCCATCAAATCTCAAGAAAAGCATGGACTATTATATATTTCTGGAAAGCCCAGGATGTCTACTTTCCAACGCATTTGAGAGCGTGCCATTTGGGCTTTGGTAGCTCCAAAAAATCCACTTCAAGTGCAGAAAGGTCAGAATCCAACAGCATCTGCAGTCCTTTTTCAGCGTCTGGATCAGATTTTTGCTCAGGTCCCTTAATTTCAGCCAGAAAATACCTGAAATCACAGAAAAACACACAAACTCGTAGTAAAGTCCATAAATGTGATTTTTGAATAAAAAATTATAAAAATATAATAAAAAATGACTAAAATATACTAAAAACTATGTAAAATTGATGCCAAAAAGGGTATAAATTATCCGCTCATCACAACACCAAACTTAAATTGTTGCTTGTCCCCAAGCAACTAAAAGCAAAATAGGATAAAAAGAAGAGAATATACAATGAATTTCAAAATTATCAATGAAGATTAGCTTCAATTAGATGAGCGGGACTTGTAGCTTTCTGCTTCTGAACAGTTTTGGCATCTCACTTTATTCTTTGAAGTTCAGAATGATTGGCATCTATAGGAACTTAGAATTCAGATAGTGTTATTGATTCTCTTATTTCAGTATGTTGATTCTTGAACACAGCTACTTTATGAGTCTTGGCCGTGACCCTAAGCATTTTGTTTTCCAGTATTACCATCGGACACATAAATGCCACAGACACATAACTGGGTGAACCTTTTCAGATTGTGACTCAGCTTTGCTAGAGTCCCCAGTTAGAGGTGTCTAGAGCTCTTAAGCATGCTCTTTTTGCTTTGGACCATGACTTTAACCGCTCATCTCAAGCTTTTCACTTGACACCTTCACGCCACAAGCACATGGTTAGGGACAGCTTAGTTTAGCCGCTTAGGCCAGAATTTTATTCCTTTGGGCCCTCCTATCCATTAATGCTCAAAGTCTTGGATCCTTTTTACCCTTGCCTTTTGGTTTAAAGGGCTATTGGCTTTTTTTTTCTTTTTTCGCATTTTTTTTCTGCAAGCTTTTCACTGCTTTTTCTTGCTTCAAGAATCAATTTTATGATTTTTCAGATTATCAATTACATTTCTCCTTTTTCATTATTCTTTCAAGAGCCAACAATTTTAACATTCAAAAATAACAAATTCAAAAATATGCACTGTTCAAGCATTCATTCAGAAAACAGAAAGTATTGCCACCACATCAAAATAATTAAGCTAGCTTCAAGGTAAAATATGAAATCATGCACTTCTTGTTCTTTTGTAATTAAAAACATTTTTTTAAGAAGGGTGAGTGATTCATGGAATTTATTTATAGCCTTAAGACATGGACTCTAAATTTTATTGATCATGAAATAAAAATAAGACATAAAATAAACATAAAAGCAGACAAATAATAATAAAAGAAAGAAAATTAAAGACATAAAAATAAATGACTCTAATACTAATGCTCATGTGACTCTTAAAATAGATCTCTAATAACAAAAGTTATCACAGATTTAGGACTCAACAACCTGTAATTGGAGAGCCAAGTGCTCCTTCAATTTGTGGGACGCCTGGCTCTTTAAGGGACAGCTTCTGGCGCTTTAGCTCCTGTATCTCACGCCCTTGTTTCTCTTGTTCTATGAGCAGTTTGCAAAGCATGCTATTTTGATTCTGCTGCTCCTCTTTGAGTTGATTCACAACTTCTTACAGCTTGGTGATAGATGCTTCTAGGCGAGCCCAATAGTCAAATTGAGGAATTTCTGGAAGGAGTTCATGCGCCCCCCTCTTGGTGGGGTTATCTTGAATTTGAGGTCCATCCATCACTTTTTTGGTGATTGGGCATTCAACTGGGATAAATTCATCCACACCCATCTGTACCCCCCGCATCTTTGCATAGCAGACTAATCAAGCTTGGGTAGGCCAATCTGGCCTCAGTGGATTCTTTGTTTGCAATTGTGTAAATTTCAATGGGGATTAACTAATGAATCTCTACCTCCTTCCCTAGCATAATACAATGAATCATCACTGCTCTCTTGACAGTGACTTCAGATCAGTTGCTGGTTGGGAGTATAGAGCGCCCAATGAAATCCAGCCAACCTCTGGCAACTGGTTTAAGATCTCCTCTCTTTAACTGGTTTGGGACACCTTTTGAATTGGTAATCCATTTGGTTCCAGGGAGGCATAAGTCCTCTAGAACTTGATCTAGCCTTTTATCCTTGGCCATTCTCCTATTAAAGGACTCTGGATCATCTTGCAGTTGAGGAAGTTTAAGAACTTCTCTCACTTTGTCCAGGTGGAAGTAAATAATCTTCCCTCTGACCATAGTCCGGAAGGTGTAGAAAGCAGTTCCCTCTAATCTTTGCTTCTCTGTCATCCACAGATTTGCATAGAATTCTTGGACCATGTTTCTTCCAACAGGTATCTCAGGATTAGCCAGGACTTCCCAGCCCCTGTTTTGAATCTGCTCTTGGATCTCCGAGTATTCATCTTCTTTCAAGTTGAATCTAACTTCCGGGATCACTGATCTTCTGCATACTATTTTAAGGTAATGGTCTGCATGTTCTTTGGTGCAAAATTTCTCATGCATCCAAAGTGGCTTTGAGTTGCTTTCTTTCTTGCCTCTTGAAGTGGTTTATTTTCCTTTGGGAGCCATGAGCTTTGTTTGTTTTGGCTTAGGGATCACTAAAATCACACCAAACTTAGTGCTTTGCTTGCCCTCAAGCAAAATAGAAAGAAAGAAGATGAATAGATGGAGAGAAGGATTCCAATGATGAACCAAAGGGGGTGGCCGAATTTATAAATAAAGGGGAGGGAGGGAATGGGGTCGAAAATTTAAAAAAAAAAGAAAAAGATATGATTGAAAGATATGATTAATAAAAGATAAACATGATATGAAAAAGATGAGATTCTTTTCAAAAAATTAAAAGATAGGAAAAAGATATGAGGAAGTTAAATCTGAATTTTTGTTTATGCTTCTAGGAAATAAAAGATAATATGAATTAGCAAAAAAAATGAAAAGGATTTGGAAAGATGAAAGAATTTTTGAAAAAGAATTGAAAAGATTTGGAGAAGAATTAAAAAGATTTTATGAGATTATGAATTTTCGAGAATGGAACTTGAAAAATGAATGTTTGTGTTAATTTGATGTAGAAAATTTTGATTTAAAACATGAAAATTTGAAAAAATTTGAATTGAAAACGAAATTACCTCTCCCCTATCTGTTCTGGCGTTTAACGCCCATCTGGTGGCCATTTTGGGCGTTTAACGCCCAGCCAGGTACCCTGGCTGGCGTTAAATGCCAGAAATCCTTCTTCACTGGGCGTTTTTCTGAACGCCCAGAATGCTACCAATTCTGGCGTTAAACGCCTATAATGCTGCCTATTCTGGCGTTTAACGCCCAGAATGATACCTTTATTGGCGTTTTGACGCTAGTGAACTCCTTTCCTCTGTGATTTCTCTGTTTTATGTCTTGAACCTCCATTTTCCTGACTTATTCACTGAAAATATATTAATTAATAAGGAAAACAAAATTAAAAAGACTTATCTAACTGTTACAAATATCTAATTATTGATAATGGCTGGGTTGCCTCCCAGCAAGCGCTTCTTTACTATCTTTAGCTGGACTTTATTGAGCTTTTAACTTAGTCTCAGCTTTGAGCATTCTTGCTCAACATTGCCTTCAAGATAATGTTTGATTCTTTATCCATTAACAATGAACTTTTTGTCAGAATCAATATCTTGAAGTTCTACATAGCCATATGGTGACACACTTGTAATCACATATGGGCCCCTCCACCGAGATTTCAATTTCCCGGGAAACAATCTGAGCCTAGAGTTAAACAGCAAGACCTTCTGTCCTGTCTCAAAGACTCTAGATGACAGCCTTTTGTCATGCCATATTTTTGCTTTCTCCTTATAAATTTTGGCATTTTCGAAAGCATTGAGTCTGAATTCTTCCAGCTCATTCAACTGGAGTAATCTCCTCTCTCCAGCTACCTTAGTATCAAGGTTTAGGAATCTGGTTGCCCAGTAGGCCTTGTGTTCCAGTTCCACTGGCAGATGATAGGCTTTTCCATACACAAGCTGGTATGGAGAGGTCCCTATAAGAGTCTTGAATGTTGTTCTGTATGCCCACAGAGCATCATCCAGACCTCTTGCCCAGTCCTTTCTACGGGCATTTACAGTCCGCTCCAGGATTCGTTTTAGTTCTCTATTTGAGACTTCAACCTGCCCATTTGTCTGTGGATGATATGGAGTTGCCACTTTATGGTTAATTTCATATCGGACCAGAGTAGAGTCAAGCTGTTTATTGCAGAAATGAGTGCCTCCATCGCTGATCAGTATCCTAGGGACACCAAACCTGCTGAAGATATGCTTCTAGAGGAACTTCATCACTGTCTTAGTATCATTAGTGGGTGTGGGAATTGCCTCTACCCATTTAGATACATAGTCTACTGCCACTAGAATATAAGTGTTTGAGTATGATGGTGGAAAAGTCCCCATGAAGTCAATACCCAATACATCAAACATCTCAATCTCTAAGATCCCTTGTTGAGGCATGGCATAACCGTGAGGCAGATTACCAGCTCTCTGGCAACTGTTACAGTTACGTACAAACTCTCGGGAGTCTCTATAGAGAGTAGGCCAGTAGAAGCCACACTGGAGAACTTTGGTGGCTGTTCGCTCACCTCCGAAATGTCCTCCATATTGTGATCGATGGCAATGCCATAGGATCTTCTGTGCTTCTTCTCTAGGCACACATCTATGGATCATTCCGTCTGCACACCTCTTAAAGAGATATGGTTCATCCCATAAGTAGTATTTTGCATCAGAAATCAATTTTTTCGTTTGCACCTTGCTATACTCCTTGGGTATGAATCTCACAGTTTTATAGTTTGCAATGTCTGCAGATCATGGTACTTCCTGAATGGCAAAGAGTTGCTCATCCGGGAAGGTTTCAGAGATCTCAGTAGGAGGGAGGAACGCTCCTGCTATTGGTTCTATCCGGGACAGGTGATCTGCTACTTGGTTCTCTATCCCTTTTCTGTCTCTTATTTCTATATTAAATTCTTGCAAAAGCAACACCCATCTTATGAGTCTGGGTTTTGAATCCTGCTTTGTGAGGAGATATTTTAGAGCAGTATGGTCAGTGTACACAATCACTTTTGATCCTACTAAATAAGATCTGAACTTGTCAATGGCATAAACCACTGCAAGTAACTCTTTTTCTGTGGTTGTGTAATTCTTTTGTGCGTCATTCAAAACACGGCTAGCATAGTAAATGACGTGCAGAAGCCTGTTGTGCCTTTGTCCCAATACTGCACCAATGGCATGGTCACTGGCATCACACATTAGTTCAAATGATAATGTCCATTCTGGTGCAGAAATGACTGGTGCTGTGACCAGCTTAGCTTTCAGAGTTTTAAACGCCTGCAGACACTCCGTGTCAAAGACAAATGGCGTGTCAGCATCTAGCAGATTGCTTAGAGGTTTTGTGATTTTTGAAAAATCCTTTATAAACCTCCTATAGAATCCTGCAAGCCCCAGAAAGCTTCTGATTCCCTTAATATTGGCAAGTGGTGGTAATTTTTCAATTACCTCTACATTAGCTTGATCCACCTCTATTCCCTTGTTCGAAATTTTGTGCCAAGGACAATTCCTTCAGTCACCATAAAGTGACATTTTTCCCAGTTTAAAACCAGGTTAGTCTCTTGGCACCTTTTTAGAACAAGTGCTAGATGGTCAAGGCAGGAGTTGAATGAGTCTCCAAATACTGAGAAGTCATCCATGAAGACTTCCAGAAACTTCTCTACCATATCAGAGAATATAGAGAGCATGCACCTCTGAAATGTTGCAGGTGTATTGCACAGACCAAATGGCATTATTTTGTAGGCAAATACTCCAGATGGACATGTGAATGCTGTTTTCTCTTGGTCTTGAGGGTCTACTGCAATTTGGTTGTAACCTGAATAGCCATCTAAAAAGCAGTAGTATTCATGACCTGCTAATCTCTCTAGCATCTGGTCTATGAATGGTAAAGGAAAATGATCCTTCCTGGTGGTTGTATTGAGCTTTCTGTAGTCAATACACATACGCCACCCTGTAACTATTCTTGTAGGAACCAGTTCATTCTTTTCATTATGAACCACTGTCATGCCTCCCTTCTTGGGGACAACTTGGACAGGGCTCACCCAGGGGCTATCAGAAATAGGATAAATAATCCCAGCCTCTAGTAACTTAGTGACCTCTTTTTGCACCACCTCCTTCATGGTTGGATTCAGCCACCTCTGTAGTTGAACCACCAGCTTAGCATCATCCTCCAATAGGATCTTGTGCATGTATCTAGCTGGGCTAATGCCCTTAAGATCACTTATGGACCACCCAAGAGCTGTCTTGTGTGTCCTTAGCACCTGAATTAGTGCTTTCTCTTCCTATGGATTTAAAGCAGAGCTTATGATCACTGGAAAAGTGTCACCTTCCCCCAGAAATGCATATTTCAGGGATGGTGGTAGTGATTTGAGCTCGGGTTTAGGAGGCTTATCCTCTTCCTGAGGAATTTTCAGAGGATCTTATATTCTCTCTGGTTCCTCCAGATCAAGCTGAACATCTTTAAAAATATCCTTTAGCTCTGATTCGAGACTCTCAGTCATATTGATCTCTTCCACCAAGGAGTCAATAACATCTGCGCTCAGGCAGTCTTTTGGTGTGTCTAGATGCTGCATAGCTTTGACAGCATTCAACTTAAACTCATCTTCATTGACTCTCAGGGTTATCTCTCCTCTTTGGACGTCAATGAGGGTTCGTCCAGTTGCTAGGAAAGGTCTTCCTAGAATGAGAGTTGCACTCTTGTGCTCCTCCATTTCCAGCACTACAAATTCAGCAGGAAAGGCAAATGGCCCAACCTTGACAATCATGTCCTCAATTATGCCTGATGGAATTTTAATAGAGCCATCAGCAAGTTGGAGGCATATCCGGGTTAGTTTAACTTCATCAGTCAAACCAAGCTTTTTGATAGTGGATGCAGGTATTAGGTTGATGCTTGCCCCAAGGTCACATAGAGCTGTCTTGGTACAAGCACCCTCTAATGTGCATGGTATCATAAAGCTTCTGGGATCTTTAAGCTTTTCTGGTAAGCTTTTCAGAATGACTGCACTGCATTCTTCAGTGAGAAAAACTTTTTCAGTTTCTCTCCAATCCTTCTTATGGCTTAAGATCTCTTTCATGAACTTAGCATAAGAGTGTATTTGCTCAAGTGCCTTTACAAACGGAATCTTTATTTCAAGAGTCCTGAGGTAGTTTGCAAAGCGGGCAAATTGTTTATCCTGTTCCACTTGGCAGAGTTTCTGAGGATAAGGCATCTTGGCTTTGTATTCTTCAACCTTAGTTGCTGCAGGTTTATTTCCTACAGAAGTGGTTGGAGAAGCCTGCTTAAGGGGGTTGTTATCACCACTTGCAGGTGTCTGACCCCTTATTGGCATTTGAATGCTAGAATTGGGGGCTACTTGGGCGTTTAACGCCATATTGCCACCCTTTTCTGGCGTTTAGACACCAGCATTGGCTGTCCCTTGGGCGTTTAACGCCACTTTTTCACCCTTTCTGGCGTTTGAATGCCAGAATCATTCCTCTCTGGGCTCTTACTGTCCTCAGAGGGATTTTGGGCAATGGTTTGGTTATCCTTTGTCAGCTGTTTCTTTCTTGGCTTCCTGCTACCTTGGATTGATACATTCAGTGTTTTTCCACTCCTTAATTGAACAGCTTGGCATTCTTCTGTTATCTGTTTAGATAGCTGCTGTCTTTTCTGATCCAATTGTGCTTCCATATTTTGATTAGCATTTTTACTGTCTTGGAGCATCTCTTTAAATTCTGCAAACTGTTTTGTTATTATAAGCAATTGCTTATTGAGTTCAGCAATTTGTTCTTGAGGACTAAGTTCAGTGGATACTGCTTTAGCCTCTTCTTTCAAGGAGGACTCACTGCTTAAGTACAGATGCTGATTTCTAGCAACTGTGTCAATCAGCTCTTGAGCCTCTTCAATCATCTTTCTCATATGTATAGATCCACCAGTTGAGTGATCTAGAGATATTTGAGCTTATTCTTTAAGCCCATAGTAGAAGATGTCTAACTGTACCCACTCTGAAAACATTTCAGAGAGACATTTCTTTAGCATCCCTCTGTACCTCTCCCATGCAATATAAAGAGATTCATGATCCTCTTGTTTAAAACCTTGGATGTCCAGTGATGAGCGGATATTTTATACGCTTTTTGGGGTTAATTTCATATAGTTTTTAGGATATTCTAGTTAGTTTTTAGTTTATTTCCATTAGTTTTTAGGAAAAATTCATATTTCTGGACTTTACTACGAGTTGTGTGTTTTTCTGTAATTTCAGGTATTTTTCTGGCTGAAATTGAGGGAGCTAAGCAAAAATCTGATTCAGGTTGAAAAAGGACTGCTGATGCTGTTGGATTCTGACCTCCCTGCACTCAAAAATGGATTTTCTAGAGCTACAGAACTCGAAATGGCGCGCTTCCAATTGCATTGGAAAGTAGACATCCAGGGCTTTCCAGCAATATATAATAGTCCATACTTTGCTCAAGGATAGATGACGTAAACTGGCATTCAACGCCAGTTCTCTGCCTAATTCTGGCATCCAGCGCCAGAAAAGGATTAAAAGTTAGATTTCAACGCCAGAAATGGATCCAAACCTGGCGTTGAACGCCCAAAACAGCCTTATGCACGTGAAATGTTTAAGTCTCAGCCCCAGCACACACCAAGTGGGCCCCAGAAGTGGATCTCTGCACCATCTGTCATAGTCTACTCACTTTTTGTAAACCTAGGCTACTAGTTTAGTATTTAAACAACTTTTAGAGACTTATTTTGTATCTCATGACATTTTTAGATCTGAACTTTGTACTCTTTGACGGCATGAGTCTCTAAACTCCATTGTTGGGGGTGAGGAGCTCTGCTGTGTCTCGATGAATTAATGCAAGTATTTCTGTTTTCCATTCAAACATGCGTGTTCCTACCTAAGATATCCATTCGCGCCTAACTATGGAGAAGGTGATGATCAGTGACACTCATCACCTTCCTTAATCCATGAACGTGTGTCTGACAATCACCTCCGTTCTACATCAGATTGAATGAATATCTCTTAGATTCCTTAATCAGAATCTCCGTGGTATAAGCTAGATTGATGGCAGCATTCATGAGAATCCGGAAAGTCTAAACCTTGTCTGTGGTATTCCGAGTAGGATTCTGGGATTGGATGGCTGTGACGAACTTCAAACTCGCGAGTGCTGGGCGTAGTGACAGACGCAAAAGGATAGTAAATCCTATTCCGGTACGACTGAGAACCTGCAGATGATTAGCTGTGCGGTGACAGCGCACCTGGACCCTTTTCACTGGAAGGATGGATGGTAGCCATTGACAATGGTGATCCACCTACACACAGCTTGCCATAGGAGGACGTGCGTGCATGAATCAGAAGACAGAGAAAAGCAGAGATTCTGAAGACAAAGCATCTCCAAAACTCCAACATATTCTCCATTACTGCATAACAAGTAACCTTTAATCCATGCCCTCTTGTTTAATCGCAATTCAACTGATTAATATAATTGACTTCCTGACTAAGAATTGCAAGATAACCATAGATTGCTTCAAACCAACAATCTCCGTGGGATTCGACCCTTACTCACGTAAGGTATTACTTGGACGACCCAGTGCACTTGCTGGTTAGTGGTACGAGTGTGAAAAGTGTGATTCACAATTCGTGCACCAAGTTTTTGGCGCCGTTGTCGGGGATTGTTCGTGTTTGAACAACTGAAGGTTTATTTTGTTTCTTAGATTAGGAAAATTTTTTCTTTTTGGTTTAGAGTCTCTTATTATTGTTCTTGGTTAAAAATATCCTTCTTCAAAACAAGTGTTACATTTATTGCCCAATTGGCTAGAGTATTGGTTAATGTTCTTGATGATTGGGCACCAGTTTTATTAAAAATCTTTTTCAAAAAAAAAATATAAATAATTTTTCTATTAAATTCTGTGTCAAACTTTAAGTTTGGTGTTCTCTTGTTGATTTTTCTTTGTTTTTCGAAAATTTTAGTTTGGTTTTCTAAAAATTTTAAGTTTGGTGTTCTTTCTTCATGTTCTTGTGTTCTTGTGAGTCTTCAAAGTGTTCTTGAGTTTTCCTTGTGTCTTGATCTTAAAATTTTAAGTTTGGTGTTCCTTGGTGTTTTCCCTCCAAAATTTTCGAAAACAAGGAGCATTAGATCTAAAAATTTTAAGTCTTGTGCTATTTTATTGTTTTTCTCTTTCCTCACTAAATTCAAAAATATCTTTTCTCTCTAATTTTAAAACAAATTTTCGAAAATTATTTTTAAAAATTCAGATTTTTTTTTAAATTTAAAATCTTTTCCAAATCATATCTTTTTCAAAACTTCCTTACCACTTTCTCTCCCCTCAATTTTTCTAAAATCTTCACCTATTTTTATTTATTTTATTTTAAATTATTTTATTTTTGAAATAAATAAATAAATAAATAAATAAATAAATAAAAATAAAAATATTCTTTTTACATCATCTTCCTTTCTCCATCATGGATCTAAGTGGAAATGAACAGTCTAGGAGGACTCTGGGGTCATATGCTAACCCCTCTACTGCTTCATATGGGAGTAGTATCTGCATACCCTCCATTGGAGTCAGTAGCTTTGAGTTGAATCCTCAGCTCATTATCATGGTGCAGCAAAATTGCCAGTATTCCGGTCTTCCACAGGAAGAACCTACAGAGTTTCTGGCACAGTTTTTACAAATTGCTGACACAATACATGATAAGGAAATAGATCAGGATGTCTACAAACTATTACTATTTCCATTTGCTGTGAAAGATCAAGCTAAGAGATGGTTAAATAACCAACCTAAGGCCAGCATAAGGACATGGAAACATCTGACAGAAAAATTCCTGAATCAATACTTTCTCCCAAAACGGATGACACAGCTAAGGCTGGACATCCAAGGCTTTAAACAAGGAGATAATGAATCTCTTTATGATGCCTGGGAGAGATACAGAGAGATGCTATGAAAATGCCCCTCTGAAATGTTTTTAGAGTGGGTTCAGTTAGACATCTTCTATTATGGGCTTGCAGAAGGAGCTCAGATGTCTCTAGATTACTCAGCTGGTGGATCTATCCACATGAGAAAGACAATTGAAGAGGCTCAAGAGCTCATTGATACAGTTGCCAGGAATCAGCATCTGTACCTAAGCAGTGACCCTTCCATGAAAGAAAAGGTTAAAATAGTAACTGTTGAACTCAGTCCTGTGAAACAAGCTGCTGAATTCAATCAGCAATTGGATTTTCTAACAAAGCAATTAGCTGAATTCAAGGATAAACTACAAGAGACAAGGATGGCTAATATAAATGTGGAAGAACAATTGAAGCAAACCAAGCAGCAGCTGTCAAGACAAATAACAGAAGAATGCCAAGCAGTTCAATTAAGAAGTGGGAAAACACTAAATACCCCACCTCAAGGCAACAAAGAGCTAAGGAATGAGCAAACCACCCAAAATTCACCTGAGGACAGTAAGAGCCCAGGGAAAAGTAATTCTAGCGTTAAAACGCCAGAAATTTGGTTGAAGGTTGGCGCTGAACGCCCAGACCCTGCCCAAGACTGGCGTTCAACGCCAGTAACAAGCAAGGACTGGCGTTCAACGCCAGAAACAAGCAAGGATCTGGCGTTGAACGCCCAAAATGGGCAAGATCTGGCGCTGAACGCCCACAATGGGCACAGTTCTAGCGTTCAGACGCCAGGAACAGACAATGAGTTGGCGTCCCACGTCACTCCAGCTTCTAACTCTGGCACTCAATTGCCAGTGAGGGATCAGACACACACAAGTGCTGATGACAATCCCTCTAAAAAGGCTTCTTCAACCACTTCTGTAGGCAATAAACCTACAGCAACTAAGGTTGAGGAATATAAAGCCAAGATACCTTATCCTCAAAAACTCCGGAAAGAGGAGCAGGATAAGCAATTTGCTCGCTTTGCAGATTATCTCAGGACTCTTGAAATAAAGATTCCATTTGCAGAGGCACTTGAGCAAATACCTTCTTATGCCAAGTTCATGAAAGAGATCTTGAGTCATAAGAAGGATTGGAGAGAAACAGAAAGAGTTCTCCTCACTGAAGAATACAGTGCTGTCATTCTAAAAAGCTTTCCTGAAAAGCTTAAAGATCCTAGGAGTTTTCTGATACCATGCACACTAGAAGGTAATTGCACCAAGACAGTTTTATGCGATCTTGGGGCAAGCATCAACCTGATACCTGCATCTACTATCAGAAAGTTTGGCTTGACTGACGAAGTTAAACCAACCAGGATATGTCTCTAACTTGCTGATGGCTCCACTAAATACCCATCAGGCGTGATTGAAGACATGATTGTCAGAGTTGGGCCATTCGCCTTTCCCACTGACTTTGTAGTGCTGGAAATGGAGGAGCACAAGAGTGCTACTCTCATTCTAGGAAGACCCTTCCTAGCAACTGGACGAACCCTCATTGATGTCCAACAGGGGGGAAATAACCCTGAGAGTCAATGATAATGAGTTTAAGTTGAATGCTGTCAAAGCCATGCAGCATCCAGACACATCAAAAGACTGCATGAAAGTTGATCTTATTGACTCCTTGGTAGAAGAGATCAACATGGCTGAGAGTCTCGAATCAGAGTTGGAAAACATCTTTAAAGATGCTCAGCCTGATTTAGAGGATTCAGAGGACATGAAAGAGCCTCTGAAATTTCTTCCGGAAGAAGAAAAACCTCCTAAACCCGAGATCAAGCCATTACCACCATCCTTGAAATATGCATTTCTGGGAGAAGGTGACACTTTTCCAGTGATCATAAGCTCTGCTTTAAATCCACAGGAAGAGGAAGCACTTATTCAAGTGCTAAGGACACACAAGACAGCTCTTGGGTGGTCCATAGGTGACCTTAAGGGCATAAGCCCAGCTAGATGCATGTACAAGATCTTATTGGAGGATAATGCCAAGCCAGTGGTTCAACCACAGAGGCGGCTAAATCCAACCATGAAGGGAGTGGTGCAGAAAGAGGTCACCAAATTACTGGAGGCTGGGATTATATATCCTATTTCTGATAGCCCCTGGGTGAGCCCTGTCCAAGTCGTCCCAAAAAAGGGAGGCATGACAGTGATTCATAATGAAAAAAATGAACTGGTTCCTACAAGAACAGTTACAGGGTGGCGCATGTGTATTGACTACAGAAGGCTCAATACAGCCACCAAAAAGGATCATTTTCCTTTACCATTCATAGACCAAATGCTAGAAAGACTAGCAGGTCATGATTATTACTGCTTTTTGGATGGCTACTCAGGCTATAACCAGATTGCAGTAGATCCCCAGGATCAAGAGAAAACAGCATTCACATGTCCATCGAGAGTGTTTGCTTATAGAAGGATGCCATTTGGGCTATGTAATGCGCCTGCAACCTTCCAGAGATGCATGCTCTCTATTTTCTCTGATATGGTGGAAAAATTTCTGGAAGTCTTCATGGATGGCTTCTCAGTATATGGAGACTCATTCAGCTCCTGTCTTGATCACCTGAAACTTGTTCTGAAAAGATGCCAAGAGACCAACCTAGTTTTAAACTGGGAAAGATGTCACTTCATGGTGACTGAAGAGATTGTCCTTGGGCATAAAATCTCAAACAAGGGAATAGAGGTAGATCAAGCAAAAATAGAGGTAATTGAAAAATTACCACCACCTGCCAATGTTAAGGCAATCAGAAGCTTTCTGGGGCATGCAGGATTCTATAGGAGGTTTATAAAGGATTTTTCAAAAATCGCAAAACCTCTAAGCAATCTGCTAGCTGCTGACACACCATTTGTATTTGACACAGAGTGCCTGCAGGCGTTTGAAACGCTGAAAGCTAAGCTGGTCACAGCACCAGTTATTTCTGCACCAGACTGGACATTACCATTTGAGCTAATGTGTGATGCCAGTGATTATGCCATTGGTGCAGTGTTGGGACAGAGGCATGACAAGCTTCTGCACGTCATTTATTACGCTAGTCGTGTTCTAAACGATGCCCAGAAGAATTACACAACCACAGAAAAAGAATTACTTGCAGTGGTTTACGCCATTGACAAGTTCAGATCATACTTAGTAGGATCAAAAGTGATTGTGTATACTGATCATGCTGCTCTTAAATATTTACTCATAAAGCAGGATTCAAAACCCAGGCTCATCAGATGGGTGTTGCTTCTGCAAGAGTTTGATATAGAAATAAGAGACAGAAAAGGGACAGAGAACCAAGTGGCTGATCATCTGTCCCGGATAGAGCCAGTAGAAGGGACGCCCCTCCCCTCTCTTGAGGTCTCTGAGACTTTTCCGGATGAGCATTTATTTGCCATTCAGGAAACACCATGGTTTGTCGACATTGCAAACTATAAAGCTGCAAGGTTCATACCCAAGGAGTACAACAGGATACAAAAAAAAGAAATTAATTACTGATGCAAAGTACTACTTGTGGGATGAACCCTATCTCTTTAAGAGATGTGCAGACGGAATAATCCGTAGGTGTGTGCCTAGAGAAGAAGCACAGAGGATCCTATGGCATTGCCATGGATCTCAATATGGAGGCCAATTCGGAGGTGAGCGAACAGCCACCAAGGTCCTCCAATGTGGCTTCTATTGGCCCACACTCTATAAAGATTCTCGAGAGTTTGTACGTAACTGTGACAGTTGCCAAAGAGCTGGTAATCTGCCTCATGGTTACGCCATGCCTCAACAAAGAATCTTGGAAATTGAGTTGTTTGATATATGGGGAATTGACTTCATGGGACCTTTCCTACCATCATACTCAAACACTTATATTCTGGTGGCAGTTGACTATGTATCAAAATGGGTTGAGGCCATTGCCACACCCACCAATGATACTAAAACAGTGCTGAAGTTCCTCCAGAAACATATCTTTAGCAGGTTTGGTGTCCCTAGAGTACTAATCAGTGACGGGGACACTCACTTCTGCAATAAACAGCTTTACTCTGCCATGGTTCGGTATGGAATTCGCCATAAGGTGGCTACTCTATATCATCCACAAACTAATGGGCAAGCTGAAGTCTCTAACAGAGAACTAAAGAGAATCCTAGAACGGACAGTAAGCACCCGTAGAAAGGATTGGGCACGGAGCTTGGATGATGCTCTGTGGGCTTACAGAACAGCATTCAAGACCCCTATAGGGACCTCTCCATACCAACTGGTGTATGGTAAGGCATGTCACCTGCCCAACTGGAACATAAAGCCTACTGGGCAACCAGATTCCTAAACTTTGATGCCAAATTAACAGGAGAAAAAAGATTGCTCCAGCTAAATAAGCTAGAGGAATTCAGATTCACAGCTTTCGAAAATGCCAAGCTTTATAAAGAGAAATCAAAAAAGTGGCATGACAGAAAACTGTCATCTAGAATCTTTGAGCCAAGACAGAAGGTTCTGCTGTTCAACTCTAGACTCAGGCTATTCCCCGGGAAATTGAAATCCCGGTAGAAGGGACCATATGTGATCACAAGTGTATCACCATATGGTTATGTGGAGCTTCAAGATAATGATTCTGATAAGAGGTTCATTGTCAATGGACAGAGAATCAAGCACTATCTTAAAGGCAACGTTGAGCAAGAATGCTCAAGGCTGAAGCTAGACTAAAAGCTCAGCAAGGTCCAGCTAAAGACAATAAAGAAGCGCTTGCTGGGAGGCAACCCAGCCATGGGGCATCAATCCTCTAAGCATTCTGCCCTATTTCTATTTTTATTTTTATTTGTTTATATAGAGTTCATTGACAACAAGGTAAAGAATCAATTGCATAAGTTCACAGGGTTACAGAAGGAATCTGCACACAAAACAGAGAAAAGGAGCTCACTGGCAAGAAAACGCCATTAAGAGCCTGTTTTGGGCGTTCAACGCCCAAAAGGGGCACCCAGTGGGCGCTGAACGCCAGTAAGGATAGCAATCTGGCGTTCAACGCCAGAAAAGGGCAACAACTGGGCGTTGAACGCCCAGGAGAGCAGCATTTGGGCGTTGAACGCCCAAAACAGGCAGTGTTTGGGCGTTCAAACGCCAGGATGGCGGGGAGGAGGTAAATTCAATTTTTCTTCATATTTTTCATTTTAATCTTAATTTTCATGTTTCAACTCATGTTTTCTTGCATAAACATGTTAAGAACCCTGATTTCTAAAATCCCTAATTTCTAAAAATCCCTCTTTAAAAATATCAAATGTATCTTAATCCATAAGCACCAAGCCTCTTTGCAAATTCAATCCAACTCTTTTCAAATCTCTTTTTTAAAACAAATCTATCTTTTCAACTCATCAATATCATCTTCAAAATCTCTACTTTATCTTTTTTAAAATCTAGATCTATCTTTTTCAAAAATCTTTCATATCTTTTCAATTTTAAAGTATATCCTCTCTTATCATATCTTCTATCTTATCTTTTCCAAATCAATCTTTTTTATCATATCTTTATCTCTTTTTTCGAAAACCCACCCTCCCTCCCTTTAAATTTGGGTTCGGCCTCCCTCCCCTTCCATCAACAATTGCACCTATCTCTCCTTCTATCCCTCTCCTTTCTTTTCTTTTGCTTGAGGACAAGCAAACCTCTAAGTTTGGTGTGTTTATCCGCGATCACTAATATCATGGCTCCTAAAGGAAAACAACCCACCCCAAGAGGCAAGAAAGAGAGCGTTCCAAAACCACTTTGGAATCAAGGGAAGTTCTTATCTAAAGAACATTCAGACCATTATAACAAAATAATGGGTCTGAGATCAGTGATCCCGGAAGTTAGATTCGATCTGAAAGAAGATGAATATCCGGAGATCTAGGAGCAAATTCGAATCAGGAACTGGGAAGTCCTAGCTAATCCTGAAACGAAAGTAGGGAGGAACATGGTTCAAGAATTCTATGCTAATATGTGGCAAACTGACAAGCAGAAACTATCTGGGACTGCTTTCTATGACTATCGGATCGTGGTCAGAGGAAAGATTGTTCATACCCACCCTGACAGGATCAGGGAGATCTTAAAGCTACCTCAGCTGAAAGATGATCCAGACTCCTTCAACAGGAGAATGATGAGAACAGACAAGGGCCTGGATAAGATTCTAGAGGACATATGTATCCCTGGAGCCAGGTGAACCACCAACATAAAGGGTGTCCCAAATCAACTCAAGAGAGAAGATCTCAAACCAGTCGCCAGAGGATGGCTGGACTTCATTGGGCATTCTCTGTTGCCCACTAGCAACCGTTCTGAAGTCACTGTTAAAAGAGCAGTGATGATCCATTGCATTATGATGGGAAAAGAAGTGGAAGTTCATCAGCTAATCTCAGCTGAACTCTACAAAATTGCTAACAAAAATTCTAAAGAGGCCAGGTTGGCTTATCCAAGCGTGATTTTTCTACTCTTGCAAGGACGCCGGAGTAAGAATGGGAATAACTGAGTATATCTCAGTTGAGAAACCAATCACCAAAGCATCAATGGAAAAACAACAAGCATAGGATGATCCCACCAAGAAGAAAACACAGGAATTTCTCCCAGAAATTCCTCAATCTGAATACTGGGAGTATCTTGAGACGTCCGTTACCAAGATACGAGAAGCTATGGAACAAATAATAAAAGAATAGAAGGAGCACAGTCAAATTCTCACCTATATGTTTAAAGAACAAGAGGAGCAAGGGCGTGACTTAAGGGAATTGAAGTGCCAGAAGTTATCTCTTGAAGGACCAAGCACCCCACAGATCAGAGGAACATCCACTTCCCAGAACAAAGGTTGTTAAATTCCAATTTCTGCTTTAACTCTGTGATAGTGTCATTATAAAAGTTCACCTTAGGAGTCATATAGTAGTAATTAGTATCTATTTTGATTTTATCTCCAATTAAGCCATAGTTTATTTTTCTCATCATCAGCAAACATGAATAAAATAGTAGATCTTTTGAATAAGAAGCAATAAAATTTCGAGTTTTTAATAAGAGAAATTCTAATTAGTTACATGTGGTGGCAATACTTTTTGTCTTCTGAATGAATGCTTGAACAGTGCATATGTCTTTTGAATTTGTTGTTTAAGACTGTTAAATTTGTTGGCTCTTGAAAGAATGATGAACATGAGACATGTTATTGATAATCTGAAAAATCATAAAAATGATTCTTGAAGCAAGAAAAAGCAGCAAAAAAAAAAGCCAATAGCCCTTAAAACCAAAAGGCAAGGGTAATAAAAAGGATCCCAAGGCTTTGAGCATCAGTGGATAGGAGAGCCTAAGGGAATAAAATCCTGGCGTAAGCGGCTAAACCGAGCTGTCCCTAACCATGTGCTTGTGGCGTGAAGGTGTCAAGTGAAAACTTGAGACTGAGCGGTTAAAGTCAAGGTCCAAAGCAGAAAGAAGAGTGTGCTTAAGAACTCTGGACACCTCTAATTGGGGACTTTAGCAAGCTGAGTCACAATCCAAAGGGTTCACCCAATTATGTGTCTGTGGCATTTATGTATCCGGTGGTAATACTGGAAAACAAAGTGCTTAGGGCCACGGCCAAGACTCATGAAACAGCTGTGTTCAAGAATCATCATACTGAAATAGGAGAATCAATAACATTATCTGAATTCTAAGTTCCTATAGATGCCAATCACTCTGAGCTTCAATGGATAAAGTGAGATGCCAAAACTGTTCGGAAGCAAAAAGCTACTAGTCCCGCTCATCTAATTAGAATCTGAGCTTCACTCAATAACTCTGAGATATTATTGCTTCTCAACCTATTAGTCTTCTATTTTATTTGTCTAGTTGCTTGAGGACAAGCAACAGTTTAAGTTTGGTGTTGTGATGAGCGGATATTTTATACGCTTTTTGGGGTTAATTTCATATAGTTTTTAGGATATTCTAGTTAGTTTTTAGTTTATTTCCATTATTTTTTAGGAAAAATTCATATTTCTGGACTTTACTATGAGTTGTGTGTTTTTTTGTAATTTCAGGTATTTTTCTGGCTGAAATTGAGGGAGCTGAGCAAAAATCTGATTCAGGTTGAAAAAGGACTGCTGATGCTGTTGGATTCTGACCTCCCTGCACTCAAAGTGGATTTTCTGGAGCTACAGAACTCTAAATGGCGCGCTTCCAATTGCATTGGAAAGTAGACATCCAGGGCTTTCCAGAAATATATAATAGTTTATACTTTGCTTAAGGATAGACGACGTAAACTGGTGTTCAATGCTAGTTCTCTGCCCAATTCTGGCGTCCAGCGCCAGAAAAGGATTAAAAGTTGGAGTTCAATGCCAGAAATGGATCCAAACCTGGCGTTGAACGCCCAAAACAGCCTTATGCACGTGAAATGTTTAAGTCTCAGCCCTAGCACACACCAAGTGGGCCCCAGAAGTGGATCTCTGCACCATCTGTCATAGTCTACTCACTTTTTGTAAACCTAGGCTACTAGTTTAGTATTTAAACAACTTTTAGAGACTTATTTTGTATCTCATGACATTTTTAGATCTGAAATTTGTACTCTTTGATGGCATGAGTCTCTAAACTCCATTTTGGGGGTGAGGAGCTCTGCTGTGTCTCGATGAATTAATGCAAGTATTTCTGTTTTCCATTCAAACATGCGTGTTCCTACCTAAGATATCCATTCGCGCCTAACTATGGAGAAGGTGATGATCAGTGACACTCATCACCTTCCTTAATCCATGAACGTGTGTCTGACAATCACCTCCGTTCTACATCAGATTGAATGAATATCTCTTAGATTCCTTAATCAGAATCTCCGTGGTATAAGCTAGATTGATGGCAGCATTCATGAGAATCCGGAAAGTCTAAACCTTGTCTGTGGTATTCCGAGTAGGATTCTGGGATTGGATGGCTGTGACGAACTTCAAACTCGCGAGTGCTGGGCGTAGTGACAGACGCAAAAGGATAATAAATCCTATTCCGGTACGACTGAGAACCTGCAGATGATTAGCCGTGCGGTGACAGCGCACCTGGACCCTTTTCACTGGAAGGATGGATGGTAGCCATTAACAACGGTGATCCACCTACACACAGCTTGCCTTAGGAGGACGTGCGTGCATGAATCAGAAGACAGAGGAAAGCAGAGATTCTGAAGACAAAGCATCTCCAAAACTCCAACATATTCTCCATTACTGCATAACAAGTAACCTTTAATCCATGCTCTCTTGTTTAATCGCAATTCAACTGATAAATATAATTGACTTCCTGACTAAGAATTGCAAGATAACCATAGATTGGTTCAAACCAACAATCTCCGTGGGATTCGACCCTTACTCACGTAAGGTATTACTTGGACGACCCAGTGCACTTGCTGGTTAGTGGTACGAGTGTGAAAAGTGTGATTCACAATTCGTGCACCATCCAGCCTTAGCTGTGTCATCCTTTTTGGAGGGAAATATTGATTCAGGAATTTATCTGATAACTGTTTCCATGTTCTTATGCTTGCTGTGGGTTGGTTATTTCACCACCTCTTAGCTTGATCTTTTACAACAAATGGAAACAGTAATAGTCTGTAGACATCCTGATCCACTTCTTTATCACGTACTGTGTCAGCAATTTGTAAAAACTGTGCCAGAAACTCAGTAGGTTCTTCTTGTGGAAGACCGGAATACTAGCAATTTTGCTGCACCATGATAATGAGCTGAGGATTTAGCTCAGAACTGCTTGCTCTGATGGGGGATATACAGATACTACTCCCGTATGCAGTAGTAATGGGGTTAGCATATGACCCCAGAGTCCTTCTGGACTGTTCATTTCTACTTAGGTCGATGATGGAGAAAAGGGAATTGATGTGAATTGCAAATAAAGTATATTTTTATTTTTATTTTTTTTATTTTATTTAATTAAAAATAAACCGAATAAACAATAAAAAAAAAATAAAATAAAATAATTGGAAAATGAAATATAAGTTTCGAAAACTAAAATAATTAATTAATTAAGAAGATTTGAAAAACTTTGGATATGATTTTTGAAAAAGATTTTGAATTTTGAAATTTTAAAACTAAAATAAGATAAAATAAAAATTTTAAAATAAAAATCAAAATTTTTAAATGAAACTTTCGAAAATTCAATTAAATAAATAGAAAAGATATTTTTGAATTTAATGAGAAAAGAGAAGAACAATAAAATGACACCAAACTTAGAATTTTTAGATCAAAATAAAGGAAACAAATAGGAAACTTTGAATGTCAAGATGAACACCAAGAACACTTTAGAAATTTTTAAGAAAATAAAAACAAAAAGGACACCAAACTTAAAATTTTTTATACTTTGGGCACTAATAATTCAAAAAATTGAAAGAAAAATAAAGTCATGCAGTTGACACCAAACTTAAAACATGAAACTACACTCAAATAGAAGACTAAATTATGAAGTTATTGGTTTAAAAAAAATTTCGAAAATAATTTAAGAAAAGAAAATAAGGATTTTAAAATTTTGACAAAAAAAAAACAATAATAGAAGACTCAATTATAGTGACTCTAAACCAAAAAGATAAATTTTTCCTAATCTAAGCAACAAAATAAACCTTCAGTTGTCCAAACTCGAACAATCCCCGGCAACGGTGCCAAAAACTTGGTGCACGAAATTGTGATTACACCTTTCACAACTCCGCACAACTAACCAGCAAGTGCATTGGGTCATCCAAGTAATACCTTACGTGAGTAAGGGTCGATTCCACGGAGATTGTCGGCTTGAAGCAAGCTATGGTTATTTTGTAAATCTTAGTCAGGAGATTAATGATAAGAGTGATTATATTTATGAAAAATAAATAACATAAAATAAATAGTACTTGTGATTCAGTAATGAGAAGTAGGCTGAGGTTCCGGAGATGCTCTATCATCAGAATTTCTACTTTCCTACTGTCTTCTTCTCCAAACACGCATGGCCTCCTTCCATAGCAAGCTGTATGATCCTCTCGGATGAAAAATACCAAGCGCTGTCACCGCACGGCTAATCATCTGTCGGTTCTCACTAGCGTCGGAATAGGACCATTATCCTTTTGCACACTGTCACTGTGCCCAACATTCGCGAGTTTGAAGCTCGTCACAGTCATCCCCTTCCAGATCCTACACGGAATACCACAGACAAGGTTTAGACTTTTCGAATCCCAGGAATGCTGCCATTGATTCTAGCCTATATTACGAAGGTTCTAACCTCCGGACTCGGTCCGTGGATTAGAAACCCAAGAGATACGCACTCAAGCTGTCCCCCAATGACTACGTTGAGCTCAGATAGAATGGAGTGGTTGTCAGGCATACGTTTATAGGGTTGAGGATAATGATGAGTGTCACGGATCATCATATTCTCCATACTGAAGTACGAATGAGTATCTTAGAATAGAATCAAGCATAATTGAATAGAAAATAGTAGTAATTGCAATAATTCATTGAAACACAGCAGAGCTCCTCACCTCCACCTATGGAGTTTAGAGACTCATGTCGTCAAAGGTACAATATGAAATGTAAAAATGTCATAAGGTGCTAAATGAATCTCTAAAAGTAGTTTTTATATGAGACTAGTAGCCTAAGGTTACAGAAAATGAGTAACTAAGTGCAGATAGTACAGAAATCCACTTCCGGAACCCACTTGGTGTGTGCTTGGGCTGAGCATTGAAGCTTTTTCGTACATAGACTGTTCCTGGAGTTAAACGCTAGCTTTGGTGCCAGTTTGGGCGTTTTACGCCAAGATGTTTTAGGCTGGCTTTGGACGCCAGTTTGGGCCATCAAATCTCGGGGAAAGTATGGACTATTATATATTGCTGGAAAGCCCAGGATGTCTACTTTCCATCGCAATTAAGAGCGCGCCATTTGGGTTTCTGTAGCTCCAAAAAATCCACTTCTAGTTCTGGGAGGTCAGAATCCAACAGCATCTGCAGTCCTTTTTCAGGCTCTGGATCAGATTTTTGCTCAGGTCCCTTAATTTCAGCCAGAAAATACCTGAAATTACAAAAAAATACACAAACTCATAGTAAACTCCAAAAATGTGATTTTTGAATAAAAAATTATAAAAATATAATAAAAATGACTAAAACATACTAAAAACTATGTAAAAATTGATGCCAAAAAGGGTATAAATTATCCGCTCAACGGATGGCAAATCAGAGGTGGAGATTCCAAAAGAAATGTTAATACATGATAGTGCATATGCATTTCGTGAATTGGTGATATTTGTCTATCCAAAATTGTTGAGCAACATTAATGACATGGGATACTTCAAGGAAAGATCAATTCTTGCTCCCACGTTGGAAGTGGTTAACGAGGTCAATGCATACATAATGCAACATTTAAGTGGCGAAGAAAAAACTTATCTTAGCTCCGATACGTTGTGCATTGAGGAAGGAAACATGGAATCCGAGTTAGAAACGCTAACCCCAGATGTCCTAAATGCCATTAATTGCTCCAGACTACCTCCACACCAACTAACATTGAAAGAAGGCGTGCTTGTTATGCTTTTGCGTAACATTGATCAATCAAGTGGGTTATGTAACGGAACAAGGCTACAGGTAAGAAGGTTGGGCCCTCATGTAATTGAATGTATGACGTTGACCAAACATAAAACTGGACAGGTGGTACTAATTTTGTGCATGAACATAATACCCAACAACCAGACTCTTTCCTTCAAATTTTAGCAGAGACAGTTTTCAATTATCGTTTCGTTCGCTATGACTATTAATAAGTCACAAGGGTAAACGTTAAACATAGTTGGATTGTACCTACCTAGATCAGTTTTCACTCATGGGCAATTGTACATTACTTTATCACGAGTAAAATTGAAGAAAGGGCTGAGAGTTTTTATTCAAAATCATTCATTTGTACTTCCCTATACAACAATAAATGTCGTATACAGAAAAATCTTTCGTAACTTAGGTTGAAACAATCACCATGTATTTTACAATTTCTCATCCATGAATTATGAATTCAATAAATAAGGTGCAATCTATTCAATTAATTCCACGTTGAATACCAACATGTCTTGGCCACGTAAAGCATGGGAGACTGCACTAGTTCTACTGTGTATATGATATATAATATCTATATATAATAGAAATTTTTTTTAGTAAAATAAAAATTTGAGTAAAAAATAAAGTTTGTTACTAAAATTTAAAAAAGATATGTGTACTACATATATAGTTTTTAAAATCGAACCGGTGATCAAACTAGTCAAGTTACTGGTTCAATAATTTATTGGTTCAACCGATAATTTATTGGTTAAACCGATAGAACCAGTCTTATGTAAATAAAAGATAAAAAGTCAAAAATTAAAAATTAAAATTTAAAATACACATCTTCACTAATATTTTAAAAACAATCAAGTTTCAACTAATTATAATCAATAAGTTATAATCCAGTAATTTTTAAATAAGTATATAAAATTCTAGTATTTTTTCATAATAAAAATTTTTAATTTTGATTTTTATATTAAAGTATTTTTATATTCATTATATTGTTATATACTATGTGTATTTATTAAAAAATAATATTAATAAATATCATACCATCATAAAAAATAATTATATTATAATTAATAAAAAATATTTAATATTTTTATTTATACATGTTTAACAAATATTTTTATTTATACATGTTTAACATTTATGTTAATAATTATGAATAATAAAAAATATAATTAATTTAAATATAAGTGAGTATAAAATTAAAATAATATCTAAAAAAATTATTGTGCGATTTTAGTATATAATTAATAATTAGCATATAAAATAACAAGGAATAACATAGTTTAGTGTTAACGGGAGTATGCAATGGAGGAGTCATGTTCAAATCACATCTTTATCAATTTTAAAATTTTCTCTCGAGCGGTTCAGATGAATCAATTTTCACTAGTTTTGATAGATTTTTATTGGTTCTTGACCTTAAACGGTCTTGAGGTTGGACCGGATCGATTAGGAATTTGGTTTACTAGTCGAACTAGCTGGTTTGGTCCATTTTTACAACTATAATTATACATGACAAAAAATTTTTGATAAATTTGTTTTACTAAAAAATATAATCTTTATTTTTTATCAAAATTTCCTTTTTTATTGTAGTATTATTCAAAGAATTTTGCTATTATGTCTCCTTAAGGGTATTAGTTAAGTATATTATAAAAGAAAATATTTTAATGTTATTATTTTTTTGTGTTTGTTATAATGTTATTTATTATAAAAATAACTTTTTTTTATATTTTTAATACATTAAATACATCAAAAATATTTATAGTATACTTAATCAAAGGACATAGGACAACAAAATTCTTATCCAAAATAATAATATAATAATACAATAACATAATATTAATGAATGAAGCAATCGATAACGGTCATCGGCTCATGGAATATATAATATTAATAAATAAATAGCTAGAACAAGCTGAGTCTGAGCCCAGTTCCCAACGTTCACTCTTCTTTCCCTCTAACCCCATAACGGTCACATTTGCACCCTCCTTCACTACTCTACTCCCGACTCACATTTCACACCACACACTCACACTTACACTCGCTCTCAACGGCGTAACGCTTTCTGCTTTCGCTCTCTCTTTCTATGGAACCTGCGAAGATAGACTGGAAGAGAGTAGCGCAAGAATGGAACTTCGTAGAAGACGCCCTATACGAGAACATCAACGCCCCCAAATGGGTTGACTTCTTGTCCGTTGATCATTACTCCCTCAATCATGTTGATGACGAAGCTTGGTTTTGCAGGCCCGGTAATCCCCAAATCACAATTTAGGGTTTACCAAAAATTTTGCAATTTTTTTTGTTGGTTAATAATTATCTTGTTAATTTGGTGGTGGTTGTTTAAGATTGCAAGCATCCAAAGACAGCAGAGGATTTTCTCAGATCAAAGACTCCTTCCAAGGTTTTTCCATTCTCATCTTTAGCCTTTCTTTATATGTATATGTATTACTCACCTATTTTATTCTTTTAATGTTTGGATGCTGTGAAAGTGCGAGAAATTGAAGAAACTAAACACTTTCTATTCTGCGTCTTTCCCAAATAGGAAAGGATTTAAGCTCGAGTAGCTTTTCTTTTTAATTGTTTGGATACTGGAAAAATGTGAGAAATTAAGGAAACTTGACGGTTTCTATTCTTGGTCTCTCCCAAACAAATAAAATCTATCTGACTAGCTAATTTTCTTATATTGTTCATGTTTTTCTTCAGCATGATTCACGAGGTCCATTTGTTCTTTTATCGTTTGAATGCTGGGGAAGTGTGAAATGTTTAAGAAACTTGACAATTTCTGTTCTCAGGGTGTCTCTGCACCAATTAAAGATTTAAGCTTAAGTAGCTAATTTCCTTAAAAGATTCGTGTTTTTCTTATTGCTATGATACTTTATATGCATCTGTTCATTGTTCTGAGGTTTCAGTTATGGAGGATGAATTTTTTTTTCCCCTCTTGCTATGTTACTTTTGAGTGGTTGTATTTGCTGTTCTGAGGTTCCAATTATTAGTATTTGTTTACTGCTCTCTTGAAATTTTCTTGACTATTTATTATGTTTTTCTCTTGAAGGCTTATGTTTCAGAAAATCTTCCTCTTGGTGACCAAAATAGAAGGTACTTTACTACTAGTAAAAATTTATTTTACTATTATTTTCTTTTCCCATGCAATTTGAGGTTCTGTTAAAACACTGAATTTCTTTGATTAGCCTGCTGCACACACACATATATATTGATGAATTTTGGTGCAGAGATGCAAAAATTAAGAGAAGGGTGCCCACCCTCCCATCAGCTTCTCCCCCAGATGGCAAATCAAGATTCAACCAAGATAGCGAAAACCAAAACCCAAATGTGTTTACACCTCCAATGAATCCATTCAAGTACATGAAGGCTGCAGTCAAGTCAAGTGAAGAGAAGAAAAAACCAGCTGATGACACATTCCTGAACAACAAGGCACCTTCGTTGAGATCAACTCTTTCTGCAAAGAATTTGTTCGCAGGGCGGCCTATTCTGAATCAAATCACAGAATTCTGCAACGAGTTGAAGAAATTGGCAACAAGAGCTAGGGAGAGAGAAAACGCTGAGAATTTGAACCCTTTGAAGAGTGAAGAGGCTGTGGAGAAGTCCCCATCTCCTGTGCAACCTTTGACAGAGTTAGATAGAAGAGAGAAAGAGAGGAAGCCACTGATTGAAGTGGGAAAGGCTGAAAAACTGGATGGTGCAAGTGTTAACGGGAAGCTACAGAGAAAGAAGTAAGCATTTTCTCCCTCAGAGCCTATGTGTTTAACTGTTTATAGAATGTTTAGTGTTAGTCCTTATTGAAATTTTAGTGATCAATATTTCTCTTTTATGCTAAGACACTTGTAGTTTCTAATTTGGCTGTACAACAAGTAACTGCATAGAACACCAAGAAGATAGTTTTATTCTCAATATTCTTCAATTCCACTGGATACAATGCTTGAATCAAGGAAATAACAACATGAATAATATCAGAGGATTGAACAATGGCAATATCATGTTGTTAGCCATTTAGGTCTTTAAGAACAAATAGCATGATTAAAACTATACAAAATGATATCATGTTATTCAAGGGTTATGAATGTTGTATAAAATTAAACAAAACTATTTTATTTTTTTACATTTCATCACATTAGAGTCATTGTTTTACATGATCTGCAGACTTAGAGCTGCTGAATGAGATCATGTTGTTGAAGAGCTTAAACAAAAGTACTTTTTGTCCCTGTTCACTTCATCACTTTACAGTTATGCTGGCATTAATCTTCATTGTCATAGACCTGAAAAATAATCCATTAGAAAACGAAAATAAAATAGATGTCTCGAAAATAGTTTTATCCCCATAAGAATGGTAAAGACTTTCAGCTAGTAAACATGCACTGTTAGTGCATAGATCAAGGATGCATTTGTTTCAGCTTTTTCTTAAAAGGAAAAAAAAAATAAAAGAAAAAGAAAACACAAAGGAAAAAAAAAGTTGTTTTCCTAGCTGTTGGTTAACTAGAATATCAACTACTACAAGTTTTATACCATTATAGCAGTCCTTGAGTTAACCACCAATTTGTGGATTATTGTATTCTGCAGAAGACCTGATGGGTCAGAAAATGTGCCAATATCTCTTAATATTGAGAATGTAAGACATAAAAGGGAGGAGCTCTTACAACAGCAAGTTCGAACGAATCCTCCCTCTCCTCAGTGCTTCTCTGCCACAAGAATCGGACCGAATAAAGCTACACCTTCAAAGGCTCCTAAGTCCAGGCTAATGGTATGTAACTACCATCCCTTATGTAGCACACTCTTCATAGTGATTACATAACTGACAAGACAATATTAACTTTTTTATTAGTGAAATTTTGTGTAGGTAGTGAAAATGAATGATAACTAATCCTAAAAGAATTTTGTCAAGACCATAGTGTGTTCATTCATAGATTTTTCATAACCCGACTCACAAGTTATGTTAGTGTCATTATGTTGCTCCAAATAAATGTGCAAGAATAACTGATTCTTTTCTGTGTCCCTTTCTCTTTTGTGGTAGATCAATTCAGCTGAATTTAGACAATGGTAAAAAAATAGTGCCATTCATACTAAATATGCAGTGGGGTGGGATCTTAGTTTTAAGGCAGTTCTTTGATCCAAAGTTGTGTTCGTTCCTTTTATTTTGATCCAAAGTAGGATTTTGAAGCATTTCAGTGCATCCAATGCTTTTCTTTGCGTGCACAAGCACAAAACAACATGATGACATACACTCCAGATTGAGTAAACTGACAGGACAGTACTATACTAAGCTATGTGTACTAATGATAAGATAAATATCCTGAAAGATAAATATCCTGAAAGTATCTTCTTAAATTCATTGCTTCATATGGAGAGAGCAAGAATATGCAGTGGGGTGGGATCTTAGTTTTAAGGCAGTTCTTTGATCCAAAGTTGTGTTCGTTCCTTTTATTTTGATCCAAAGTAGGATTTTGAAGCATTTCAGTGCATCCAATGCTTTTCTTTGCGTGCACAAGCACAAAACAACATGATGACATACACTCCAGATTGAGTAAACTGACAGGACAGTACTATACTAAGCTATGTGTACTAATGATAAGATAAATATCCTGAAAGATAAATATCCTGAAAGTATCTTCTTAAATTCATTGCTTCATATGGAGAGAGCAAGAATGCTTTTGTGTGTACTCTGTGCTTCTTGTTGCTTGTTCCTTCACTAATACCGTGTTGTGCGGTCAATTCTGCTGACTCTACACAGCTTAAATTCATACTCTAGTTACAAAGCAGTCCATTGTTGTTTATACTTGATCTCTCAAATGGTGGGATTTCGAACTTTTCGATGCATCCAATAACTTTAATTTCTTCTGTTTCATTATGATTCATATTGGCTGCTTCATATGTTGTCCATGAACTGTTTGCACAACACAATGTGACGATATGCTAATATAAACTTTGAGAAACTTTGAACTTTTCGTACATACGGTTCACAACTGTGCACCGTATGATTAGTGCTGAAGTATGATTTGATTTGTCTTACATGTATATAGAAACCTTTGAGTTTTGGTGAAAGATAAAAATATGAATCATTTGATTGATATGTAACAGGAAAGAGCAATCCTACAAGAAGTTGAGCAAAACCAGGAAATCGCAAAAGAGTTCCCAGCAATGAACAGCAGAAGTAATGCTACAATAGTTGATGGAAAAGGAGAAACAAAGCCATTGGACATGTTGTGGTTCTTGAAGCCTTGCACACTTTCAAGCTGAATATATTTTTTATTAAACCTTGGAGGCATTAATTATTATATATAATATATATCATTCCATTCATTCTTTCATTTCCCTCATAAATAGCAAACATTGTTTATAGTCGTTTTTTTGTTGTTAGCTATTCTTTATTAATTTGTTCTTTGTTCTCATTTCATTCTTTGTACTATGAATATATAAGAATCTCAAATAAATGATTCAATAATATGCAATTATGCACATTGAGGATTGAGAGAAATTAGTGTATTCCATTATTATTTTAATTCTTTAGGTAAGCATCCTCCTCGGTGTATGTGGAGTGAGATTGTCAAATACGAAGAAAGAAAAGGGCGGAGGTCAAATTGGAAGTATTTATTCAAATGATAATAAAATTATAATCATTGAAATAGTTGTAATTAATAAAAATATTCTTATTTTTTCTTTTAAATTTATAGATATAATTTAATTCCATTTGTGAATATATTTTATAGAAAACATTATGTATAACAAAGAACAACTTAGTATAGTTAGGGATGGGCATGGTTTGGATTTTTATAAATCTAAATTGGATTCACTTCAGAACCAGTTTTATGGTTCATGAAATCAAACCAGAAATAGATTGAAGAGAGAAATTGTTTCTAAATCGGTTTGAAAAAATAAAAATCGGTTCTAAATCGGTTTTAGAATTTCAATCCGATTTTACTTACTTATTTTAAATTTGATATTATTTATAAACCAGTTTTAAATCCGATTTTTTTAATTCAAATTTAAAATCCAGTTTTTTTTTTTATAAAATCCAGTTTTAAAACCAGTTTCTTCAACCAAAAATCCAATTTTAAAACCAGATATTTTAACAAAAAATCTACTTTTAAAACCAGTTTTTAGAAAATCAATTTTCAAACCATAATTTTTTAAAAAGTAAAATTAATACTAAATCATTTTAAAGTATATAGGTTCATTACAACTAGAATTTGGTTCTTTATAAATCTAATGACAATAGCTAATCTATATAACATTTAATCATTCTCAAAATAGCAAAAGAATACCACCAAAAAATCTCTCTAAAACAACAACCACAAAGTATCAAAAGATACCAAGTTGCCAACAAAATTATCAAACAACCACAACCTTTGAGGAAAATATATATGCAAATAACAAAATATACCTTTGTCATTTTAAAACAAATCTTTGAATGAAAGTATTAAACCAAATGAAAATATTAAGCATACCTAGTCATCATCAAGATTATCAATTGATGCCGCCATAGAACAAGCACCATCATTAGAGGAAAATATATCTGCCAAGGGAATCAAATTAATTATCAAGTCTATATTCAACAACTTTTAATTGGTAACTAATACCTAAATTCTAAAATAGAAAGACGACAAAAACAAAAATAAAATAAAATGAGAAGAAATATGAAAAAAATTCTATACCTTGATCAACTTGATGAAGAACTTCACCATCATCATCTAAAGCAGAGAAGAGATCTTCCTTAAGCCAATCTCCTGTGCAGACTAAGGCCTCTACCATTCTAGGTGTTAAGGAACTGTGGTATGGATCGAGGACTCTTCCTCTAGTACTAAATGCAGACTCCGAAGCTACCGTAGAAACAGGTATAGCCAATACCTCACGAGCCATATTTCCAAGAATTGGAAATCGGGTTGAGTTGACCTTCCACCAGTTTAGTATATCGAATTTATGGGATTATGGCTCGCATTCTTCTTGTAAATATCTATCAAGTTCAAATCTTGTATTTGTTCTACGACTGGTTGCTTGCAGAAAAAAGCCCATGCCATGAAGATCGGTATTAATGTTGTTGGCTTGAACATCTTGCGTATCAGCTTCACTTGCTTCCTCAGAACTTTGGTATTATTGATAAAGTAACTTTATGCACTTGGACAACTTTGACTTCAATTCGCCTCCTTTTTCTTCTCCAAATAAGTAATCCAAGAAATAATTGACATACTCAATCTTTTGCATTGGATTAAGTACAATAGCAATCAATAACAACATATTCACCAAATCAGGATTGCCCCAATACTTCTCATACTTAACCATCATCCTTTCTGCCATTGACATAGTACTAAAATCAACAGAATCACAAGAATGACAAATAAATTGTCCAATTGCAAATACTTCCTTCATATACATATCACTGGTAACATATAAGGTACCAGAAACACGTATAGTGGCATCACTGACACTCGCAAAAATGGTACAATGGACTCAGCATACTCCCAGTCTGAATCAGAAGGAACACCTCTCCATTTTCCTCCATTCATCTCTCCTATATAGGTATTATCTTTCAAAGCAAGCAACTCAAATGCTTTGCGATGCTTCAAAGCTACCTCTAACATTTGATAGGTAGAGATCCACCTAGTCTCAACATCCATGCAAGGCAAGCCTTTATATTGGAGTTTTTCTAGTTCAACACACTTTTGAAACCTACTAGCTCTAGATGGAGAAGATCTAACATATTACTGCACTACGAATCCTCAAGACTGATTCATCAATCTCTTTTAACCCTTCTTTTACAATTTAATTTATAATATGTGCACAACACCTCATATGAATGAATTCACCATTCAAAATAATGCTATTCCAAGAATTCAATCGCTACTTCAGATATTTAATTGCAACATTATTAGACGAGGCATTATCAACTGTCACACTAAATACCCGATTCGAATTCCAATTATTTAAATAAGATTCAATTGTTGCTCCTATAACCTCTCTTGAATGGCTTGTCACTTGACAAAAATTAAGTATTTTTTTTATGTAATTTCCAATCCAAATCAACAAAGTGTGCTGTCAAACTCATATAAGTAAAATTTTGAATTGAAGTCCAAGTGTCAGTGGTTAGACATACTCTACCACAATTTGCGGAGAGAAAATCTTGCAACTTCATCTTCTCTTCAGCATAAAGAGTTCCAATGTCACGTGCTAATGTAGTCCGTGAAGAAACTTCGAATCTTGCTTGTAGGGCATGTACAAATCTTCGGAATTTCGGGCTTTCAACGAAGCGAAATGGTACCTCTTCTCCAATAAACATTTCCACAAGTGCCCTTCGAGCCTCCTCTTGGTAAAATTTGGAAGCACTGGGTGAATTTAAAATATCACACTCATCTATAGTCGGGGTGGTTGTTGTTTTTCTTCTTTTGTTCGAATCATTATTAGGATTTTGCTTGCATCTTCTCAAATGACCACCCATTGAGGTGGTTCCATTCCCATATTGTATTAAGCTACTACAATATTTGCATTTATCCTTCTTCTCGGTAGCATTCTCTACATCAAAATGATCCCAGACAGCTGAGCGATTCTTATGAAAACCTGACGGTGGAGAAGATGGTTGAGTGCTAGCGGACATCCCTGCTGCTTCAATATTAGTGTTTTCAGTCATCTTGCTCTGCATATAAAGCAAGGTTTACATAACTCAAAATTTGGTGCCAAACATGCTAAAATTAACACAAACTAGTCCAGCAGCTAATAAAACTTCAGCATGATTCATAAACTAATCCATGTTCATATATCTCGCAAAGAAAACACGGCCCAAAGATTATGAAATTAAAACTTCATATTAAGAATGATTTCAACATGATTCATAAACTATACACAGCCCAAAGAGAGACAAACAACTGATTGTACCAACTTAGTTTCTTGCATTTTATGAAAATAACATGATATTTGCAAAGAGACATATGAACATGGATTATGAGGCTATTTCACATAAACTTAAACAGTCTAAACAAAAGCTATATCTAAGAATTTCTATATATTATAGTCAATAATATTTAACATAAAATTAATTGTGTATGTTATGTCACTCAATAAGCTACTGCCATGTAAAATTTTCTCAAGGAAAAAATCCACCATCACAAAATCTAAATCAAATAATTAAAAACCTAATAAAAGGAAAATTGTTATCTTCAAGAAAGAAGCCAATTCCAAAGAATATGATAATCAATATCATAATTCACATATAATCATGATATAATATAGTCTGGGTCAACACAATTTTATTGAACAACTGAATATACTAAGCTTTGGGAAATGATACCAAAACACTTTCTTGCACTTCTACCTTGGAAGGCCATAATTTCATAATCTATTATTCATGAAACATCTAACAAATAGGTCTGAACGACCAGTTTGGAGGCTAACACTAATGGAAGCATTATCAGAGCTGACAGAAGGTGTAGGGATATAATAAATTGCAATAGGCATCTTTGTTGGAAGCTGTGCCAGTGGACCTTCATTCTAAATTAAGCACTTGAATTGCTTGTCTTATTGATGGTCTCATATTCTTATCAGGATGACAACACCACATACCAACAATCATAAAATACTTCACTTGTTTCTCATCAAAATCCTTTTTTAGTCTCTCATCCACAACCTTATGCAGCTCTTCTCTTCCATAATGATCCCAAACCCACTCAACTAACCCCTTTTGACTATCTTGATTCTCTATAAGCTCAAACACCTTTTTTCCCGGTGGCAATCTCTAAAGCAACCAATCCAAAGCTATACGCATCTGACTCCTTACGTTTCTTCCCCAACCACATAAGAATGAAAAAGAATACAAAAAGGGACAAAACAAAAATAGGGCATTGGATGAGAGATACAAATATTCAAACAAGCTCCGAAAAATTTAATAGTCTCGAGTTAAAAAATAAAGGGATGAAAAACAACATGTAATAGGAGCAACAGTCATAATTCCTATAATCAGATAAGTTGAAACACTAAATAACATTCAGTCAACATAACATGCAGCAAAAAAGCAGCACTAGAAATAGACGATACAAATTCAGGCATGAACAAAATTTGGTCATATTTCACTTGTACAATAATCATCTATCTATTGAACACCATAATGCACAAAACTCCTGCCTAGCACATAACCTTATGCCACCCCGCGAGGAGAGAAGAAGAAAAAATTAAACCTGTGGTCACTTGGTTAGCACCTTACTACAAAGAAGTATAGTATCTATTATTTATCTATCTTTTGACAAAATATCTAGAATCTTAGAAGTGAAGGGGTTCATTCCCCCAAGAAACCCAACCAGCTGTCAGTTCTCTAGGAAACAGTTCTATGCATTGAAGAGGTCGGAGCCCAGGAACATAATCCAATAACAAATATGTTCATATTATAAAGAAAAGAAAAAATGAACTTGCATTCAAATCATACAAGGTTCTCAGCACAAATTAGCAACCACATAAAAGTAAAACATCCCAGCCCAGCTTCTCATCAAAACAGCCCAGTTCCAGCAACAATTTCAGTAATTTTGCAATAAAATAGTAAATTTTCACACAAGCAAACAATGTTCAAATCATCTCGGCCCAGTTTCTCATCAAAACAGCAATTCCATCATAAACCTAACAATCTAAAAAAAATCATCCTAACCTAACCACCTATAATCAACTAATAGTAACTAATCTAACTAAGCTAATTAACCAAAATTAATCAAACTTAATAAAATAAAAAGGAAAATGGACACAAACCTGGAAGCAGAAAACTAGAACAGGGGCTACTGCTTGTTCTGCTTGTGCTGGAACTGCTTGTTCTGGTTCAGTTTCACCAACTTTGATGTGCTCCTGGGTAGAAAAAAAATTTGCAATGCAATCAATTACAAAATCAGACACGACAACTCGAAATTCCTCTAGCAAAAGAACGAGCAGGGGTAATGGTACTAACGCTATGACCCAGTGGCAAGAAGTGCGAGCAGAGGCGAATGGAAAGCCTACACTTGTGACGGCAAGTCGGGGAAACGGAGACGGTGAAACCAAAGAATGACAACGGCGAATGAGAAAGGAGAAGACCGAAGGAGAAGCGCCGAAGGAGAAGACGCCACAGTTGAAGGAGAAGCGCGATGATTTGTGTGTAGTGTGAACTATGAACTGGTTCACCAAATTAGGGTTTTTCCAATTTTGGATCCTAATTCGGATTTGGATCCGGATTTGGATTTAAGTTGGTTAAATGGTTTGGATTAAAAAACCAAACCATAAAATTGATGCAATGTGGTTTGGATTTTTTTTAAAAAAAACTGGTTTTTTTAAAATGATTTGGTTTGGATTGGGTTTAAAATCCAAGATTGGGATTTTTTCGCCCAGCCCTGAGTATAGTGATAAACGTTGGTTTTTCTTTTTAGGAGGACGTAACTTCAAATTTCTCTAACCTAGTGGGTCAACTCGAGTTTAACTAGGAATTGTCCAGTTTTTGCTGAGTTTGATCAAATTTGACTGAGTAAATTGCTTAACAGGTTTAAATGATAATTCAAATCAGTTAGTAGACCGAATGACTGGTATTCTAATTTGAATGATCGGGTCGAATCGAATTTGATATCTATTGCGGGATAATTAGAGAGTTATTAAAAGAAAAGGATGTCTTGGAAATTTTTCAATGAAACAAAGTATCTAGTTCCACAAACTTAGATGTGTCTATTTGAAGGATGTATCATATATAGGGGAATGCTATGTTACTGAAGCGGTCGTTTCCTATACAAGAATAGTTGGACTCAATGTATAAGCTCATATTAAATTGGTGCAGTGTAAAATTGTAACACTTTAACTAATGAACTCATTATGCCTAGGTCATAATAGGCTGTTAGCTAGAACATTATAGTGATCTTTAACCTGTAATTCTTAATTTAACATATCAATAATATTGATAATACATAAGTAGGAGCCTATGAGCCATACTTTTTTTTACATATACATTATACCAAAATAAAATAGAATTGACATGACTAGATGAATGAAAAGATTTCAAATAAGAATTTCGAATTCAATTAATACAAATTATAATACATATATGTATGTATACAAGTTTTTAAAATAGATCATAATACACGAAATTCATGTCTTTCAAATTATAAATACACATGGTAATTATATAGGTAACGAGAGAAAACCACCAAAATTAGACTAGTCACTCCGAAGAAGTAGAAACTCGCTAGATCAACTTGGTTATCACAGAAGACCGTCGAGATCTGAAAAAGAGAAGTAAATAGCAATAGGTAAGAACCCAAAGGTTCCCAGCAGGGTAACGAATCCAAATAACGACTATATATGGAACATGAAGCCTCTAAGCATTCCTAATCTCTAACTCGATAGGATTTCAAAGCGTATGGTTTTAACTAAACCGTTTAAAGAAAACCTCTAGTGTGTACTATAATTTTGATTACAATTGAGTTAACATTTTAATTTGTCAATTCATTAACTAAGTCCTTAGTATCATAATTCACTTAAAGATACAAACTAAAAACTCTAGATCAAACAACTTACTCATCAACATTTATCCAACATCGCCATAATGCATTTCTCATTAATTGACCATCTCAAACCTTAAAATTAACGAAACCCATCAAAACTATCATCTTATCTTACGTCATCCTTTTAGGAAAACAAACACAAGCAAAACACCCATCATCAATCACTACAAAGTACAAATAGTTCAACTAGTACAAGTAGCAAATAGATAAACATGTAGGCAAACCAAACAATTATGTACACCCAAATAAATGCATATGATGCACGCTTGTCGTACTGGCCGTGAGCTCATGTGTCTGTTATATTGCCAGACCCGATACATCCGGTAACTAATCCGGATATAGTCTTTCAATCATGCATCCCCAAGAGGAACATCCCACATTTATCACAAGTCGGTCTCAGAGGGAGAGTGCCCTGTCACCTTCTCTTGGAGGCTAGCTAATCTAGGGATTGCATGCCTAACCACCCTTACGATAAGAAAGAATATGGGCGGGACAAAATCACCATCCCAACATCTCTACCAAAGCACTGAGCAAGTGAGACAAAACCACCATCCTTGCCAGGTGCAAGTGTCTCACCGCAGCACTGAACAAGTGGGACAAAACCACCATCCTTGCTAGGTTCATGTGTCTCATCAGTAATGCAAGCGGGACAAAATACATTTCCTTGTCAATGAATAGTCATATCTCAATTATAATCATGCAAGCGGGACAAATCCTCTATCCTTGCCAATTCAATTATTATATCACAATCATAATCATAATAAAAACAACCAGAGTCATAACCAATATCATAATCATAATCATGATTTTCCATAATCATATTTATCGGCAAAACAATCATCCTCAAGCTATGAGTGGGACAAAACCACCGTCCTCATTGTGGGTGGGACAAAACTATCATCTCACACTAATCATATCTCATTTAATAACCATTATATTTAGAGGATTCTTGACAAGGCCTTACCCTCTTCTCACGATGAGAACAACACATAACACATAAAATGCCTCTCAACTCATTGAATCTGAGTCCTTTCCTTTACCCAATTTCATTATAACACTACCCGTTGTTCATTAATCACAACCATTATAGGGAGATTATTCATATTAAATTCATTAAAACTATCCTCAACAAATTTAAATGCCTTAGAGTATTTCTTAGGCGCAAGATAGGTGTTACGGGAAGGCATAGGCTCACTGGAAAGGCTCATTACATCAAAAACAAAATTTTAGAAAAATCAGCAAAATAGTGTATAAGCACCGTACCTGCTACTGCTGCTATTTCTGTAGAATCACATTTTAACCTCCAAACTTCAAAAGACCATAACTTTAGCTACAAAAATTATTTTGCCTTTGTTTTTTGAAGACAATAAATTAGACATTCTCAATTTTATGACAAAATAAACCTCACCAATTTTTAAGCTTTGGAGACCAAGTTATAACTCGTCGAATCTAATAAAAAATCTGCCAGAGTGCAGAATTTTCTACAACACCAAGGCACTCCACTTTTAACCAATTCTTGGAATCATTTCCATCAAAACTCAACCAACATTCAAGACCAAATCATAATCTTTCATTTTATTCCTGTTCTATCTATCTCTTCACTCAATAACTCACCAAATATCTAATTACTATCTCAATCATCATATAATTTTTAACCAAACCCAAAATCATAATTTAGTATCATCATCATAAGTCCACTCCCAACAAGTTTAGCCTATCATCGTCATCAACCTCATTCTCAATAATTTAGGAAATAACAAATATCAACATCATAGCATGCCATAGGATAATCAAATATTCGAGGCCTTCGGTCATTACCATTCAAATTCATCATTTAAAACAAGTATATTTTATTGAACTATCATCAACAACAATTCATCAATATCTTTATGTCAACTAGCCTAGGGTTTCACATAACATTATATAATGGTTATTTGACAACAAAACCCGTACCTTAAATGCAGTGATCCTAAGCCTTTGGCCAATCCAAGCCTCAACAAACTCTATCAATCAATTTCATTCAATTTTCAACTTAAGGTTTCATACAAATTGGGATAAAATGGAGAGAAAGGATTTCTTTACCTTATATTGCATAAACTTGGGATAAAATCCCTCTCGAATTCGAGCTAGAGGAGATTCCTCTAAGGAATCAAAATCATATATTTTCATCCCTCGCACCTCATAACGTGAAAAAAAAAAAGAATGAGAAATAGAAATGAGTTCTCATGGTTACTCACTGCAAAAGTTGTATAGAAATAAAGAGGGAGACGAGAGCGTGTAGTTGCAAACGAGTCATCATTAAAGCTCTGGTTTGTTAGAAAAGTGGATTTGAAGGTGATAATGAATAGTAAATCTTTTTCTTTCCTCTCTCACTTTCACTGGTCTGCTTCCATAGAGAAGAAAAGAATTTGAGGAAGAAAGAGAAATACGGCCGTGAGCCTTTTAATGAGGGGTGAGGGACATTTTTGTCCCTTTTGCTCATTGTTTAAAATGATCCTTTTTTTCTCATACCTTTATTTTTGGACCAAAATGTCATTGATAAAAATAATCATAAAATTAAAAAAATAAATGAAAAAGAAAAGAAAAAAAGGAAGCAGAGAAAGGAGTAGGATTCAAAAAAAGAAAGGGAGAAAAAAGAAGATGGTGGCACTTCCTCTACGAACCATAAGTGTTACCTCTCTTTTTCTCGCTCCCTCCCACCTCTTGCACGACCACCTCATCACCTTAAACATTTTATTCGTCAACGATTTTGAGCCACAAATATTAGGTTTCAAGTTGTAGGGAGACCTAGATATGAATTTCAAGACCAAGGGTAATGTGTATTACTTTAGGATGGAGCTGATGGTGATGTTGATAGGGTAAGAAGGGATAGAGGAACTGGTAAGCATGATGACGCGGGCCAAATGTCGGTTCAGAATTTTTCAAAAAGATTGCTTCGTCAATAGTATAGTTCCAAACCAACAAATGACTCGTGTCAGAGTTTAATTGATTGTCACAAATTCAAATCAATAAAATCTGGGAATTTTAAATCTTGGATCGTCTCTCAAAGAAATTGCAGTGAGGTATGCGTATCATTGGTTATGAGAAAAAAGGGTTGTAAAAGCAAAAGACAAGAAATTAAATTGTAAGAAAGTAAAGAGCAAACAAAGAAATTCAAATGCTCAAAAGTATCTTCGCAAGGATTGAGAGCTAAGGTTTCCTTTCCAAGTCATTGACCACAAGCATGGTAACTAAAAAGAGTTAATTCCACTTCGTCATCCCTAAATATCGGAGAAAAGTCAAATAGGCATAATTGATCTTAATGCACAAGTCCTAGCCAACTCACTAAATTAGACTTAGTGAAAGACTAGTGACAGTAAAAATAAAACCAACAAACAACCCTAAATTACCAATCAATATTGGACATCAATGACTCAAGGTCACTGATGAGTCCATATTTGATGGCATATTTTGATTCAATTTGGATGGATTCTAGCACATGAACTCACACTTAAGCACCAAAATAGCATACTTTTGTGTTTTGTCCCCAATTTGATCCTAAATGTGAAAACATGCAATTTTGTGCTTGAAATGAGCAATTTAATTCCACTTTTATTCCATTTGATGACATGACATATTTGTTGAGTGTTTTCAGACCTTAGAGGCAAGAATGGATAGCCAAAAGTGGAAGAAAGCATGTACAAGGGAGAAAACATGAAGAAAAATAAGGAAAGGCACACACATCAAGATGTGCGTGCGCACAAGCAAGCGTGCGTACGCACAAGAGAAAATTTCCATTCGTGCGTGCGCACAAGTACCCGTGCGTACGCACAGGAGCCAAAACAGCCGAGTGTGCGGACGCACACGCCTATGCGTCCGCACAGGTCCCTGCACGTGATTTTATTAAAGAAACACGTGCTGTGTGATTTTGGGGGCCTTTAGCACACTTTTGGAAGCTCCAATGCTGAAAGGGAAGTGCTATATCAAGGGGGATTGAAGCCATTTGAAGGCATTAGAGTAGAAGGCCACTTTTTACATTTTTTGCATAGTAATTAGGAATAGGAGTAGTGTAGAGTAGAGAGCTCTCCTAGGGTTTATACAATTTCAATTGTAGCATTTTATAGCAAGCTTGGGTCTTTGATTTTGCTTCTTTAATTGTAAGTACTTTCAATTTCATCTTTAATTATAGCACTTTTACTTTCACTTTCTTTGGTTCAAGTTACTTTGTCCATACTTGCAATTTTGTGTTTCTTGAAGTTTTGATTGATGAATTTAATATTTCATGCTTTCTTTATGTTTGTTTGGATGTTTATTGTTGGTATTATTGGTAGTTGGTTATAGTTTGTTATTTTTCCTTGCAATTTTCCATGTTTTACTTTTATGCACACAAGATATTTGTGAAAATGCCAACTTTAGAATTTGAGTAGATTTTCCCACCTTGACTTGTGGTTTGAGTTCCTAGGATACCAGATTCATAATGTCCGAAATTTAGTGGTAATTCTTGGGTAGTTAGTTGACTCTTATTTCCATTGACGCTAGCCTTTTATCAACTAGTTTGGTAAGTTGGTTAGGACTTATGGATTAAGGTCAATTATGCTTGCTTGACTTACTCCTCAATGGTTGGGGTTGACTAGGCGAGATTGACTCATCATAATTACCATAGTTGTGGTTATGGCTATGATAGGATTCCTTGGATCCTCATTCCCAAGTCAAGGCTCTTTTATTGCATTTATAGCATTTTCACTAGTTTGATCCTATTTACCTTTGCTTGCATTAATTTCCAATTTTGATCATTTCTTAGTTCTTTTATTGCTTAGTTCTTTTAATCTTTTATTCTTTGATTGCAAAAACCCCTCCACAACCAAAAGTGTGACACTTTCAGTTGCATCCTAGGGAGCACGATCCGAGGTTGAAGTACTCTTGATCTCGGTTATTTGATTTGAATATAAACATTTGATTTGGGAATTAATTGTTGGTCTAGACTATACTTTCAATGACAGAATTCTATTTTGTAAAAATCTAAATCGACGATAAATTCTCTTTATCAGTCACCTAAGTCCTCAATTCCAAGCCTAGAATGCAAAATTCTACTCTAGAACTAAGAAAGGCATTTTAGCAAACACTTAAAAGGCATAAAAGAAAAACATCATAAATTGCAATAACAATAAAATCTATAACTACCAAATTCAAGAAAACAATAATAACAACTAGAAAGAACATTGATAAACAAAAATATCAAATTGCATTACAGGAAAATTAAAATCAATAATTGTTCATAAACTAAAATTAGCAAGAATAAAGAAACTAACAAGTAAAATTAAACAAACTAAGATGCTAGAATAATAAGAAGTGAAGAAAACTAAATTAAAACAAGATCAAAACCTTAATCTAAGGAGAAATTAAACTAAAATCCCTAAATTTCTAGAGAGAAGAGAGAGCTTCTTTCTCTAGGATATTTACTTAAAACATGGTTTTCACTACTACTATGACTACTTCCTACACTACTTGGTTGTTGATCCCCACTTGAGTTTTTCCTTCAATTGCTTTAGAAATGAGTTGGATTGGACTCAAAATGGGATTCAAATCGCGAGCCACATGTTTACTTAAGTAAATCACGTGCTGCCACTCGTGCGTACGCATCTGCCATGCATACGCACAACTGGGTAGAATTCGAAAACTTCATTTCTTCATGAATTCTCCATCTTTGCATACTTTTTCTTCATTTCTCCAAGCCATTCTTGCCTTCTAAACCTTAAATCACTTATCAAGGCATCGAATGGGATAACAATGAATTAAATTTAGCAATTTTCAAGCATAAAAAGCATGTTTTTCATAATTAAGCACAATTAGGAGAAATTCAAACAAACATGCAATTTCAATGAATAAATGCAAGATAAGTTGATAAATTCCACTCTTTTTAACCCAAAATTCATCATAAAATATAGATTTATCAACCTCCGTCCCCACATTTAAACAACAGCATGTGCTCATGCTAAACATTAAGAAAGACAAGATCAACGGATATTCATATTTATTAAAAGTAACTATCTATATCTATTCTATCTATCTATTTGTATCTATATATGTATCTACTCGGTCAAAATAAATCAATTTTCAAAGAAATATATAAATATAGAGGGCTAAAATAATGTAGCAATCAATGTAGACCCATAAATCAATTAGAGTTCCAAAAGATTGTAATAACTTACAAGATAATAAATAATAAAAGGTGAAAATATAGAATTGAGTAATCGAACCCATCACCGGATATGTATACTCTCTAATCGCTCAAGTGTATAGGGTTGATTCACTCAATTCTCTTCTAATCTTGCTTTTCAAGACTTGTTTTTCTTCTACCAGTCAACAATTATTCAATGTATACATACAAGTATGATGAGGACTTTCAAGGGTTGTAATGGGGTTAAGTTCAAGGTAAGATTGTATTTGGTTAAGTGGACTTGAAATTGAATCTTTGCTTAACTTAAACTCCCACCTAACCTATGACAACCTATTCAACTCTAATGCAAAACCTAACTACCCATTATTCACTTTTTCACATATTCATGCATTCTTTTCAATGCATATCACATATGCATTTTTTTCTTTTAAACTTTACTTCTGGGGTAACATTTGTCCCCTTTTTATTGCCTTTTCATTTTCTTTTCCTTTTGTTTTCTTTTTTTGCCAATACATAATATATACAAAAAGGATTAATGCTTATAGTTCAACATTCAATGCATGAGTATGTACCAAATTTTCAAAATTTTAACAAAAATGTAAAATATCCAATTTTTTCTCTACCAGTGTTCCTAAATTTTTTCACACTTAAATGATATACACTCTCACTTAGGGGTAATGATGTGCTAAAAATACGAACAAAAGGGGATTAAATAGGCTCGAAATTGACTAACAATAGTAGATAAAAGGGTAAGGCTATTTGGGTAAGTGAGCTAAATAAAATAAGGCCTCAATCATGTAAATGCATTCATACACAAAATATTAGACATAAGGAATTAAAAAAATCAAAGATCACAATTATAGAGAGAGAATAACACATACAATAATGAAAATAGTGGTTAATGTGATGCAACCACACATTAAAACTCAAATCTCACAAGGTTGTGTGTTCTAACTCTCATCTATGTTCCACATATTTTTTAAGCAAGTTCAATAATTTTTTTTATTCAAATCAATGGATGCCCTATATAAAAAATTTGTCTTGAAAATTAATTATTTTGACTAAACTTATTATATGTATAAGTATAATGTGATTGGATGAAAAGTAAAAAATCCTAAGTTCTTTTCCTATTCTTTATCAATCCAAATCATCATATGCATATAGGAAAGTGAACTAGGTCCTATTATCATATTATTCAATCACAATTAAAAGACAAAGATATATATGTACACCATAATGAAAGAAGTAAAATATGCTAAACTCGAAAAGATATTTAAAATATATACAAACTAAAATAAATAAAATGCAATGACTAAAAGTAAAACTAGCATAGATAGCTAAAATATATACAAACCAAATAAAAATAAAAAACAAATGTTTAGAAGGAAAAATTGTCACTAACAGCCAATCTGGTTGCTCGATCTCCCTGCAATTAAAAATATGCACGGCCTTCCACAAGCAAGATAGTGTTGGAGTTCTACTCGTCTCCACCTTCAGCTGGTAGATCCTGCTCTTCCTTGCTGCTATGCTCTAAGGGTGTAACACTCTATCACACAGAGCTTTACGCTTAAGCCGTAAGACAAACGTGGTAAAATATTATGACCTCTAAAATAAAATATACACATATAGTAATAGTTGAAAAGAATTTATAACGAGGAGCCTTGAAGGAAGGTTTAAGCAAAATTGCGAAAAAAAAAAGCGTAACACTCACATAACAGAAACTTAAATAGGAAGAAAGTAAAGGTATATGTACATAAGGAGCAGAATATCAATGGTACAAAATATCAAACTCCAGGCTTGAGCTGCAAAACCAAGGTCCACCGGAGAATATCACATACATACATACACACACACACACACACACACACACACACACACACACACACACACACACACATTCCCAAAAAACTCAAAATACATTACTGAAACTCCTATTTCTCCATGAATTCCCTAGGAGGAACAAAAGTAAAGCATATGTAGAGGAAAAGTCTATACATATACATCTACATAGCAAAATACAAAAGATAACATCCCAACTTTGCTTGTGACAGAAAACCCCAGACGCCTAGCGAGGTACCTCTCGAACTGCATCTGAAAAATGACAACATATATATGGAATTAGAACCAGAGATTCTCAGCATGGTAAAAGTGCCAACATACATAATATATAAGGTCCCGGGAAAGCCAGAGGCGATCCTAGAACTCTGACACTCAGATTGAAAACTTAGAGTTAGAAATTAAACTAGAAACCAAGTAAACTATCTAAGGTACATAGGTTCAAATCCAAATATAACTTAACACCTCAATCTCACTCTCCTCCAACCCTCTAAAACTCCAATAGAATAACCATCGTCACTTCTCTGCCAGGCAAGGGATCTCTCAGTTGCATAAACATATAATACAAACAAAGAAAACACAGATAGATTGTAGTTACAACAAATAGGACATATAGCAATTAGGCATAGTTGATCAAATAGGCAATTTCAAGTAATGCAAACTCAAACAAAATAGACAAATGCAAATGATGTATGCCTGCCCTATTACTGATGATATCATCTGTCGATTATATAGCCAAACCCGACATGTCCGGTAGCTAACCTTGGACAGTCCCTTCATGTGCGCATCCCCAACATCTTGCCACTTAGGTTAACAGAGTATCGAGTCTCAACCTGGAGCAAGTGGTGGCTAGTCACTGCATATACCTAGAAAAACTCGTATCTTAGATAAGTGGAAGTGTATAAGCCAAATAATAATTCAATATCAATCATTTATTATTAATTATGTTATCATTCTTAACATCATCATTATTTTTGCACTACTTCAACCACAAAATCATTACTTCAAAATCGTTCTTCACCTCTAAGTTAACTCCTTCTCAAATTTTATCCCTCTCCCTATGTTTAGGAACTAAATTTGAGACTTTAGAAGGTAACTATAGAGGTTTAGAAGTTATAAAATAAGTTGAAAACACGAAAAATACACTTTTTCCAAAAATAGGGGTTACGCGTATGCATGCCATGTTTTGCGTACACGGGGGTGTCATTCTCCCAACTCGCATACGCAGCTTCTGTCCTCGTACACGAGCCTCTAGGACAGGGAAGTTGTCTCGTGTCGCGTGGTATTTCCCGTATATGCGAGACTGTAATTTCCCCATTTCGCGTATGCATGCACATATCTGCGTACTTCTTGATAACTCTTGGAAGGTATAGTTGTCTATCTTCCAAAACACACTAGATAAGAACCGACATATCTGCTATGATCTCAGTCTCATGAGTACTTGGTACCACGTAGTTAGAGAGGATCTGATGCCATAGTCGGCCCTCAATAGTCAGGTACTTGATGGCAATAGATTTGGGGCCCGGTTTTTGAGTACCACAAATCCATGTTCTGCCCGGCTATGCTATCACACTTAGGATCTTATCCTAGTCAAAGGTCAAAATGAGTTGATCCTCCTCAGCCCTCTCATAATCATCCTTGCCTTCAAGCTTAGGCAGGATGTGGAGGATCTCCTCGAGGGCTTCATCAGTCACCAATATGTTTGCTTTTGAGATAAACTGCATCGAGGCCCCTCGTGTAATAATTGGAATAGAACTCAGGGACCCATGATGCATTCACTTCCACTAGTTCCCTATCCAGAAATGCCCATTCAACTGATCAATCTGATCATCGGTGAACTTTCTCAGCTCAGCAGGGATTTGGAGCTTTTGCTCAACATGGAGGCCTCATTTCTAAAATTTAGGAAACTTGAGCGTTGAGTAGAGGTTGGAGAACTTAGACAGATCAGTAGGAGATGTTCTCTGATTAAACTGGTCTCTCCTATTGATCGTCCTCTCAGATTGTGGGTCATCCACTGTTTTAGCCATTTGTCAGATTCTTCCCCTCTTACTCAGCCCAGTTACTTGGCCTTTCCCTTTCCTTTTCTGTCAGTCATCCTGTAAAAGAGCAGAGGAATAGGGTACATGAAATGGAATCACAAGGCAAACAACACAAGGGTATACATAAGCAGCACTCAAGGGCACATAAGTAATATTCTCAACTTAATGCCTAAATAAGAAATAATGAATCAAATTACAGGGTAGCTACAACATGTAATTCAAAACACAAGTTAAACATATAGGCAAAAGTATATTCAGAAGCAATTGATGTAAGAACTAACAAAAATAATGTTCAACAAGATGAGCCTAGTAAGTCGAACATTAATATGCTTTCAAGCACCAATATCACAAGATTGATACAAAAGAGTGAGGTTCATACCTAATGTAACCCAAAACTGATTAAGCACACCCAAAGTTGATCAAAAGGGGTACATAGGTAAATTTTGTCAATCTTGTCATATTAGGTAAGATACCTAAACCATACAAAATGCACAAATTTTGGTCAATTAGAAGTGTGAACACAGTCACTTCAATGCAATAGGTAAAACACGAGGAAACAAGCATTGAAGCAAGAAATTGACCAAAATTCATTCAATAAAAATCATTTTGAGACATGGTGACAAACATATGGCATGCAAAGTATAAGCAACCCAAATTGCATTAATAAAGACTTTGCAACACCAATTCAAAGGTTCAACAGGGACAACAGAATTTCGATAGCAATTCACATCAATTCAGTCAAGCAATCCAACATATTGCAATTACAATTATCAACACATAATGCAAAATCAGCAATGTTCAAGCATAATCCAGTTAATTCAACAAGCATATTGTAGCAAAATCAGATATAGCATCGTGGATTAACAGGATCAAACAATCTCATCAATCTTAACAACAAATTAAGCAAAACACCAATTATCAATGATGAACAGTAATTCCAATAGCCATAAGCATCAACAAAGTAGCAATTCACATAATCAAATAATTAACCAAACTCTTCCAGCAACCTATCTACTAATTCAGGTCAATCCAAAAACTTTTCACGATAATTCAAAACCTAATAATCTAAAGTAACTAAATTATTCTAACCAGACCACCTAAAATCAACTAATAGCAAACTAATTCAACTAACTAATTAACTAAAATCAAATAACTAAACAAGATTAAATGAACTGAACAAACATTAAAAGAAAAATTAAACAAAAACCTTGAAGTAGAGAAATATCAGAAACAGAGCAGAGGGAAAAGGGGCAGTAGCTACACTGCAACAACCACTAGAGGTGGCGCCAGTGGCAGTTGACACGCTGGAAAGAGAAAAAATTTGGGGATACCCTGTTCTAGTGTTCTATTGCGGATAAAGGAAGAAGAAATAGATCTAAATAAATGTGAAGAGAGGAGTGGCTGGTTGGAGTAGCCTGTGACGAGGGATGTTCATCGGCGGTTGTGGAGCTTGGTGGTGGCTGGAGGTTGAAGTGATGAGGGAGAAGAAGAATGGTGAAGGAAGAAAGAAGGAAAGAAAAGAAGGATGAAGAACAAGATGGTTGGTGGAAAGTGGTCCGGTGGCAATGGTTGTTTGCCAGTTGTGGTGGTTAATGGTGGTTGAGTGGTGGAAGGGTGAGGGTTGAGGAAGAAGAACAAACAAAGAAGGAAAGGGGTGAACTGTGGTGATGTGCAAATTAGGGCTCGTACAAGGGGGGATTTAATTTGAATTCAAGCGTACGCATGTATGCACAACTTGGGCAAAACTGGAGATGGTGCGTACGCACAGGACATGTGTACGCATGATTTTGATTCTGGAAAGGAATAATGCATATGCATCTCCCATGCGTACGTATGAATTTAATTCAGGAAAGGGTGAAATGCGTACGCATGCTCCATCTGTACGCACAATTTTGGTTCTAGAAGGGGTATGATGCGTACACATCTCCCATGCATACGCACGATAGCAATCCTTTTCTTTACCATGTACAACTAAGCTTAAAAAGAAGTTTTCAACCTACTTTCTAATATCCTAAAGCCAAAATCAACTAAAAAATTACTTGAAAACTTAATAATTGAAATAAGAATATAAAATCAAATTAAGAAAGCTATAAAATATTTCAAAAGTGACATCCAATAAGATATTCAAAAACGTAATTAACAATAAAAAAACCTACCAAATTAAGTTAACAAAGAGGAGAAATATGTACAAGAATAGTAAAAATAAGTGAGGGTTCGAAGATTTTACTATGGTGGGGTGTCTCCCACCTAGCACTTTTATTTATTCTTCTTAAGTTGGACATTTTGGTGAGCTCTTGTCATGGAGGTTTATGCTTGAATTCATCTTTATACTTCCACCAATGCTTGGACTTCAAATATTCTCCAATATTCCAATTGATGTGCACCAAGCTTTGATGAAATTTCAAACAAGTTAAGAGCTCCCAAAATTGATCCTCACCTTGTATTCCGGGATCCCAAACCTTGTTTTTGCACCCGTCTTTTAATTGATTACTATAGTTCCATTAAGGTGACAAGAGTTCCGAATTCTCCCTTAAATGCCAAATCCTCCTCCGAGATCTATTGAATTGAGCATTGCACCATCTTTGGAACTCCAACATTGAGGTTTCAACCCTAGTGAGTCCTGATTTATGTTGCCAACTAATATCCAATTTCCTCTTGCTTAACACCCCAAGAAGAGTTCTAAGCTGACCATCCATTTCCAACAAAGCATATTGATATGGGCCAAGGAAGTTAAAGGATGAGATGATTACCCACTCAACTTTTAATATGGATGATCGTGACTTAGCAAGGGATATATCCAATGGATGTATTATGGTTGTTCCCTCTCCCTTTGACTCTTCTTTAACAACCTCCACCTCTTGGCTAGCTTCTTTAAATTCTATTTCTTGTTCACCAACTTCTTCCAAATCATCTTCATTGCTCAAAACATGTTTCGAAGGTTGTGCACGATCCTCCTCAACATCAATTTCATACTTCATAGAGGAAGGTTCAACAATCTCAATGAGATCGTTGGTTAATCATCCTCAATAATGGAGCTTGCTCCTTGCTCATCTTCTCCTAACTCTTCAACCACTCCTTTTGACTCATTGTTCTCAACTTCCTCCACTTATTGCAACTCATACTTTAACTCCTCTTCTTTTTCTTGAGGTTCTAAGCTCTCTTTCACTCCATATACTTCAATTGAAGTAGATTCTACGCATTCATCCGTGGAAGTGCTCGGATTATTGCAAGAGCGTATTGAGGCCAAGCGAGATAAAGTTTCGGCTAAGGTAGCCATGATAGCATCATGCCTCTTTTGGTACTTTTCTTGCTTTTGTAGAAACACTTGGAGTGCTTCCTTCATTGAGGGTTGTGGAGAAAAAGAGGGTTCATCATTTGCGAGAAAGTCTTCATATATGGAAGGTGGTTCATATTGGTAAGAATGTTGAAGTGGTGTATATGGGAGTAATTGTTCAAGAGGTTCATGAGAGTATTGGTGTTTGAATGGTGGTGGTTCTAGGTATGATTTATATGGCTCATATGGTTATTATTGAGGCACATATGGTTGGAGGTATGATGGTGGATCTAGATTAGGATCATATGGAGCTATTTGGTGATAAGATAGGACTTGTCCGTATAGTAGTTGAGGATAATGTTGAGGTGGTGGTTGATAGGAATATGGTGGTTGAGGTTGATTACCATAAGGAGGGCCACCATCACTACTAGGATTTAGATATTTACTAACACTTTTTATCTAACATTTTTTAAAATGTTAGCTATACTAACAAAATCATATTTTTAATAACATTTGTAAAATAAATGTTACAAAATATATTTTTTCTTTAAAGAAAGAAAAAAGAATAGATCTAAATGTTACTAAATATGTAAACATGTGAAAATTATACTGAGACATCACTTTTTAATCTCTTTCACGTTCTTCACAACAGAGAAAACTAATTCCAAGTTCCATGGCATCTCCTTCCTCTGCACTTCACCTTCTTCCTCGATCTCAATCGCAATCTGAATCATTCTCCAGATTCGGATTCTCCTCTCAATTTTGGTAAGCATTTTCTCTCTTCTTTAACTTTTGTCTATGAACTCAGTTCTTCAATTTCTCATCTCTTACTGATTTCGATCCAGATCTGAATCATGCATATGTAATTTCTCGCCTCTGGTTCATCCTCTCGTCGCCTACACTGACGTTGCGCCGTCCTCTTCTCGCCTGCGCCATCGTCTTCTCCGCAGTCGTCTCCTTGCAGGTTCCATCGTTTGCTCATCCTACGACTTGGTGAGTTCCAGTTATCTTGTTCAGTTATCTTCTTGCTCCTTCAATCCTCTTTAATCTTTACTTGATGATTAATCTGTAATTAATTTGATGTATAATTATTAGTTAATTTAGGTTTTTAATTGGTTATTTAGTAGTTAGATTTTGAATCTAGGTTTTAATTAAGTTGTTTATTTGAATTTAGGTTTTGAATTTAGGTATAAATGAGTTTAGTTGCACTGTCTTTTTAATTATTATTCATTCTGTTTTGCCAATTTCTTGCTTATATTATCTAGTTGTCCGATGCCAACCAACCAGAAGCAACTATTTCTTGCAAGTGTAGCATAATAAAGGAGCAGAACAAGCTTAAGCTCTACAAGGTAAAAAGTTATTTATTCTTTTGGAAGTGCATTTAAGGTGTTTGAAGAAATGCCTCATAGAATTTTATGTTACTATATATCTTATATCTTAGAGAAATTTGGACATAGTACAATTTAAGAGAGTATGATTTGAGAATATACAAAATAAAAATTTTCTTGAAGTCACCAAAAGTCTAATGCAATAATCTCTTTTGACAAAGTATTGAAAATATCAACTCAACTCCATTTTCATGTTAACAAAATATTTTTTTTATGAACAGTTTTGTAATTGTTATTAGTTGGTGAATGACTAGAGAGTAGTACGATAAGATCATGGAACTAACATAAATTCACTAATTTTCTTCCTCTAATTGTCATTTATTTTGTAATAATCTTTGAAATGAAAATTTTTTCATTTTGCACTTGGTTATTCTTTATTTTGTTTGTTGAATGTAGTAACTCCACGTGTGGGGATCATCATGGGTTCTGATTCAAATCTTCCTGTTATGAAGAGTGCTGCTGAGTTCTTGGAGATGTTTGATGTTCCTCATGAGGTCAAATTAATTAATTTTCTTTTTTTTTACTTGGGTGCTGTATGAAGATATTTTTCTTTACCTATGTCTGCATCAAATTTCAGGTAAGAATAGTGTCAGCTCATCTAACTCCGGAACTGATGTTTTCTTATGCCTCCTCTGCTTATAACGAGGCATACAAGTTATTATTGCTGGCGCTGGTGGCGCAGCTCACTTGCCCGGTAAGCTATTTCAATTGAAATTTATATAAATTTCTTATATAGATCAATTGTCTTTTGGCATTAATTAAGCTTTTTGTATCTCAGGTATGGTTGCTGCTCTTAATCCCCTGCCTGTGGTAGGTGTTCCTGTGTGTGCTTCAACCCTAGATGGAATAGATTCACTCTTGTCAATTGTCCAGGTATATCTTTGTTAAATTATATCTTACCAACATTTCTATGCTCTTCGTTATTTCTTTTTTATGATTTCTAGTATTGCCTCTTGAAGATACAATAATAATATGTTATGTCATATTGCTTTGTTTTTAAAGCTTTTGATGAATATTTGTTAATGCTAGTGAATGAAGATGCATGTTTGTTTTAGAAAACAACCTTGTAATCCTTTTTTAGAAGCAATTTTTGAAGAGCATGAAGATTTTTAAAGGGTGCATTTCTTAGCGAGTTAAACAACTACCAGAAGCAGAACTGGTTGCTGAAAACCAGTGTAACTATGTAATTGAAGGCGGCTTTCATTTGCCACTTATTACCTGCTGAAATTACCTTGCTAATACAATTTTTTGTGTTTCCATTTCACCCCTTCGTCACATTCTGCCAGTTAGAAACAAATCCACTTGTCACATAATTCACATACTTTGTTTTGAGCAAGTAATCAAATGCAAGAAATGAATCTGGAAAGCAGAATCTTTGCAAAATGTACTCTAGCTGACTAATTGCTCTTCTTGGCCATGCAGATGCCGAGAGGTGTCCCTGTCGCCAAGATCATATGGTTAAATTGGGTCAAGATCATATTATTTTTTCCCAAATTTTTGTAATTGTTATTTATTTTTTATTTGAAGAGTTAGTTAAGGTTTGATGAGTTTTGAATTGGATGAACAAAGTAAAGGAGTAGAGGATTGGATGAATTACCCTGATTAACATTGACTAACTTGTAGGTCACAATTATATTGGATCTGAACACTTGCTTCTTGGTCTCCTTCGTGAGGGTGAAGGTGTAGCAGCACGTGTTCTTGAAAACCTGGGTGCTGATCCAGCTAATATTCTTACTCAGGCTAGTATTATGGCTTTGTTTACTTCCTTTCTGCATATTTCCGATATATATGCATATTTTTATCTTAACTTCTTTTTCTTAATCTTATAATCTCTATGGGTTGGACGCAGGTTATCCGCATGGTTGGTGAGAGTGCTGACAATGTTGGTGCTACTGGAGGCTCAGGTAGTAGCAGCAATAAGATGCCAACTTTGGAGGAGTATGGCACAAATTTGACCAAGTTAGCAGAGGAGGTAATTGGCTTTTCCTAGTCTTCTTCAATGAAGATTGTAGATTAGGTATCATTCTGTATTTATTTATCTTCTTCCTTCCAACCTCAGGGAAAATTGGATCCTGTTGTCGGAAGGCAGCAACAAATTGAACGTGTCACTCAAATTTTAGGTCGTCCTACCAAAAACAACCCTTGCCTTATTGGAGAACCTGGTGTTGGGAAGACAGCTATTGCTGAAGGTCTTGCCCAACATATTGCAAATGAGGATGTTCCTGAAACCATAGAGGGAAAGAAGGTAAGCAGGATTATTCTCTCTGTAGAATGTAAATGGTGATCCGTTTTATAATTGATCAATGTTATACTCTAACTTGTGCTAGTTACCCATATATGCCTTTTCATTTCTACGCTATTGAGCAGCCCTCTGTTCTGCATGATTTAGGTTATAACCCTTGATATGGGACTGCTTGTAGTTGGAACTAAATATCGTGAAGAATTTGAAGAGAGGCTGAAGAAACTAATGGAGGAAATCAAACAGAGTGATGAGATAATACTATTTATTGATGAAGTCCACACTCTGATTGGAGCAGGAGCAGCTGAAGGGGCGATTGATGCTGCAAATATATTAAAACCAGCTCTTGCTAGAGGGGAATTGCAGGTAGTCATTTTTCTTAACAAGTTGAAAAAGGAGGCTACTTGGTTGTCTGACCTTGACAATAATTTGATATTTCAGATATTTCAGATACAATTAGCATAGAAATTAAACTGTCATTTCTTACAATAATAGTAATTTTGAAGCTGAAAATGGTGCTGGGGCATGCAGGTTAAAATCTGCAATGGGAAGGTAATAGAAGTGGCAGCTTCAGAGAAAGGGTTTTATACTATTGGAAAATAATCTCTGCAAAGTCACACTTTAGTTTTTTTGGTTACTAATGTATGTAGTTTTTTGATCTTCTGTAATGGAACATATTCATGTTTTAAGTTTTAACATTTTCTATATTCTGTGTTGGTTGTATATTCATGTTTTAAGTTTTAACATTTTCTATATTCTGTGTTGGTTGTTCTGTAAATTTTAAGTGCTATAAGTATTTTTTTCTCATTTTATTTGCATGAGGAAGCAAACTTGTACAATGATTATTGATTAATAAAAGAGTCTATAAAAATTTCATTTTGTGAATTTAATGAAATATTTTATGTTATAGTAATTAATTTTAGTATATTTATATTGTGTATAATATAAAATAAAAATAGTATAATATAACTAAAAAAATATTACTAAAGATTTTTTGTAACATTTTTTAAATGTTATAAAAAATATTTACGGTAACATTTTTTTAAGTATTACAAAAAATATCTATGGTAACATTTTTCTAAATGTTACATAAAATATCTATTGTAATATTTTTTAAGTGTTACAAAAAATATATATCGTAACATTTTTTTAAGTGTTAAAAAAACTATCTATTGTAACATTTCTCTAAGTGTTACCAAGAAATATCTATTGTAACATTTCTCAAAATATTACTATAGAATATTTTTTGTAACATTTTTACTAAATGTTATTAAATCTTTAGAAAAATGTTAGTAAAACTCTTTAGTAACATAGGGTATATTTAACACTTGTTAAAATGTTACTAACATACATAGGTAACATTTTAATATAATTTGGTAACACTTTTTAAATGTTAGTAAAAGTCAATTATGTAGTAGTGCATATCCATTGGATTGGTATACATTATGGTGTGGATTGTGTTCATAACGGGGCGGCGGAGGTTGTTGCCATGAAGGTTGTCTATATGAACGTGGCTCCCCCTACAATTGATTTTCTAATCCATAATACAAACCATCATTGAAGTTTCCATTTCCTACAACATAGTTACAACCAAACTCAAAGGTGAAAGGGTGAGAATTTATAGTGAAAAGGGAAAATAAAAACAAAAGCTATCAAGGGACAAAGAAAAACACACTCCTAACTACTAACAAAAACCAGCAAACAAACAAAAAGCAAACTATTCACAACATTAACATATTAACAATAACCAATAAAAAGCACACATTGTAATTCCCCGGCAATGGCGCCAAAAACTTGACACGGGCCAAACGTCGATTCAAAATTTCTCAAAAAGAATTGCTTCGTCAATAGTATAGTTTCAAACCAATAAATGACCCATATTAGAGTTTAGTATGTTTGTCACAATTTCAAATCAATAAAAACTGGAAGTTTTGAATCTTGAGTCGTCTCTCAAAGGAATTTCAGTGAGATGTGTGCATCATTGGTTATGAGAATAAAGGGTTTGAAAAGCAAAAGACAAGAATTTAAATAGCAAGAAATTGAAAAGAAAACAAAGAAGTTTAAGTGCTAAAAAGGCATATTGGCAAGGATTGAGAGTTAAGGTTTCCTATCTAACTCATTGACTATAAACATGTTAATTAAGAAGAGTTAATCCCACTTCGTTATCCCCAGATATCGGGAGAAAGTCAAATAGGCATAATTGATCTTAATCTACAAGTCCTAGCCAACTCACTAATTAGACTTAGTGAAAGACTAGTGTCAGTGAAAAAAAATCAACTAACAACCCTAAATCACCAATCAATATTGGACATCAATGACTCAAGATCACCTAAATCCTCAATTCCAAGTCAAGAATGCAAAATTCTACTCTAAAACTAAGAAAGGCATTTTAACAAACACTTGGAAGACAAAAAAAGAAAACAACATATATTGCAATAACAATAAAATCTATAACTACTAAATTCAAGAAAGCTATAATAACAACTAAAAAGAACATCAATAAACATAGAAATATCAAATTACATTAAAGAAAAATTGAAATCAACAATTGTTCATAAATTAAAATTAGCAAGAATAAAGAAACTAACAAGTAAAACTAAACAAAATAAGATGCTAGAACAATAAAAAGTGAAGAAAACTAAATTAAAACAATATCAAAACCTAAATCTAAGGAGAAATTAGGTTTAATTACTCTGTTGGTCCCTATAGTTTCGTAAAATTTTCAATTAGGTCCTTATTCTTTTTTTTCTTTTAATTGAGTCCTTGTACCAAATTTTTTTTAATTGGGTCCTTACACTTTTTTTTTCTTTTATTTAGGTCCCTATACCAATTTTTTTTTTAGTTGGGTCCCTATAAAATTAAGCCAATTACTACTAAGAAGGACTTAATTGAAAAGAAAAATTTAGTGTAGGGACTCAATTAGAAAGAAAAAAAGTATAGGGACCTAATTGAAAATTTTACGAAACTATAGGACCAACAGAATAATTAAACCGAGAAATTAAACTAAAAACTCTAGGATTTCTACTTAAAACATGGTTTCACTACTACTATGACTACTTCCTACACTACTTAGTTATTGATCTCCCTTGAGTTTTGCCTTCAATTACTTCATAAATGAGTTAGATTGGGCCCAAAATCGGTCTGAAATTGCGAGTCATGTGTTTACTTAAGTAAATCACGTGCTGCTACTCATGCGTACGTATCTGCCTTGCATACACACAAATCCAAAGAGATGCGTACACATGGAACTGGGCGGAATTCCAAAACTTCATTTCTTCAAGAATTCTCCATATTTGCATACTTTTTCTTCATTTCTTCAAGCCATTCTTACCTTCTAAACCTTAAATCACTTAAACAAACATATTAAGGCATCGAATGGGATAACAATGAATTAAATTTAGCAATTTTTAAGCATAAAAAGCATATTTTTCACAATTAAGCACAATTAAGAGTTTGAACTCCTGAAAGTGTTTGATATATCGTGATTAGTGATTCTTGATAATTGATTCTAGTTTTAGTGGATTTAGAGTTGTAGGTTTGAATTGCTGAAAGTGTTTGATATATCCTGATTATATTGCTAAAAGTGTCTAATTATTGCCTGTTGTTCATTGATTATTGACATTTGGTGTTGTTTAAGTTAATTATTGATGGATAGAGTTTGTGGCGCATTCCAGTTATAGATGAAACTCTGCTGAAATTTCTAAAATGTTATTTGCTTCTAAAGTTTTAATTTATATTGCTATATTGGTTTGTTTATGCATTATTGATAGGGTTGGGCCAAACAACAACACATGTACTCAAGAGATGACCAATATCATCAAGCTGATGTAGGACCATCCATGGCCGAGCTACAAGAAGATCTCCTCTGAGACCAGAGAGCGATGGTTTTAGAAGTGGACGGTAATTAATTTAATATAGTCAAACTTTTTTAGCTAGTTTATATCTTCTATTTTTGTTTATTATGATATATTTTGATTAATTAATTTTAAAGTTTCTTTATGAAACTTCTCTTTATATGGGACAAGGAGCACGATGCCCTCATCAAGAAGATATACAACCATCGAATGGGTAGGTGGCTACAACAGATGTTGGAGGATGTACGTGAGAGGCGTGACCACCTCACTATCTAGCTGCGCTCGGAAATCAAAAAGGCTTTGTACGTTTATTGGGAGACCGATGATGGGTTCAAGCATCGGCGTCTCACAAACAGAGCTAACCCAGGTCGTCCAAGTATACCGGCGGCTTAGGGACCTTCATGAAGACTAAGGCCAGGCTGGTATGTAGCTTGTCTTGTTATTAACTTAGTTATATTCTTTGACATATCATTAGTATGCATCCTAACAACTTGTTTCACTGCAACATATGTAGTTGAAGTTGTTGGATTACAATGCGACATTGGCGAAGACCTTCAAGTACACCCATAATTTGAAGGAGAATAAAGAGAGATTTGTTGATCAGCAGTCTCAGAATTATTATGTGAGTAAACATCTGATCTTGCGATATAAAATTAGAGATTAACTGTACAGCTGTAGTCCTAATCATAATAACATATGTTACACATGAGTCCTACACGCAGAGACTAGAGGCTGTGACTCAGCAATCTCAGCAAATTGGTGGGGAGGACGCAGTGGCTTTGTTGCTTCAATTGTCGATCCTGATGCGATTTGGCACGAGACCGCCTTAGTGCTTTACAAGAATCGCATATACGGGCTGGGGTCGTTCTTCGCCAGTGGCCTCCGCACCTCCACGTTGAGGCCATTGTTCGCCTCTGCCACCAGTTGAGCTGTCGATCTTGAGGAAGGCATTGATTTGATGCTACAGGTGCAGGAGCTCACCCGGAGCCTTCATAACCAGGCTCAGAAGTTGACCTAGACTCAAGAGAAGTATCGGAAGATCCTCACACGCGTGACAGACACGGATGACCCTAGGCTAGAGTGGAGGGAGCAGCTGGAGCGGCTTCAGTGGATGGAGGCTCAGATGGAAGTGTACCAAGCTCACATATGCGCCACTGGCATCGGCCCTACTGGTGGCAGCGGTCCTGCCAGTGGCAGCGGTGCTACTAGTGGACACAGACATCACCATCTTCTCCGCCGCCTCAGTAATACCACGGCAACGACGATGACGACTACTAGGATCTATAGTGATTAGGACTTTGTTTTACTGTTTCATTGTATTTATTTGACTTTTAATTTATTTAAATATTTGATATTTAATATTATATAATGGTTTCTATTATTAATAAATTGACCACTAATTGAGTGTAAATTTAAATAAAAAATTAAAATTAAAATTAAAATAATTGCATCACAATATTTTAAAAAAAATAAAATTGAGATTATCGTCAGATTTACCGAGAGAATAATTCGACAGTAATAGTGCGGGAAATAAGATATTGTGGCGCCAATATTACCGTCGGAAAAATTTGTCGGTAACCAAATGGTTTTTTAGGAAGTTAGTTTGTTGCAGAATCCAATAGTAATTGGTTACCGGCAAAGTTTATACCGTCAAATTCCTTTCGAAGGTACTCATCGTTTTTGTTGTAGAGATATATAACAACAAAATAAAAAAGGCATTTTCTCAGTCAGCATGTATAATTGATGAAAAGAATGGAGCCGTTACTGTTGGTGCACTATGTTATTGCGTCAACTGCTGGAGCCATTGCTGCTGTTGCAGCAGTTAAATAGATTATTGTTGATGCCAGAAATTATCAGTTTTTTGCTAATGTATGATGATAATCATGTATATAATCTTTACATAGTTAAACTAATTAGAATTTTCTATATAAAATGTTCTCATTTGCCACTAAATTTAGCTTGAATACTACACAAGATGAAAATAATGGATGAAGAGACAGCAAAACTGGTGCAAAAATAATTGGATCAAATCATATAATGTCTAAAAGATATTATATTATAAGCTTAGGCTTAAGTTATCAAAATCACTTATTTGAGCAACATTAATTTTCAAAAGCTTGGAATTTATATTATCTAATTTAGTTCAAACTTAAGGAGGTCGCGACTTTTCAGCAAACAACAAATTCAAGATATTGTGAATTGTGGTGGCCGTTTTTTGTTTTATGCAGAAATAGTCAAGAAAGTTGAAATGAAAATATTATATATCAAGGATGATTCATCAAATCATTCTGCTACTGCTTCTTCAACAAACCCAGAACATGCGAAATTCAATTTTGATAATAGAAATAGTTCTTCAAATAAAAACCGTAATTGACGAAACCAGATAAGAAGAAAGCGAGCATTAAGGAAGAAGAAGCATGTCAGAGTAGTGGTGCGCTTGTGGCGATTAGACAGAGAAACCTTTTTGTCACGCATTTGAACTTTGAAGTAAAGGATGAATTTGTATTTTTCAATTATAAGAGATTAATTTATCTATATAAAGAAAGATTAAAGATCTATTTATTTTTTATTTTTTTATTTTTTTTATTTAGTTTGTGAGTTGACCCACCAATACTTGAATAGTTATATTTTTAATATATATTTTTTCGCAATAATTTTTTTTGAATTTGCGTAATACATATATCCTTTTTTTTCTTTTTATTTATCATATGCTTTTTTTTCTTTTACGAGGATAATAAGAATCAAAGCGGATAGATTTAAATTGATAGAAAGAAATATATAATCAGCGGGAGTACGTACTCCTCATCCAGCGCCCCATGAGTTCGTTCACGCTCTGCTAGGGTTTCACTGCGCCGCCTCCATGGTTACACATTTCTTTGTCTTTTCTTCGTCAAAGTCTTTTCTATCTTCTTCTACTTTCTTCTCTTAATTTCTTTTCCACTTAGTTCCCTAATTTTTGTTTTCTCTCCCAATTCATTCCTCTTTTAATTTATTTCGTTTTCTAATTCACCCATTCCATATATCTTATTTCTCTCTGAAATCATTAAATACCAATTCTGTTTTTCTCTACACCATGAGCAACAAATCAGAAACACAAAACCCTCATATAATTGATAGTGATCAGGAGGATGACTTGATCGTTTTAGCTTATGAAGATGTTTCTGAAGGAATTCAAGCCTGTACACGGAGCCTGTCTGGAAGAATTTTCTCAGATCGGATCTTTTCCGTAGGTACCATGGAAGGAGCTCTCTATGCAATATGGAATAAACCAAAAGGATTCAGAGTAGTCGAAAAATCCAGGAACCAGTTTCAATTTTTCTTTGAGAATAACTCTGATGTGACTCGAATTGAGAGAGGGTCACCTTGGTTATTCAAGAGTTTTGTCATTCATGTTCGCAGATGGAAGCAGTCAATAAACATGGAGGATAATCACATCTCTTCTTTTCCTGTATGGGCACAATTTTGGGGATTGACTGAACAATACAAAACACTTGAGGTTGGACGAAAATTGGGTGGGAGACTTGGTCAAATTGAAGATGTTGCTCTATTTGAAGTTAGAGGCAAAGATACACGCATACTGAAGGCTAAAGTGGAACTGAATGGTGATAAAAGAGTGAGGGATACACTGAAACTGCTTGATCCTATTCAGAAAATGCTGGAAATTGGAGTACGCTATGAACGTATAGGTGTGTTCTGTACTTATTGTGCAAAATTGGGGCATGAATCTAAGAACTGCCAATGTTTTATTGATGATTCTGCCCAAAACAATATCAAGGAAGATAAAGTTGGTGAATGGCTTAAGGCAGATCAAGTCGGTAGGCGTTTAACTGAAAAGAGAGCTTTCTTCAATCCTAACCAACCTCGGGATGGTTCTATTCCAGCTCAACCGAAGAAAAAATCTCCACCTGCTTGGCTTTTTGATAGTTTCTCAAAAATAAGTGTGCAAGATGATCAGAAAAAATAGAATAATGAAAAAATTGCTGCCAATTCGGGTTCTAGAGAAGAAAATGAGGGTGAATCAGAAAACACAAGTACGGCTACTGATACTAATTCTTCTTCTAATGCTTTATTGGAGATATCCTATCCCATGAATAATGTCCAACACAATAACAACGTCATATCCAAGCTTAAAAAGGAGAAGAAAAAGCCAAACCTGAAACAACTTGCCAGAAAGTCTGTGATAGGTTTCAAACGGAGGAGTGGAGGTAATGGTACTGAAGAAATTTCAAAGAAAATTTGTCTCAACGATATTTTCTCTGATGCTATGACGGTGGAGGGTGCCAGCCTTCAAGTGGCACCCAAAGAAATATGAAACTGCTCTCGTGGAATTGTCGGGGTTTGAGAAGACCCCCTGACAATCCACAATTTTAAAGGGATTTGCAAATCCTACTCCCCCGAGGTTAGTTTTATCTGTGAAACAAAAAATCAATCTCGACAAGTTGAAGGAAAATTAAGATCTTGTGGTTTCAAGGAATGGTTTATTGTGGATCCGGATGGATTATCAGGGGGTTTGGCAATGGCATGGAGGGATGGTTGCACTGTTCAGATTTTGCAGCATGGTAGATTCTTCATTGCGGCATCAGTTCTGATAGCTGGTTCTAATGATCCCTATGGTGTTCTAGGTGTCTATCTCAGTTCAAATAATCAACATAGAATGGCTCAGTTTGCTGAATTAACTTCAGTCACGCAACAGTTTGATGGTAAGGTTGTGTTAATGGGTGATTTTAATGCCATTTCTAGTCAATTGGAGAAAGCAGGTGGGGGTGCTAAATCTCCTTCTTCTATCGAAACCTTTAACAATTTTATTGATGATAATTCTCTGATTGATATTGGTATGGTCGGAAGACCATTCACTTGGTCAAATAGACAGAGGGGTGATGAGTTGATACAGGAAAGACTGGACCGATTCCTGGTAGGAGTTGATTGGCAGCAACTCTATCCCAATGCAACGGTTCTTAGACTGTCAGAATCAGGCTCGGATCACTCCCCTCTTCTCTTAGACTCTAATCCAAGAACTGAGAGATCTAAATGCCGATTCAAATTCCAAGAAAGATGGTGTTCCAATGATGAAATAAGACAGATTGTTAGAGAGGTTTGGCACGAACAGATTGATGGTTCAGCCATGTATATCCTAGCTCAAAAACTAAAGCGTTGTCGACATAAGATTGTCAGATGGCAGCAAGAATACAGATCTAATTCGAAGGTGGAGATTGATTTACTACAATCTGAATTAGAGGAACTTCGTTTAGCAGGAATTCATGGAGGCGACATCATTTCAGAAATAGAGAACAAACTTGAAAAAGCATTGCAAAATGAGGAATCTTATTGGAAATATAAGTCTAGAGTCAAATGGCTCAAATCTGGCGATCAGAATACAGCTTTCTTCCATCAGAAATTTAGAAATCGAACCCGAAGGAATAGAATTTGGCAACTAACTGGCAGTGACGGTGAAGTAGCTACTTCAAATGCTGGTATTGCTTCTGTGGCTGAATCCTATTTCAAGGACATCTTTTCCTCCACTTGTCATGAGAACCCTGAACCTCTGTTTACTGATTTTGAACCTAAGGTTACAGCTCACATGAACCGTAGGCTTCAAAGACCAGTGACTATGGAGGAAGTGAAACGTGCAACATTTAGCATTCATCCCCAAAGTGCTCCAAGAGAAGATGGTATGACAGCAAAATTTTTTCAAAGCTTCTGGAACATACTTAGTGGTGATGTGTTTCGAGCAGTTAAGAGCTTCTTTTCAGGGGGCAGAATTTTGAAGGGTTTTTTAATCACACTCAGATCTGTCTTATTCCCAAGATTTCTGATGCTAAAGATATGACTCAGGTAAGACCAATAAGCCTATCTTCAGTCTTTTACAAGATTATCTCCAAAATATTTGTACATAGACTTCAGAGTATGATGAATAGACTAATTAGCCCTACGCAGAGTGCTTTTATTAAAGGCAGATTAATCTCTGATAATATCCTAATTGCTCACGAGTGTATGCATTACTTGAAGAACAAAAAAAGGGGACTCGAAAATGAAATGGCGCTAAAACTAGATATGAGTAAGGCATATGATAGGGTGGAATGGCACTTTCTTTGGTTTATATTGGAGAAGTTTGGTTTTGACTCCCGGTGGATCATGTGGATTCGAGAATTAGTGACAACTGTTTCTTATTCTGTTATTGTGGAAGGACAACCTTATGGTTTCTTCAAACCAAATAGAGGTATTCGACAAGGAGATCCTCTATCTCCCTATCTTTTTCTTTTCTATGCAGAAGGTCTCTCCTTCTTGCTACACAAGGCAGAACAAAACAGACTAATTCAGGGTCTTCAGATACATAGGCGATGTCCCAAGGTCAACCACCTCCTCTTTGCTGATGATTCCATCTTATTCTGTAAGGCTAATCCTGAAGCATGTTCAAATATCCTGCATTTATTGAATTCTTATGAAAGCATCAGTGGCCAGAGGGTAAATCTTAATAAATCTGTTGTATTCTTTAGCCACAACACTCCCTCCACTACTCGTACACTACTGGCTAACTCTATGAATATTAATCATATTGGGGCTCAGGATAAATACCTTGGTTTGCCTTCTACAGTCTCTAAATCGAAAAAGGCTTCTTTTAGTATGATCAAAGAAAAGGTTCGGAAAAGAATCCAAGGATGGAAGCGCAATCTTCTATCGTCAGGTGGTAGACACGTATTGCTTAAGGCAGTGGGAGAAGCTATTCCTATTTATACACTGTCTTGCTTCAAGTTGCCTGATGGTTTAATCTCGGAAATTCACTCTCTACTTTCTCAGTTCTGGTGGGGACAAAAAGGTTCTGAAAGGCGGATGGCTTGGATTAGCTGGGACACTATGACTCACCCACGAAAAGAAGGAGGCCTTAGATTTAAAGATCTCAGAATCCAAAATCTGGCGCTTTTAGGCAAACAGTTTTGGCGACTTGTAACACAGCCTACTTCCTTATTATCCAAAATCCTAAGAGGTAAATACTTTAGCAATGGTAATACTATAACGGCAGAAATTGGAGTCTTACCTTCTTGGGGATGGAGGAGCATACTGGAAGGCCGAAAGATTGTTGAAAAAGGTCTTAATTGGGCTGTGGGTACTGGAGAGAATATCCAAACCTTTGAGGATCCTTGGCTACCTCCTCCGTATCCTTTAAAGATTTCTGACATGCCAAATAGACAAGCTATCTCTGAGTTGGTTCCAAGAGTTAAAGATCTAATTACTGAAGATAGGAATTGGAATCAGAATCTTATTCAAGAATTATTTCCCCAAGACGTTGCAAACAGGATTTTGTCAGTTAAAATTCAGCAGAGTAGGGACAAATTGCAATGGGATTTGAACAAATCCAAACAATATGATACAGCTTCAGGTTACAGAATTGGCTATTTATTTTACCATCCGCCTCTGGAGCTTTGCCCTAATTATATGCAACAGAAAAAGCCGTGGATTGATCTATGGAAGTTGAACTTGCCTCACAAAATTAAGCTATTTATCTGGAAAGCTCTCCATGGCCGGCTCCCGATGCTTGCTCAGATTCATCACCGCATCCCATCTATATCACCAATATGCCCCTGCTGTCATGAAGCAACCGAAACAGTCACTCATTGTTTGATCGATTGCTCTAGAATTAAAGATGTTTGGTCTCATAGTTATCTTCGTGACTGTCTTCCCCCTCAGAGTCCTAACGACTTTTGGACATGGTGGATTGCATCAACAGAGATGCTTAACCCGTTGAAGAATGCTGACCGTAATCCTCAATTACTTGCCATCATTTGCTGGAACTGTTGGAAAGCTCGCAACCAGTTGATTTTTGAAGGCTTCAATGCCGTCTGCCATTCTAGCAAGCTCTGTCAAGTTGCTCCGTGAAATCCAAAAAACTCCAAGTTTAGGTCGTCATCTCCATGAGGCAAGCTCTTAGTTGCATTCAATTTGATTTATCATTCTTTCTTCTTTAAGATTTTTTTCGTTTTTCGACCACGCACCGTTGGATGAATACCTTCAGTGTAGTGCTTTTGGGAAATCCCCACTTTTCATTATGCTGTCCTGCTTTTGGACATCTTTGTATTTCATTTTTCAATAATTAATGAAATATAACCTACTATCTTTAGAAAAAAAAAAGAAAGAAATATATAATTATATCTCTAATAAATTGATTTAAGCTCGTAGGGGAGATTACGAATGTTTCAAGTCCAATGGGCTTTTGTGGTTTTGCATGAGAGCTTGTGCTTCTATTTAACAATTTAAGATTTTGGAATAGATTTCAACACCAAAAAAAAAAAAAAAAGATTTTGGAATAGATTTCATAACATGTTTAGTACACATAACATGAAGGTTAAATCATCTTACTCATTTTATTCTAGTTGAGTAAATTATCATCTTACTAGGTAAACATAAATATTTTAATGCCAGGAAAAATGTTATGAAGGAAGCATGTCATTGGAGCAGTAATATAGAACATATACATATAGGGGAGTGTTAGGGGAACAATGAAAATTTTGAACAATATGAACAATCACCAATCAAATGAAAATACACTACACCTAATTTAATGCTACTAATTAAATTTACTCTTTTAATCCTATTAATTCACATTGTTTACACATTGTTCAAAAATCTTGTTGGTTACCTATACTTTTCCATATATATATATATATATATATATACACTTCTTTTACATTGTTTAAACGAAGAATTTTGCTTTTAGCACCTTTGAGCAGTTGATGAGCACCCTCACTTATTGAGTTTCTGCTGAAAATTCAGGTTACTTGTGGTAATAAAGATGGAATTGTAGTTTGTCTATTTGCAAAATGGTGGGTCATCTTGTGCATAGGAATTTGTCAAAGTGAATCTACATTAATATATTCTCTCTGCTTTCTTATAAATCAAAGAACAATAAGAATAACTAATAATAAGGTGTAATAATTATTCTTGGTTATTATAATTTTACCAAATTTATAATTAGTTTTTTATATATATTTTTTAATTGGTCCTTATACTTTTTAATTTTGTAATTAGATTATTTTTGTATTAAATTAATGGAATATTCATTTTAAAACATGTGGTCAAGGATATTTAGGTTTTTAATTGAGTACTTTTAATTTGCAAAAAACATATTTTGTGTTTCTAATATTTTTTAAATTTTACATTGATAATGACTTAATTACAAAATTAAAAATAATGTATAAATTTAATTATATAAAAAAATATAAAAATTTAATTACAAATTTGATAAAATTATAGAGACTAATAGAGTAATTAAACCTATTAAAAATAGTAGACAAGTAGGTAAAAACATTATATTTTAACTTCAAATACATTAATACATCGCAGTTGATTTTTAGTTTGTACATTTTTTTTTTTTGGTATTATTTTTAGTTTGTACATATATTTTTGATTTTCTAATAATAGAGAGAAAAACAGAAACCAACACTTTTTTTTTTTGGTAAATTAGAGGGGCTTAAGCCCAAAAAACATACACCGTTATTAGAAAACCAAAGAATCAATGAATAAATAAAGCCCACAGCATAACCATTGCTATATAGTATCTGCCCCCTTAACTGCAGCACCACCCAATAGCTCCATTATATTAATTAGTGCTTGTTTTTTCAAAATTCTGAATATTAAGATCATAAAAGAGAGTCAATTTCTCTCTGGATTCCCGGGATATGCCTAGTTATCTTTAAGGGCAGAAGAGTTAAACTATAATCTGGCTACTAGTGCCATTTCGTTTCCATTCCTTGACTTTATATGCTTATATATTTCTGACACAAATTTTGTAATATTCCCATGGCTGGTAAATTCAGTTATTCCCATGATGGTATAAGCAGTCTTTCACTTATTATGTTACAAAATAATACATATAATTTTCTATCGCTAACGTTGAATAACAATTTGGTGTGGAACCAACTTGAATTAGTCAAATAATTAATTCACTCATTCGCGTGCCAGATTCGAATCAGAATGGGCAGACAATAGCATTTTATGTCATCTTTAACGTCTCATTCGAATTTAGAGTGGTCTTATCTCATTGTAATAAGGATAAACTTTTGAAATAGTAGAGCTCTAATAGTTGTTTTTATTCAAGTTCTGTATATAAAAATAACTACCTACCCTCATATGTCAAGTATATTTTGGAAATTTCTTGTAGATCCTTATGTCTGTTATGGGTTACAATTTCTCTCTATGATAAACGCCTGACGAGGTAGGTGGCTCCACCTTAAGTCATTAAAGTCATCAAAGTGCCCTTGAAAATTTATGGAAGATGTCCCTATCTTATCGTCACCGCAAAATGGTGCTTTTATTTCAAGGTTAGTTTTCTGCCACACTATGCTTCAGCTTCATCCTTGGAAGCTTGACAAGTTGTCATATGTGGAAGATAGACAGCATAAGCTTGACACGTAAAGATTAGCGGAATTTATTCTTGACAAGTCAAGTTTAATTATAAACTTCACAAGCCAGCTAAACTAATTTACCAATTTAGATCTAATAATATATTAATAAATTTATACTTTTATAAAGATCTAAATCAAACTTTTATTATTTTATTTTTTTTGACAATAATTTATCTAGAAACGAAATATTTCTAATAAATTTTAAATATCTAATCGGTCTCCAATCATTTATATTTTTAGTCAAATTAATTTTTGTAACCCGTTGCTAAATGGTTACTTGATGAACAAATGTGAAACTATGAGTGAAAAAGTTAATATCTATGATGCACAGAGACACTGACGACACTGACGTTGATATGGGACACGACACGATACGGGACACGTCGACACGTAAATTTTAAAATCTTGCATGATACGGGGACACGTATATATATAAAATATAAAGTTTTTTTTAGATAAATTATAATGATATTTTGATATTTTATTAATATTAAAATATAAATTAAATTTTTTAATTATTTTTAATGTCTTATTTTAATTATATCAAATATTTAAAATATTTTTTGTTTTAATAAATAATAATATATACTATATCTAAATTTATTTTAAGAATGTATGTTAAGAATAAGATTGGACACGCCGACATGTGATGGTATTTAGGTGTGTCCAGGTGTGTCCGGAGAAGAATTTTTTATTTTTTATTAAGACACTGTTGGACACAGTAGACACGCGTGTCGGACGAGTGTCGTGTCCAAAATGTGTCTGACACGTGGATACGACAACTCAGCGAAATGTCCGTGCTTCAATGGTGAATATAGAACTCAGAAAAAAAAAAAACAAGAAATAGAAAAAATGTAAAGGTGAGAATGATTATTGATCACTCGTGTTATTTCTCTTAATAACACCTTTACAAGAATATTTATTAATCAGAGATACACAAAAAAGGGTATAAGAATCTTAAAACTATTCAAAAACATTCTAACTGACTAACTTTACTCATTACACTAACAGATTTTTTTACTACTTTGCTCTATTCATTTACAGCTGTAATAATTTATTTATAGCTGTAATCCCAATGCTCCCCCTCAAACTCACAATAATTTTGCAATGACTCTGAATTTGTGTGTGAGTCTATCAAACGGGGAATGGATTTTTTAGGTGGAAAAAAAATTGGATAGTGTCTAGTATTTAATTTTACTATTCATTATTTTCTCTTTCCTATTTATTTTTTGTCTCATTTATAGAATTAAAAGTGAGAGATCACACTTTATTCTATCCAATGTTAAAAAAAAATGGAGAGGATCCATTTCCTATCAAACAATGCAACACTTAAAAGACTTAGTCAAGATGTCTACTATCTAATTAGTATCAGGAATATGTACAATACTTAGTTCTTTTTTATTGACTTTATCTCTAATAATCTGGATGTCAAGTTAAAAGTGTTTAATCTTCTCATGAAGAACTAGATTTGCTGTAAGTATTACTGTGTTCATGTTACACACATAATTATTGGGACAGTTTGAAGGTTGATCTACAACTCCTTTAAGAGATTTTGTAGCCACACCACTCAGCTTCACACATGGCCAGTCTTTTAAATTCCGCTTTATGCTGGATTTACTAATTGTATGTTGTTTACTGCAATGCCAAGAGATCAAGTTAGTTCCCAAAAACACACAAAACCCTGATATCTTGTAGATCCGAAGCCCAATCTACATCAGAAAAATCATACAACCTAAAATCATCACTTTATTTTTGGTTGCTTAGGGACAAGTAACCGTTTAAGTTTAGTGTTCTGATGAGCGGATATTTTATACGCTTTTTGGCATCATTTTCATATAATTTTTACTATGTTTTGTTTAAGTTTTATTATATTTTCATAGTATAGTTTTTATTATGTTTTGTTTAAGTTTTATTATATTTTCATAGGTTTTAGTGCAAAATTCATATTTTTTTATTCTACTTTGAGTTGTTGTGTTTTATGATGATTTCAGGTATTTTCTAGATGAAATTGAGAGTTTTGGCAAAGTCTGATACAGAGACAAAGAACGGACTGTAGATGCTGTTAGATTCTATCCTCCATGCACTTGAAAGAGCATTTCTGGTGCTACAGAAGTCCAAAGTGAAAAGCTAACATCCAGGGCTTTCCAGAAATATATAATAGTCTATACTTTACTTTGGAAATGAAGGCCCAAAACTGGCGTTCAATGCCAGCCACTAACCTTCTTCCTGGCGCCCAACGCCCAAAAGGGAGCAGCTGGCGTCCAATGCCCATTCAGGAGTTCAAAGCTGGCGTTCAACGCCCAAGAAGGGTGCTAGCTCGTGGAGTCACCTTTAGCTCAGCCGAAACACTCACCAAGTGGGCCCCAGAAGTAGATTTTTTCACTATCAACCTAGTTTATCCTATTTCTGTAATCCTTAGTTATTAGATTAGTATATATAGGAGAAGATCAACCATGTTTTCGAATACATTACTACTTTCTGTAAGCTATGAGTCACTAACCTCCTAGGTTAAGGTTAGGAGCTCTGCTGATTCTTATGGATTAATAATATCACTATTCTATTTCAATCTATGCTTGATTCTATTCTATGATGTATCTTCGTTCTTCATCCTAATGAATTGGGAGTGTAACTTGACCGTCATCCCTATTTCACATGGGTTCTTGCGAGTCCTTGACGGGACAGTACTGAACCACAGGCTTGATTATATATCTCTTAGACAGCTAATCCACGACTTCGTTGGGTACTTGGAGACATCAGTGTAGCCGAGGTACGGGGCGATTAGGGCCTTTGTGGTATAGGCTAGAAACCAGGACGCAATATTCTCTGATCCAGAAGATCCGACCTTGTCTGTAGCGCTTTGAGTAGGATCACCAAGGGAATGGACTGCAGGAGCTTCACCCCCGTTCAGATTGGATGACCGTTGGCCCCGCGTTTGACCTAAAGCAAAAGAGACTAATGACCATTGACCTGGCGTTAGTCATTGCCTGCCATGGAATAAATCATCAGAAGTTGAAGTAGATGGTGAGAAAAGTTGATCCATAAGGAAGAAGTATCTCCGAAGCCTCAATCATTCTCTCATCACTGATTTCACATCTATCTAGTAACGTTTTATTTATTTATCTATTTTATGCATTTTTCACAACAATTATCATCTTTTTGAATTGCCTGACTAAGATCTACAAGGTAACCATTGCTTGCTCAAACCAACAATCTCCGTGAGATCGACCCTCGCTCACCTAAGGTATTACTTGGACGACCCGGTGCACTTGCCGATCTATCTGTGCGAATATTGTGGAGTCAATTTCGTGCACCAAGTTTTTGGCGCTGTTGCCGGAGATTGTTCGAGTTTGACAAATTACTGGATTATCTTGTTGCTTAGATTAGGTACTTTTTACTATTTTGTTTTGTGTCTTTTGTTTTCTTTTCAAAAATTTTTTAAAACGTTTTCTTTTCTTTATTAATCTTTGTCTTTTGTGTGAGTCTTTTGTTCTTATTCTTGTTAAAAGTTCAAACTTTCTTGTTTTCTTTTTCCAAAAAAATTCAAAAAAAAATTGTGTCTTTTGTTTGAGTTCAGTGTCAATTTTTAAGTTTGGTGTCCCTTATGTGTTTATCTTTTCTTTAAAATTTTCAAATTTGTTCTTGAGTGTTTTTCTTGGTATTCGAGTTGTTCTTATTTCTTTTCTTTGTTTGATCTAAAAATTTTTGAGTTTGGTGTCTTTTGGTGTTTTTCTTTCTGATTTTCAAAAAACTAGTGTCTTCAATCTAAAAATTTTAAGTTTGATATCTTTTGGTTGTTTTTCTCTTTCTTCATTAATTCGAAAAAATAAAAAATATTTCTTTTATCTTTATTCAAATTTTCGAAAATCTTGCTTTCTTTTCTTATCTTGATTTAAAAAATTTTAAGTTTGGTGTTTTCTTGTTAGTAAAGTCGAATTTCAAATTTTAAATCTTATCTTTTTAAATCCTATCATATCTTTCTTTTAATTTGATTCTTTCCTATCTTATCTTTCTTTTAAAATTTTAAAATTCAAAATTTTTTCAAATCTTTATCTTATCGTTGGTTTATCTTTCTTTAAATTTCAAATCATTTTCTTATCTTATCTTAATTTTAAATTTTAAATTCAAATCTTTTTTAAATCTTCACCATATCTTATCTTTCCAACATATTTTCAAATCTTTATCTTATCTTGTTTCAATTTCAAATTTTTTTAAATCAAATCTTTTTCAAATCTCCTATCTTATCTTAGTTTTAAATCTTTCTTAATTAGTGACTTTTTTATCTTATTTTAATTTTAAAAGTTTGATATCTCTTTAATACTCTTCTTTTTTCTTCCCTATTTTTCAAAACTTCCTAACTAATTCCTCTCTCTTCTTTTTCGAAAATCATTTTTCAATTTTCAAATCTTTTTAGTTAATTAGCTTTTAATTTCCTCATTGTTTTTCGAATTCAATAAATAAATAAAATAAAAAATAAAAATATTTTACTTCTAATTCTCTTTTTTACTTCTTTTTCGAATTCTTCTTCCCATTTCTCTATCTTCATTCTTCTTTCTTCTTCACATCTCACAAGGAGTTTTCTATACTTTGACATAGAAACTTCCATTCTCTTTCTTTCTTGTTTTCTTTTTCTTGTTTATGAGCAGGAATATAGATAAAGAACCTCTCTTTGATCCTAATCTTGAATCTGAGAGGACCCTAAGGAAGCGTTTACAACAAGTTAAAACACAACACTCCGAAAGAGACCTCACAGAACTTTTCGAATAAGAAACTGAAAATACAAACATGGCAGCCGATCAGAATAATGGAGGAGATGCAGGAAAGATTCTTGGTGACTTTACTGCACCCACTTCTGACTTCTATGGAAGAGATATCTCCACACCTGCCATTAGAGCAAATAACTTTGAGTTTAAGCCTCAGTTAGTCTTTCTAATGCAACAAAATTGCAAATTTCATGGAGTTCCACTAGAAGATCCACATCAATTCCTATCTGAATTCCTGCAAATCTGTGATATTGTTAAGACCAATGGAGTGGATCTTGAGGTCCACAAACTTATGCTTTTTCTTTTTGCTGTTAGAGACAAAGCTAGGATATGGTTGGATTCTCAACCTAAAAAAAGTCTAGACTCTTGGAAAAAGTTAGTCAATACTTTCTTGGCCAAGTTCTTTTCACCTCAAAAGATGAGCAAGCTCAGGGTGGAAGTTCAAACATTCAGACAAAAAGAGGCACTACAAGAAAAAGCAGTATTTGTAACAAAAAAAATTATTACAAAAAATCAAAATTTTAAAACAAAAGGATTTTGTAACAAAAAAATAGGCTGTTGCAGTATGTCCCGTTACAAAAAATTTTTGTAACAAAAAACGGAACTGTTACAATTCAAAGTGATATTTTGTAACAAATTTTTCTGATATAAAGAATCAGAAGTCATTACAAAAGTGATAAAAAATTTTGATCTTCAAGGTATTTTTTATGACAATCTATTTTTTTCTATCATAAAATTTTGTTACAAAATGTAACTTAATTTTATAATATTTTTTTTAGTTACAAAAGTAAAATAATTATTTTGTAACAATTTTTTTAATACAAATTGCATACATAATTTACTATTAAATTATTTTTTTAATTAACTAATATATTAACTATTTTATTAAGCAAGTCTACATTTATATAATATGTAAAAACATACATAATTCAAATATGCCTCATTTAGCTAAAATTATTTTAAAACAAAATAACATTAGTGAGTACATTGATTAGTTCTACAAGTTATATGTCTTGCACAAGTTCAACCAAAAGTTAAAAGTTCTAACATAGATTAGTGTCTCTATGAATCAAAATATTCTTGAGCCCTCAAGGTAGCATGTGGTCACCATTTCAGTACTCCTATAAATAAGAAAAACCGAAACAAAAAGTTAGGTGCATATTCAAAAGTTCCTTAAGTTCAAAAAGTTTCTGAATTTTCAAAACAAGCAAGTTTGTATTCACTTCTCAACAATTCAAAATGCCAAAATAAGTGATACACATGTATGTGTAGAGCACATAATCAAGTAAATATCAATCACAAGTAAGTGGCATAAATTAAAACAATTTGGTGTTGACTAAGTTAAAAACATAAAGAAACATGTAAGCCAAAGAACATTCAAACACCAAATTCTAATGAAGCATAAAAATCACAAGGTTGAGACAAGACTTGAAAAATTCATGCCCTATGTGACTTAAGGTAAGTTAGGCATGAATAAAATAAATCAAATTAGCCACATAGGTAAAAAGAAATCTTCAACCTTGTGAGAGCATGCAAAAGAGGCTCTTCTTTTAAAAGAATTTCAAGTTCGTGGTCAATTTGAAAATTCACTTGAACTATTCAATGCATAGGAGTAATTTAGTATGGAAAAAAATGGTAAAGAATGTTAAAGGCATGACCACAACTTGCAAAGAAATATCTTGAGGCAATCAAAAATTATGTAGCAAACAAGGGTCTATTTTAACACAGAAATTCGTCAAATAGAATTTGTTTGCTCAAGCAACACAATGCAGTTTAATTGAGCAACCAAATAGGACAACAACCAAATAGTGAATAACAAAATCCGAAGCTTCCAGCTTCCAACAACCAAAACAGTGAATCACTTAGCCGGATAATCAATCAATTGAGCTTAGCAACAGTTGAAAACCAAAAGCAATTAAATAACAACTCAATCAATTAATTGAATCAAAGATGAATATTAAAAACAGATTAAGATAAATTCCGGCAGCATTTCAGCAGTAAATTTGCCTATTTCACAATTTCAATCAATCAATTCAAATTCCATATGAATTCTTTGACAGTTAAAAACACAAAAAAATCATAATGAATTCATAGGAAGGAACTAAATAAGCCAATTCTAGCAAGAAAACATGAGGAAATAATTAAAACCAATATAACCAGCAAGAAGCAGAGCAGCACTCAGCAGAACAGCAATCAATGGCCATCATACAGCACCCAAAATAGTAAAATGAACAAAGGTAATGGATTCAGGCAGCATTCTATTCATTGAAGTCAATAACCATTACACTTGCAAGCATCAAGGGCACAGTAGTTTATCCATTAATTCAACAGAAAATCAATCAAGCCAAACTAAACGATTTCAGCAATAGATTTATCAATAAAACCAATCTCAATTCAGCAATCATCATCTATTCCAACACAAACAACAATAACTCAGCAGTATTTTCTTTCTCATTAAATTTAACAATCATTTAACAAGCAAGCAATGAGGAGAAAAAATCAGCAGCAACCAACAGCAAGTATAGAGCAGCAATAACAACTTAATGTGAGAAATTATTCAACAACAAATACACACACAATGCAATCACTATAAACACAAGTAATTATTCTAAAGGTATTTATGTCATTTCCAACAACATATTACACCAATTGAAACTATGATAACATTAAATGAATTCAAGGACTGAAACCATAAACAATTAACTTTAGAATCAGAAGTTCAGATCTTAACACCATAATCAAATTATTTACCCCAAAAATAGGCACTATTGAGAAGGATATATACAAAACACTAGTATTTACTCCCGGCGGTAGTGGGCTTTGGTGATGGCTGAGCAACGGGTGAAAAAAATGGAGACAGAGCGAGTTGTATGAAACCCGAATAGCAACCCCAGCAGCCCTCTCTGGCAGCAACAGTAATCGCAGCTTCGATAACTGACAAAGAATGGAATAAAAATAAGGTAGCAGAAATAGGATAACAGTAGAGTAAAAGTGGAAGTAGAACAAGTTAAAGGAGCGACGGACCTAAATCGAAGAGGCAGCAAAGACACCTCCATCAATGACTCCATAGACAGCGCGAAGCTCAGTGGTGGTCACGGCAGCTTCCGGCGAGCCCAGCAACGACAGTAGCAGCGGTGGTGGCCTCCGTCATTCTTCTTCGCGTCTCTCTCTGTCTCGTTCTACTTCTCGACAGTGACAACGCGGGGCAGCGGCGAAGGCACAAAGAACACCCCTTCTCCTCTTCTTCGCGACTGGGACGAGGTGTCCAGTGGCAGCGGCGGCATTGGAGGCTTCAGTGGCGGACGAAATGGCCTTCGCCTCCTCTCCTCGTCGCGTCTCCTCTCTCTCTCTCTCTCTCTCTCTCTCTCTCTCTCTCTCTCTCTCTCTCTCTCTCTCTCTCTCTCTCTCTCTCTCTCTCTCGTGCATCGTTGCCTTCTCCATGGTGGAACTCAACAGAGACGGCGGCGACCTCAACCACGGCGGCTTGGCCGCGACGGAGGCGGCCCCTTCCTCCCTCGTTTCCCTCACGCTCTTTTCCCTCTCTTCCTTCCTCTTCTCCATTCTTCTGATTTCCCCTTCTCCCTCTCTGTCTCTGAGTGTGCGTGTGTTAGTAGATTTAGGGCATAAATTAAGAATTTTGTGTATTAGGTTAAAATTAGAAATTTTCATAATAATTTTATAAAATTTTTAAAATAAAATAATAATTTAAAATTTAAATATGATATTGTAAAGATTATTTTTAAAAAGTATAAAATTTTATTTATCAATAAATTAATGTACTCAAATAATTATTTTTAATTTAAATTATAAAGTAAACATATTAATCACATTTTATAAAATACAATTTAAATTTAAAAATGTCTTAAATTAAATTATACAGTACTTTCCTTACGAAATTTTAATTTCAAATTATATGAAATAACTAATAATAAGATCTTTAATAATAATTATATAAAAATATTATTTAATTATAAATTTTTAAATTATTTTTAAATAAATACTCTAATTTTAAGAATTAGAGATAATTAAATTAATTATTCTTAAAATATAATTTTATTATTAATTTATAAATTATTTTTAAATAAACACTAATTAAAATAAAATTAGAGATAATTAAATTAATTTTTTTATTCATAAAACTTAAAATATTTAATTTAAAAATTTTAAATATTTAAATCAAATCGTATAAAATTTTATATTTTTTTCAATTACTAAAAATTTTTAAAAATTTATTTTAAATAAATATAATAAATTATAAATGATTTATTATTTAATTTTTTAAATAATTTTAAACTCAAAATATCATTAATTTGACTTTAATATTTTTAGTAAAATAAATTTTTGAATATAAAATCTTAAATAAATATAATAAATTATAAATTAATCATTATGTTAATTTTCACAAATTTAAATTCTTATATTTAATATGTTTAAATAAATTTTTTTATTAGTTACAAAAAATCTTTGAATTTTGTGACAAATAAATAACTTATTACAAAAATATTGTATTTTGTAATAAATTATTTTTTGTTACAAAATATTTAGAGTTTTTGAAACAAATATACATTTTGTTACAAAATATTGTGAATTTTTTTAACAATATAATCTTTTGTTATAAAACATTATAATATTTTGCAACAAAACAACAATTTGATACGAAAGCCAACATAATTTGTAACAAAAAAATAACGTCGTTACAAAAATATTGAAATATTTTGTAATAAATTTTTTTGTTGTTACAAAATATTCTTATTTTGTAACAATAACTAAATATTGTTACAAAAAAAATCATAATTTGTAACAATTTTAAATTTGATAAAAAAAATTTGTTACAAATGCTCTATTTTTTTGTAGTGAGAGTGAATCCCTCTAAGAAGCTTGAGAAAGATACAAACAACTGATCAGGAGATGTCCTCCTGATATGCTCTCAGAATGGACTATCCTAGGTATCTTCTATGATGGTCTATCTGAGATGTCCAAAATATCTTTGGACCATTCTGCTGGTGGATCACTCCACTTGAAGAAAACGCCTAAAGAGGTATAGGAACTCACTAAAATGGTTGCAAACAACCAATTCATGTATACTTCTGAGAGAAACCCTATGAACAATGGGATAGCTCAGAAGAAAGGAGTCCTGGAGGTTGACACTCTGAATGCCATACTGGCTCAGAACAAGATCTTGACCCAACAGATCAATATTTTGGAGATTTCTGGGCTCCCTTCCTATGTGGAGAAAAAGTCCAAATGCTAGTATCCAAATCCATGAATAGTTGAAGTGGCTGAGGTAAGTTAGGGTTGAGTGAGAAAGGTCATTTTGAAAGGAGAACACCAAACACTAGAGAGAAAATTATTTTCGCACATACACAAAGTTGTCTCTGTAAATTGGTCGCTGCAGATTTGTTAACCGTTAGATCGAGCTCAAATTTGGATAATGTGTTCTACATAACTGGTTCTTTGATTTCACCGTTCGGATCTTCGATTTGATGTCTGTAGCTGGAAATATTGGCCTGGAGATATTAGCCATACATAGTAGCTCTGTTTTTGTGGTATTTTCATCTTCTTGTTCTTGTTTTGAAAGTTTTGAAGCTTGCGTTGTTTGGCTTGTTGTATGCACGTTTTGTGCAATAATTTGTGACTCTCTTGTACCCTATTTTTCATCATAGTGAAGCTATTTCCTGGTCTTAGTGACTCGTGATTTTTACTTCTCACATTGAGGAGGTTTTTCACGTTAAAAATCTTGGTGTGTTAGTTTATCTCTAATTTCTGGTTTATGTGATTTTCCGCTGCTATTGGATATTATTGCTTCTCTAATTCTTACATGTAAGAAATGATGTATTTTATTCCTATAAAAAATATGTCAGTGCCTTTTGCTAAGAACGGTAGTTTTGTAGTGTATTTTGTTTCAAATGAGAGAGAAAGCTTCTTCAAATAGTTTAGCTTCTTGAGTACGTTTTTTAAATTTGAATGTTAAAATAGGAATATTTTTCTGAGGTAAGTTGTTTCCGACTTTCAATTGTTTTGCTAGTGGAAGCGAAACAAACATCTTTCTGAAATTTGTAATCTCATTTCTGAGGTAGTAGACGACTTTAATTTGATTAGTCAGGTTTCTGTAAGCTAGGTTATTTAACGGAAAAATGTTACTTTGTACAATAAAATTCAGTTTTTGTTCAGTTTTTAATATTATTTAATTATTTTTTAATTAAAACATATTCCTATTTTTTAGGATACACATTTATAATTAAGATTAATTTAAATTTTAAAAATTAAATTTTTTCTAACTTCCTACCCACTTCATAGTTAGTTATTATTTCCTTTTTTTACGTTTATTCTTTCTATGTAACACAAGGTTCAGAAAATCGGACCGGTCATCAAACCGCTCTAGTCACTGGTTCATTGGTTTATTGGTCTAACCGGTTCAACCGGTGGTTCAACCAGAAAAACCGTTTAGAGTAGAATAATAAATAAATTATAAATACACATCCTAAAATATAATTATAGTCTGATATAAATCTTAAAATATCTTCGAAATTTAAAACACTACATAAAATATCATCAACCAAATACATATGATCTTATCAAAATCCAAACTCAAAAGTTAAATAGTAATAAAAGCATATCTAAATATTAAATCCCAACATCATGGTTTATCAATCAAAATCCGCAAGAACTTGTTGCAAATCTGCTTCGGTGGGATGATCTTCACCTTCATTCCCACCCTGATCAGCAGAAGAAAGAGATGCAGCATAAAGACCACTACTACCACCGTCACTTTGATATAAATCAGCATCAATTTCACCTAATAAAATAGAAATGTTATCATTATATGATAAACTAACAATTCTAACAATTCTAACAATTCTAAACAGCCACAGCAGAACAAATTTGAGAAATTCAGCCAGTCAACAAATATGCAAAACCGAGTCAGTTTCCAGCATTAACAAAGTACAAAACAGTAACAAATTTGAGCTACAAAACAGAAATTTGAGCAACACACAGAAATTGAACTACAAACACAAATTGAACTACAAACAGAAATTGAGCAACAGTGCAACACACAGAAATTCAGCTGCAAACCAAGTTACCAACAAACAGAAATTGAGCTGCAAATCAAGTTACCAACAACCAGAAATTGAGCTGCAAACCAAGTTACCAAGAAACAGAATTTGAGCTGCAAACCAAGTTACTAACAAACAGAAATTGAGCTGCAAACCAAGTTACTAACAAACAGAAATTGAGCTGCAAACCAGGTTACTAACAAAGAAGTTCACAGAGGCAAAGAACAAAGATGAGCAGAGGAAGTCAGTTCACAGAGGCAAGTCGAAGTTCACAGAGGCAAAGAAGTAAAGAACAAAGATGAGCAGAGACGAGTTACTCACCGCGCGACGATGAAGACGATGGGACGGGGCAGATGAAGACGAGGCAGACGGCTGGCTACTGGGCAGGGAACCAGGCGAAGAAGGAGGGTTACTTGGGCTGATGACCAGGCGACGGCGGTTGGGCTGTTGACCGGTGACCGCGGCGACGAAGGAGGGGCGGTGGCAGGCTGGGGTTCGGGCGTGGAGGGTTCAGCTTCAGTCTTCTCTCATTCTCTGTTCTCTTCTCTCACGAAGATGAACAACACACAGAATTAGGGATTCGGGGGAAGAAATGGGGGGTGGTTAGGGTCACCGGGTCAGGGTGCTCTTCGGGTCGGGTCGGGTTAAGGGTTTCTTTTTTTTTTTTTAATAATGAAACGACGTCGTTTACTCAGAACCGGTCGGTTACCGGTTCGGCCCAACCGGCCGGTTTTTGGCCGGTTTGCCGGTTCGTCGCCGGTTCTTTCTAGGACGGTTTCTGCAGGAGGACCGGACCGTCTGTATCGCGGGTTCGCGGTTAAACCGGTCGAACCGGCCAGTCCGGTCCGGTTTTCAGAACATTGATGTAACACGATTTTCTTCTTTAATATTTCAATTTGTATCTGCAGAAAAAAAAAGAAAGAATTCAAAGTCATGATCAGTGCATTTAGAAAAAAATTAATCCCTTACTTATTGTATCTTTGATAAAATACAGGATCTGTTTTACGACTTTCTAGTGATGAATGGTCGAATATAATTATATACACAAACTAAAATATTTTTAATTGTAGTTTCTTTTTCAATTGTAACACATCTAAAATGATTAAGTTATACAAAAAATATTTTTAAAACACATCCAAAATCATAAATCTAAAATTTAAATTTAAACATAAAAAAATAATGGTAACACATCTAAAATTATGAAGTTATAAAGAAAATATTTTTGAAACACATCCAAAATCATAAATTTAAAATTTAAATTTAAACATTAAAAAATAATTGTAACGCATCTAAAATTATGAAGTTATATAGAAAATATTTTTAAAACACTTCCAAAATACAGAAATTGCACATGCAAAAATAATTTAACATTGCAATATATATAAAAATCTCTTTAGCCATTTTATTCGATTTTTTATTTCAGAAAAAATCAAAATTTATACAGAATAATAAAAAAAGGTAATGATGTCAGAGACCCATCCAAACCTTAGGTAAGTTTTCGACGTGGACGAACGGCTACGTTTATGCGGACGAACGGCGACGAGGAGGAGGAAGGCGGTGACGAAGATGAGTGTTGACGAAGGGGAATGTGGGGTTATGAATGAGTGTAACACCCTAACTTTTAGCACGTCATGATCGTACCAAAAGTAAGGCGTTACGGACCTGATTTCCTTTATTATCTATTTAATATTGAGCCTTTACGATGATATCGCATTTCAGTTTATAAGAAAATACCAGAAAATTATTTTTAGTAATTAAAAAAAATCACACAATTATTAATAATAATAAATACAATACAAGTGAATTCAATATAAAACTTGAAGACAATACCCATCCCTCTGGACAAAATAAAAGCTAAAGCAACAAGGATGAGGGAACTCTATAAAAACAATAGGTATCATAAGTAAATCTACTAGTCGTCCGCAACTTCATACTGAATCTTCAAACCTGTCACTGAAAGGGTGGAAGATTTTGGGGTGAGAACAAACCACACGTTCTCAGTAGGGAATGGGAATGCCGTAAAAGTAATGAATTTAATGCAAATAATTAACTTACTTAGTAAAACTATTTTGTTAAACCTTTAAAAATACTTTTATTTCTACTTTAGATAAATAATTACTTTTCTCTAAATATCTAAATGCAAAACAGATTTGAATCACGAAATTAGTCATATTAACTATCTCTCAGCCACATAATCATTTTTCAACCACAACATCTCACCTCAATATATCCGTGAACTAACAGCACAAGCAAGGGATTCAAACCAACATACAAACAAGTTAAACAGCACAATCAAAGAGAAGTAATACAAGCAAACACAACTAAATACAAATGTGCAAACAACATGATGCATGTCTATTCCTAATGCAGGCCATGAGCTCATGTGTCGGTTGCCTACTCGCTCCCGACATTACCTGGGCACGAGTCCCAAATATGGCTTTCCAGATGCATACAGTGTGCTTATAAGTCGTACGGCTAGGCCGCATATAGTGTGACTTTAAGTCGTACGGCTAGGCCGCATACAGTGTGACTTTCCAAATCAATAAGCGTACATCTGGAAAACAGTTCTCAGTGTGTGGGCGTCCCCACTATACATTTGGCACTAAGGCCCAAACAATGTTACATCTGCTCTCCTGTGGCAGTCATTTCATTAATTAATATATTCCTTTAATCTTTGTTCTCTGCTCTCCTGTGGCAGATATCCTTTTAGTTAATATATTCTCTAATCTTTATTCTCTGCTCTCCTGTAGCAGAGATTCCATTAATTATCTTTCAAACCCTTTTCAAAATATTTTCAAGTAATAAATCGTTTTCAATATTCACATCGTTCAAAATATCAAATAGAATCAAATCATTTTCTTTAAAACTAAGCCTCTTTCTATTTCAATAAAATTAGCCCGTTTCAAATCTTTTGCTTTTGAAAATTAAAGAAAATTCATTTCTTCGTTCAGACTTTACAAATCCCTCCGACCATACTCGTTTAACATTTAATACTAACCAAAATTACCTTCTTGCGTATTTTTACCAGTCCTTCATCAGCACCTATTCACCATCATACTAATACCAAAATCAGTTACCATCCACTTCCATAACCATAAATTCCAGCATCAAACGCAGTCTCAATTCAAACCTAATTCATAAACTCAAATGACATTGCAATTTAACAAGCAACACCAAATTGACCAACACTCACAATTACAACCAATTCTCATCAATTAGACACACAAAATACGTGTAAATTATTTGTAATTATTCAATAAGTTTTTTGGTATCCTTAAATTAAAAACTTGTAATTTTAAAAACGAAACCCCCTACCTCGATTGTCGAACCCATAAACTAAACGCCTCAAAGAAATCATTTTCTCTCGGCTCACACCCAGCGGCAGCCGCAACCACAGCTTTATCCACTATCTCTGTACGAAATCAAAATACTCGAAGTTTCGGAGAAGCTTTCTCACCGAACTGTCGAAAAAGAAAACGTCCGAAATCGTCTGTGCCTCCTAGAAATCCAGTTGGCCGAACTCAAGGGAAAGGGAAGCTACGTCACCATCAATTTCCACCGAACAAAAATAACGTCAACGTGTAGAGGAGAAAGATACAAACACTTTTACCGAATTAAATTTTTTATTGGAGTTACGGATTTAAAGGAATTGAAATAGAAAGGTATAAGGGTTCCATGGTTTTCTCTCTCACTCTCGGTCACTATCTTCTCACCGTGCAAGAAAATGAAATCCAAAGAAGCTAGATGATGATGATTAATGTGATAAGAAAGGGTTGGGTGTTATGGTTATTGAATGAAAAGGAAACATGTGTAATTATATATATGTATGTATGATTAGCAAGCCACGTTTGGCTTTAACTTCTTTGAATCCCTCTAAGCTTCGTTCATATATATATATATAAAAGCCTTATTTAGTTCTTTCTTTCTTATTTTTTTTTCTTAGTGAAACCGTTGAAGGTAGTAATAATAATAATAATAATAATAATAATAATAATAATAATAATAATAATAATAATAATAATAATAATAATAATAATAATAATAATAATAATAATAATAATAATAATAATAATAATAATAATAATAATAATAATAATAATAATAATAATAATAATAATAATAATAATAATAATAATAATAATAATAATAATAATAATAATAATAATAATAATAATAATAATAATAATAATAATAATAATAATAATAATAATAATAATAATAATAATAATAATAATAATAATAATAATAATAATAATAATAATAATAATAATAATAATAATAATAATAATAATAATAATAATAATAATAATAATAATAATAATAATAATAATAATAATAATAATAATAATAATAATAATAATAATAATAATAATAATAATAATAATAATAATAATAATAATAATAATAATAATAATAATAATAATAATAATAATAATAATTTTTTATATATTTTTTGAAATATCTTATTATAATAATAAAAATAATTTAAAAATTTTAATAAATTTTAAACTCAAAGTATCATAAAATTTAATTTAATTACTTTTAGAAGAATAATTTTTTTTAAATAAAATAATAAATCATTATTTTTTTTTAAAACTCGGGGTAATGAGCGCCGAGAAGGAGGAAGGCAGCATTGAGGATGAGCACGGAAGAGGAAGGTGGCGCGGATGAACGACGGCGGAGTATGACTTCTCGATGTGCGCCTATAAGTTTTTCATGTGCGCCTTCGATGTGGGGCAAGTGTGACTTCTCTGCTTCTTTGAGTGTTTTGTACGGGTTTAGTTAATAATTTGATGGTTTAAGGTTTATTTTATAATTTTAAAATTAAAATTTTGAATTTTGAATAATTTGATTTTTAGATATGTATTTAAATTTTAAATTTTAGTTTTTTTTAGATTGTATTTTGAATGTGTATTTAATTTTAAAAAGATAATAAATCTATTCATAATATTTAGATGTGTTTATTTTAATTTTTTAAAATTATTATAATAAAAAGTTGAATATTGTACCATTTTTAAAGGATACCTAGTTGAATTGTATTTAACGTATCTTCCAAGATTATTTTTTATTTAATTTTTAACTTACTCAAATTTAGATGGTACCTAATTTATTTTTAATACTTAAAGAAAAATTTCTAAGTTCATTGGCTCATTTGAGCAAACATTAGTGAAATTATTATATATTATATTTAGGTTTATTAATCATTAAAGTACTTTTTGAAATATCATTGAACTAACAATTTTTACCTTAAAAAATTGTGTTTATCGTAACAAAATTTTTATATTTATCGTTATAAAATTTCTGTATGTTTCTTCCTATATTTTTCTTAAACAAAATTATGTATATATATATATATTTTGTCAACAAATTTCTGTATATTTTTTTTGTTTCTTATGTATTTTTATTCTTTATTTTTTTATTTCTTTTAAAATTTTTAAAATTACGAAAAGAAAGAATAAAAAAATTAAAACAAAGATATATAAAAGAGGCATTAATAGAAAGAGATCGAAAACCTAGAAAAAGAAAAAGTAAAAGACTGAAAGGAGGATAAAGCAGAATACACAAAAGAAAAAAGAGAAGAAAAAAAGAGAAGAAGAATGTATGATAAGATAAATCTGTTAAAAAATATGAGCATAGCAAGACTTGATTAAATTTATTTACTAAAAAGACCTATTTACCCTGCATTCTTTAAAAATAAAAATAGTATAGAATTGATTTTTCCTACCCATGCATGTAAGGTGGCTTTCAAGGTAATGAATTTGAGTTTCCCTGAAGGTTGATATGATGCTGAGACGTAATGAGTGAAGAGTAAGAGACAACCCATTGAAAGAGAAACTCGTCCATTATTTCCTCGCGCCATTAATTAACCAAAGAGCAAAAGCAGGGGAAAACAGAAAGAAACACTTAGCTCAGTTTCATACTGACATGAGATGATGAATTATGACGTTAGATGAGTATGTGAATAGTAATCACCAATCATGTTTCTGCTGATATCTCCATGCAAGCTTCCTCATACGTCAACGTCACTAGCACCCACTTTTACAAAAAAATTATATTCCCTTTTGTTGTATCAATTTACTTTCTATTTTCACATTTTCAGATTAATTAAAGAAATAATTAAAATATAATAATAAAGTTACAAAAGATAAAAAGGATTAGAAAAGAAAAATAAAATTGTAAAAATAAACAATTAATTGATACCAAAATTTCGAAGGAGTACTTGAAAAATACAAGAAATAAATGTTTATCGACATTGAACTACTATTTTAATAATTTAGATTAAAACCGAAACTTCACAAAAATACAAGAGTAATAAATTAGATATAGAATTAAAACCAAAAATGGTTTAGATGTTTGAAGTGTCCTTTTTCCCCTCCTTTTAAATCAAATTTAAGAAAATCACTAAATTTGTAGCATAACGACTTATTTTAAAATAAATTGGTTGTTAAGGTTCTTAGCAATCTATCGGTCGACAATAATATTGGTCGACCTTAAGCAAGTCGATTAAGGAAGTTTGATAGAAGGAGCGTTGACAAAAGGATGGTTGATTAAAGAAGTCGAAGATGAAGGTTGCAGAGTGGTTATTAATAAAATAGTGATTGGCAGAAACAATTAATTTTAGAATGCTCCAGAGTTAACACATGATAAATTAGAATTGGTTGAGAATGTTTATAAATAAAAGAATAAATGACAACCGAAGGGTTGAAAATTTTCACCAGAAAATACACTTCATTCACTCACATCCTAACAATTTTCTGAATCTTGTTCAAGTTAATTTCTTGAGTAGGGTTCTTGCATCTTTTCTTTCTTTGCATTTTCGATTATGTGCTTTACATTCATGCAACATTTATGTTTTTTGCATGCAAAGTTTGTTTCTTTGGTTTTTCTTAGTCTTTGCAACTTGTAATTTTTATTACGAAATTGTGTAGTTTTTCCATGTATTTGCAAACACTTCAAAATTCTATGAAGGGTTGCTTATCCTGAATTTGTCAAGTAAACGTATTTTTTTTATATGTTTATTTTTTATTCTGCAAATTTTTTTTTCTTTATGGTTGACAAAGCAAAAATTTTGATGCACATAAAGCTGATACTAACGACAGAAATAGATTTTGCTCTAGATATTAGATTTTGAAACATTTTTTAATATTTGCAATTGTTATTTTTATCATGAATCTCATTTGTAAGGAATTCGTATAACACAACCGACTTGATAACTGTAAATGAGAATTTCTAATTATTATTAGTGACTAAATTCGTTATTATTTAATAGTAAATTTTGTCCTATCTTCTCTAAAATAACACATAATAACTCTACGAAATGTTACTTTTTAATTAGATGTTATCTTAAACTAATAACTAATTATAATTATAATTTGAATTACTTTAATTTAATAAAAGTTAATATCTTAACCATAATAAGACAATTTTGTAATTAAAAAAAAATTTTGACCCCTAATCATTTGGCCATTTTGCGCATTCTGTAATTCTATGAAACAAACATTCAGGACTGACAAATGAATTCTAAAAAGAACGACCACAAAAAAATTGATGTCATTCTCTTCTACCGTTACACCCTCGTTATATTCTTGAATTCTACAAGATGAAATGCCTCACAGTATTTCATTTGCAGAAGTTTTTAAAGTTGCACTTACTTTAGTAGTTACAATTATTTTACCAAAGGAATACATAAAGAATTAATCTCATAATGGATCAATTCATACAATTTCTTGTTCAAATACCTCAAAAGTACAGACCATAAGAGTTCTTCACCCAAGTTTTTTTGGGCTATTTTTTTTTTGCATTTTCAACTCTGTCAAACTTGAATTAGGGCTATTTTATTAATTATAAAAATAATCAATATATTATATCATACGATGACCTAATTTAAATAATATTTTAATTACAAACTAATTTTACTATGATTTTTAAGATATTAATTCTCATTAAGTTAAAAGTAACTCAAATTATAAATATAATTAGTTATTTGATGAAGATAACATTTAATTAAAAAGTAATATTTATAGTAAATAAATTACATATTATTTAAAAAAAAAAGGATAAAATTCACCTAATTGAATATATAGTTGATCAATTTACAAACGTAATGGACCAATTCAAAATAGTAGTGCAACAATCTATTTCTATCGTCAAATCGTCGATAAACTAACGGTCACAAATTTGCATTTGACTAATATTTATAACCAATATTTCTTCAAATTTATCCTCGCAATTTTATGAATCATTGAAAAAAATTTTGAACAACTGTAAATTAAATAAAAAGTTAAATTTAAGCATGAAAAATTAAGAGAGAGAGAGAGAGGATAATAGGTTGTGTTAGGTGTTACCTCAAAAGTTTGATTTACGATACAATTTTTTATTTTTGAGAATAATTATGTATCTTATTTGTTTGAGGATATGCTGTTGTATGGACAAGCGCTGTTATAATATAAGTTTATGAAAATTTCTTACTAAATTTAAAATAAGTAATAAATTTTAATTAATGAATTTTTTATATTTCACCCTAGTTTCGTTATTGTGACCTTAGAAACCTGGGCTCTATCTGACGTGCATTATTTTTATGGGCGGTTTTTGGCTTGAAATGAAGAAGAGGTCTATTAGCTGTGTGAAGAACCTGGTTCTTTTTCAACTATTTAAAACTCACGCAGCAGTTGACAATACCAAAAAAAATAAAAACTCACGCAGTTGATATATCATTCAATCAGTTCTCCATTTTTTACTAAAATCGTTGCCCCTTAGCATTTACCAAAAAATTTCCGACATTGACAAGATTTAATTTAGACGATGTTAAAGTCAAACTTAACTATATATAACGCTTGATAATGATGTAATAATAAGCGCTTGATCCGAAAACTATGGATCCAAGTTTAAATAGAACCCAGTTCCTATCCAAATACAGGTGAATGCATGGCATGTCATCACCGCATCAATGTACAATAATGATAGCTAATAATATATTAAAATAGAAGTGCTCCTTCAAAATCAAAGTTGTAGTAATAATATTTGTACCCCACACACGCTTTGTCCAGTTTATGATACAAGTAGTTTTCTGCAGTCCTTGCTGCCCCATATAATGATCCATCACTTTCAATGCAAACTATATGTGGTAGAGACAATATTTTCGGTTCAAAGTACCTAAATATCTTAGGAAAATTATATGGAATCAAGAGGTAATCAGCCAAAAAATAAATAACTTAACTAATTTATAATTATATTTAATTAATTTTATTTATTTTTAATTTATAATATTTGATATTAATTGCTTCTCACCCTAAATTAAAATTCTGAATGATACATTGGAGAAATAGGGGCGGAAATCACGGAACTTTCAACAATTCCGATTCTTAGTATATAAAAAAATTTATAAAATATATAAAAGAACATCTATTTAGTATAAAAAAGAAACATTCTGATACTTAGTAGAAGAAATATCCTAATACCTAATATAAGTACTACCCACATAAAAATTTTGAATTCATCCAGAGACATTTGACTCTGGTACCCTCTTGATTTTCTAATATTATTCAATATCTTAATATCAGGTTTTTTTTAATTTAAATAAAAAATTATTATTTACTAGTTTTAAACACACAGAAATATACTACTTTATTGGTGATTTAGTTGTGTTTTTACCGATAAGAAAAATCAAAATAGAATATTGCGTTTTCGCACAAAACTTCTGCAAAAACGAAACAAAATTACCTCTTATTTTTGTACATAAGGGTTGCAAAAATATATCAGAAAATAAATTTCTATTTTTGAAAACCATACTTGCGAGGAGGAAGAAAAAAAAAAACTTGAGAGCTTTTGAAATTCAATAAATGTGCAATGGACTCGGTGTTTGTGTGTCACAATTCCATTGCACATCTGTTAATTTTCAGAGGCTACCAAACTTTCTTTTTATCTCTCCACTTTTTGACGGGCATAACTTCTAAAAAAAAATTATATTCTCTAATATATTTTTTTAGTAAGATAATATTAGGGAGGCAAAATAATTTTTTTTATTTAATATTTATTAATTATTATAATAATTAATAAATACTGAATAAAAAAAGTTATGATTCTTTTTAGTTAATTTTTTTTGTTACTAAACATTTTCATTCGCAGTCCTTATATGCAAAAATGAAAAATAATTTTATTTCATTTTTTTGTAAAAATATAAATATTTTATTTTCTTTTTTTTTTTATCTGCAAAAATGCATTCTGCATCTGTGTTTAATTAATAAATAATAAATTTTTAATACAAAATCGTATATTAATAGATTTTCAATACAAAATTGTATATTTTTGCATCCGTGTTTAAGCAAAAATATATATACAAAAATTAGCTACTAATTAAATCAGTTATTTATATAAAATTAAAAATAAACTAAATATCATATATATATTTATATAAAATATATGATAATTAATTTTTTTGTGTGTATATAATAATTTTGTATTTATGTATAACTGGTGGTTGTGGTGATGATCACCAACGGAGAGAAATAACTTGCAATTTCTGTTATTATTATTATTATGATTATTATTGAAGCGGGAATATAGCATCTTTGCACACTCAGAACCCACATTTTCAGCTCAAAACTGGTACTGTCCCTCTATTTGATGATGCATGATGACAACTGTTGAAACATAAGGAGTAGTTTCTGGGGTTTCTTTGAGAGGTTTTCAATATGCTTCCTTTTTCTCTTGTGTATCCCATTATACGTGTCTGTCTAGTATATATCATGCCATTTGCATGTGAATGTGAATATGAATATGTGTGCTGTAACATAAGACAATGCGCACTTGATTATTGGTTTATGCATGCTCCACCCCTGCCCTTAAATTTACAACATAGAATGCTGTTAATAGGTGTACTCGACTTTCATTTTCATTTTAAATACCGAAAAATTTTAAAATTCTAACTAGGCACATATATAAATCGACAAAAATTAGTTACCACCTTAATGGTGGAAATAATAAAATAAGGTGAAATTCACAAACAATTTTTTCTATGAAATTAATAATAATTAAAAACCATTAAATAATATTAATAATTAAAAATTATTAAATAATTTAATATATTTGATTAAATAATTATTATTATGTAACACTCTCAATTATCATCCTTAAAGCCAATGATAAACCATAAAATTTCTATTTTTGATCGAGTTATGATATAATTTTTCTTTTAAGCTTATCGTTAAATCAAACTTAATATATATTTAAAATGATGGGACGGGTGTATATCTATAGAGAAACCTACTTAATCTATGATATTTTGTTAATTTTATTCTTGATGAGATCGAAAGTATTAATCAATTTAATGCTTAACTTTTCGAAATCTAGTCACCAAAATTATAGTTGGTAATTCAGTTTAATCTCTTTTGAATATGATGAATACAGAACGACCAAACTGGATCATGAAACATAATTTTATAACTGAAATGAATCATAAAATGTAATTTCAGGTTTGAATTGAATATTTTTAAAAAATCAATATATTAAACTAAATCATACTTACATTTTTAAAGAATAAATTGAACTTTTAATTTATTTCACATTATTGTATCAGAAATTTAATTTTGCCATGGATTCTACGCTCCTACATAAATATAGAAGTAAGATACTTTCACTGCGTATACTAAAAGATATTAGATAGTTGTTTTGGTACAGTGGCATATTATTAATGACCCGCTAGCAAAAGGCTCCAATGTCAAATGCACACCATCTTCTTCTATCAACGACTAATCTCCATATTTTCTTGGTAATGGTTAGTTTTATGAAATAGTTTAAAGTTAATTTTTGTGTATTATCAACTTAAATATTATAATAAAATCAACAAGAATAATTTTGATAAAGAGTAGTTCGGATGAATAGTTAAACGAATTTGATAGTTATATTATTGCTAATTTAGGATAATACAAATATATTGTGAGATTTTGTGTATTCTCATTTGATTATAATGAATTCTACAATGTCTTGTTTATATACCTTATAAGTTGGTACATCATAATTTATATATAATTTTAGATATTAGATACTATAGATATTTTTAGTTACTTGATTTATTTATTTAATTTTTAGACTTCTTTATCATAATATTTATATATTTATTTTTATCATAATAAGTAGTATAATTAATATCCCTTTTTTGATACATATTTGTATAGCTCCAAACATTTTTCAATATAGTTCAAACTTTAATTTTGGGAGCATCTTAATGAAGATGTCAGCTAGTTGTTCATCTGTATTGTAATATTTGATCTTTATGTTTTTTCTTCAATATAGTTTCTCGTATAAAATAATGCTTGATAGATATATATTTGGTCCTACTATATATAAAGGACTGAATTGTTTGTCATTTGCTATTCTTGACTTGCTGTCACACAATATAGTTATTGGGTCTTCTTGTTGCTCACCTATGTCTTCGAATATTTTTCTTAATCATATTTCTTGGCTAGTAGAATTTGTGGTTACAACATACTCGACTTTAGTGAATGATTGAGTCACAGTTTCTTGTTTCTTTGATGTCCAAGAGAATACTCCAAATTCTAGTGTAAATGCGTAGAAGTGCTTTTCATGTCATCAATTAATCCTTCTTAATCACTGTCGTTATATCCATGTAGTTTTGGATCTTCAGTAGATTTATAGTAAATGTCATATCCTTTTATGCTGCCTTGCAGATATATTAAGATTCTTCTTGCAACTCTACAGTGCTTCTGACTTGACTTTTTTATGAATCTTGATAGTAGACTTGTTGCATCCATGATGTCGAGTCTTGTAGTAGTTAAACAAAGGAGGCTTCTAATGAGACTTCTTTATTTATTATAAAATATTTGTCTTTCCAGATCCATATTCTTTTTGTAATTTCTCATTATGAACTAGAGAAGTAGATACTGCTTTACAATTATTCATTTTGAACCTTTGCAACAAATTTTGGGTGTATTTCTTTTGCGAGATAAAAATTCTGTCTTCATTTTAGTTTACATCAATGCCAAAAATATAGTGCATCAATACTAAATTAGTCATCTCAATTGTCTGCTTCATTTTTTCTTTGAATTCTCTAATCATGGTCTCATTGTTTCTTATGTAGATAAGATCATCCACATACAAGAAACTAAGAGAGTGCTTGAATTACCTTGCATCTTGATATAGAGTGTAGGCTCACTTTTACTCCTCCTAAATTCATGATCAATGAAACATTTTTCAATTTGGCTATACCATACTCGCGGAGCTTTCTTAAGTTCATAGAGTGCTTTCTTTGACCTTAGCACCTTGTCTTTGTGTTCTTCTACAATGAACCCTTGTGGTTGATCAATGAATACTTCTTCCACTAGTTTTCTATTTAGAAAGGCAAATTTCATGTTCATTTGATAGATCTTTCATTGCTTTTATGTGACTAGTGCAATAAGCATCCTTATTGTATCTCGGTGAGATATAAGTGCATATATCTCTGTATAATCTATCCTAGAAATTTGTGCATATCTCTTTGACTCCAATGACATCTTTATTTGAATGGTGATTTGCCAGCTGCCATGCATTGTTCTTCTCAATCATTGATGAGCGGATATTTTATACATTTTTTGGCATCATTTTCATATAGTTTTCATTATGTTTTGTTTAAGTTTTATTATGTTTTCATAGGTTTTAGTGCAAAATTCACAGTTTTTGGATTCTACTTTAAGTTTGTGTGTTTTATGGTGATTTCAGGTATTTTCTGGCTGGAATTGAGGAGCTTGAGCAGAAGTCTGATTCAGAGACAGAGAAAGGACTGCAGATGCTGTCAGGATCTGACCTCTGTGCACTCTAAGGAGCTTTTCGGGAGCTACAAAAGTTCGAATGGTGCGCTCTCAACGGCTATCAAAAGCTAACATCTAGGGATTTCCAGAAGTATATAATAGTCTATACTTTGCTTTAGAAATGAAGGCCCGAAATTGGCATTCAACACCAGCCACCAGCCCCATTCCTGGTGTCCAGCGCCCACAGGGGAGCAGCTGGCGTCCAACGCCCAAAAGGGAGTCTTTAGCCAGCGTTCAACGCCCATAAGGGGTACTAGCTCATGGGAGACACTCAAGCTCAGCCCAAATGCTCACCAAGTGGGCGCTAGAAGTGGATTTTCGCACTACAAGACTAGTTTATCTTATTTTTGTAATTCTGAGTTAGCGGATTAGTATATATATACAAGAATTCACCCTTGTTAAAGGACTCTTGCCCACTTTTACGTTTTCCATTGTATTTTCGAACAGCATGAGTCACTAACCTCCTAAGGTTAAGGTTAGGAGCTCTACTGGATTTCATGGATTAATAATATTACTGTTCTAGTTCAATATGTCTGATTCTATTCTCTTATGCATTCTCGTTCTTCATCTCATGAATTGAGGGTGACCCGTGACAATCACCCTTGTTCTACATGGGTTCCGTGCGAGTCCTGACCCAGATAGCATTGAACCAAAGCTAGAGATTGCATTACAGATTCCAATAGAGTACCTGGGCAACTTTGGATACGTGACATAAAATTCCGTTGACCGTGGGTAAGTGAGGTCTCTGTGGCGCTAAGGCTAGAGTCGGAGAAGCAACGTTCTCTGATCCGGAATATCTGCCTTGTCTGTGGCACCTTGAGTAGGATCGTGAAGGGGGAATGGATTGATTAGAGTTGCATCTTTTGCTACAGTGAGAAACCTAAAGGTGGCTTGATGAGAGGACACGAGTCATCTCAATGTGGTAGATTGCTGCAGTGGAGGAGGTTAACTTGATGAGAGGACATGAGTTAATCACTTACGACTGCCATTGAAGGAATCAAAAAGTTATTGAAGTAGACAGAAAGAAAAGTTAATCGGGAAAGACAAAGCATCTCCGAAGCCTCAACCGTTCTCATACCATTGATTTCTCATCTATCTAGTAACGGTTTATTTATTTATTTTGCTTTATGCATTTTCCGTGACAAACTATAATTTCTATCTGCCTAACTAAGATCTGCAAGGTAACCACTGCTTGCTCAAACCAACAATCTCCGTGGGATCGACCCTCACTCACCTAAGGTATTACTTGGATGACCTGGTATACTTGCCGGTCTATCTGTGTGAATTCTGCGGAGCCAGTTTCGTGCACCAAGTTTTTGGCGCCGTTGCCGGGGATTGTTCGGATTTGACAAACAACCGGGTTATCTTGTTGCTTAGATTAGGTACTTTTTACTTTTGTTTTGTGTGTTTTGTTTTCTTTTCAAAAAAACTTTTTTTTTCAAAACCTTTTCTTTTCTTTATTGATCTTTGTCTTTTGTGTGAGTCTTTTGTTCTTGTTCTTGTTCAAGTTTCAAATTTTCTTGTTTCTTTTTCCAAAAATTTTTAAAAATAGTGTCTTTTGTTTGAGTCTAGTGTCAGTTCTTAAGTTTGATGTCCTGTGTGTGTTCTTTATTCTCTTCAAATTTTTGAAAATTGTTCTTAGAGTTCTTTCTTGGTATTCAAGTTGTTCTTGTTTTTTTTCATGTTTTAATCTAAAAAGTTTTAAATTTGGTGTCTTTTGGTGTTTGTTTTCTTAATTTTCAAATATTAATGTCTTTTGATCTAAAAATTTTAAGTTTGGTGTCTTTTAGTTGTTTTTCTCTTTCTTCATTAATTCAAAAAAAAAATATATCTTTTCTATCTTCAATTCAAAATATTTTCGAAAATTTCAACAAAATTTCAAATTTTAATTTCAAAATCATTATCTTATCTTATCTTAATTTCAAAGATCCAATTTCAAATCTTATCTTTTTAAAATCTTTTCTTTTAATTTGATTCTTTCCTATCTTATTTTTCTTTTAAATTTTAATCAAAACTTTTTTAAATCTCTATCTTTTATTATCTTATTTTTCTTTAAATTTAAAATCATTATCTTATCTTATCTTAGTTTTAAATTTCAAAATCAAATCTTTTCAAAAATCAAATCTTTTTCAATCTTCATCTTATCTTTTCTAATTTTAAATTTCAAAATTAAATCTTTTTCATATCTTCTATCTTAACTTAATTTCAAATCTTTCTTAATTAATTACTTGTTTTCTCTTTCTTCTTTTTCAAAACTTCCTAACTAATTCCTCTCTCTTCTATTTTCGAAAACTTCTCTTCTCTTTCTCTCTCTTCTTTTTCAAAAATCACATTCAAGTTTTCAAATCTTTTTAATTCAATTAATAAATAATAAAATAAAAATAAAAATATTTTAATTCTAGTTTCTCTTTTTACTTTTAAATTTTCAAATTCTTCTATCCTTTCATTCGAATTCTTCATCTCATTCTTCTACCCTCATTCTTTTTTCTTCTTCACATCTCACAAGGAGTCCTCTATCCTTGACATAGAGCTCATTCTTCTTCTTTCTTGTTTTCTTTTACTTATTTATGAGCAGGAATAGAAATAAAGAACCTCTCTTTGATCCTGATCCTGAACCTGAGAGGACCCTAAGGAAGCGTTTACAACAAGTTAAAGCACAACACTCCGGAGAAAACCTCACAGAACTTCTTGAACAAGAAACAGAAAATACAAACATGGCAGCCGAACAGAACAATGGACGAGATGCAAGGAAGGTTCTTAGTGACTTCATTGCACCAACTTCTGACCTCTATGGCATAAGTCTCTCTATACCTGCCATTAAAGCTAATATCTTTAAGCTTAAGCCTCAGTTAGTCTCTCTAATGCAACAGAATTGCAAGTTCCATGGACTTCTACTGGAAGATCCACATCAGTTTCTATCTGAATTCTTGCAAATCTGTGACACTGTTAGGACCAATGGAGTGGATACTGAGGTCTATAGACTTATACTTTTCCCTTTTACTATTAGAGACAGAGCTAGGATATGGTTGGATTCTCAACCTAAGAAAATCCTAGACTCTTGGAAAAAGTTGGTCAATGCATTTTTGGTCAAGTTCTTTCCACCTCAAAATATGAGCAAGCTCAGGATGGAAGTTCAAACCTTCAGAAAAAAAGAGGGTGAATCCCTCTACGAAGTTTGGAAAAGATACAAGTAACTGATTAGGAGATATGCTCCTGACATGCTCTCAGAATGGTTTATCCTAGGTATTTTCTATGATGGTCTATCTGAGATATCCAAGATATCCTTGGATCATTCTGCTGGTGGATCAATTCACTTGAAGAAAATGCCTGAAAAGGCGTAGGAACTCATTGAAATGGTTGCAAACAACCAATTCATGTATACTTTTGAGAGAAATATTGTGAACATTAAGGGAGCTCAGTAGAAAGGAGTCTTGGAAGTTGACACTCTGAAAGCCATATTGGCTCAGAACAAGATCTTGACCCAGCAGGTCAATATGATCTTTCAGCACTTGACTGGAGTGCAAACTGTAGCTAGCAGCACTCAAGACACCTCCTATGATGGAGATGCCTATGATCCAGATCAACCCATGAGAATCCTATGGAAACACCTACAAATTCTCATAGAGAAATCATCCTAACCTTTCATGGAAGGATCAACAGAAGCCTCAGCAAGGCTTCAACAATAATCAGGGTGGAAGAACCCAGAATAGGTTCAACAACAGACCACCATTTTCATCTTCTCAGCAACAGATGGAGACTTCTAAGCCGAGTCTCTCTGACTTAGCAACTATAGTCTCTGAACTCTCTAAGACCACTCACAGTTTCATAAGAAACTAGGTCCTCCATAAGAAATCTGGAGGTACAAGTTGGTCAGTTGAGCAAGAGAATCCTAAGACCCCTTCTAACACTCTTCCTAGTAACACTAAAGTGAACCCAAGAGAAGAAGGCAAGGCCATCACTGTAGAAGCTGAGGTTGAACCTGAAGGGAGTAATATGGTGCTGAACGCCAGTAAGGAAGTCCTTACTGGGCATTCAATACCCATAGAAGCACCATTACCGGCATTGAACGCCAGTAAGGAAGACCTTACTGGGTGTTTAACGCCTAACAAGCCACCATCACTGGTGTTGAACACCAGTAAGGAGGTCCTTACTGGGCGTTCAACGCCCAAGGTATCACAAAAGCTGGCGTTGAATGCCAGTGAAGGTATTCAAGATGGGCGTTCAATGCCCAAAGAAACACAAGTCCTGGCATTGAATGCCACAATAGGGATAGTTAGCAACCCTAAGCCCACTGAGAACTTCCCTATTGAAGAACTGATAAAACCCAAGGTTCATGAGGAGCCCATTGAAGTTTCCTTGAATGCTTAGTTGAGCATCATAGAATCTAAAAAGTACTCTTCCTCTGATGAGGAAGAGGAAATTAGGGAAGAGCAAGTTGCTCGGTACCTAGGACTTCTCATGAAGCTGAATGCCAAGTTGTTTGGCACAGAGCCATTGGGGAAAGAACCTCCAGTGCTCATCAAGGAACTCAATGCCTTGTAGTGCACGATTATCCCCACACTTTGTACAACTGAACCAGGAAGTGCACTGGGTCGTCCAAGTAATACCTGGTGAGTCAGGGTCGATCCCATGAGGATTGTGGTTTGAAGCAAGCTATGGTTATCTTGCAGGTCCTAGTCAGGCGGATAGAAGAGTTGTTGGATTTGTGAGATCTAAACTGGGTTGATATGTTTAACTGCATAAAAGGAAATAAAGAAAAAAAGGGTAATCAGAATTTAGAAGTAGTGTAAACTATGATAAGAAGGTGGTTAAGGCTTGGAGATGCTTTGTCCTTCTAGATTAACTCTGGTATTACTGTCTTCTTCAATTGTGAAGGATTTCTTCTATGGCAGGCTGTATATGATTGACGCTGGTTTGAGCAGCCGCTAATACTCCTCCAGATCTGAACCCCAGGGTTAATGCGGATTTAGTCTGATTGAAGGTGAAGCTCCTGCAGTTCATTCTCTTTTGTGATCCTACTCAAAACGCCACAGACAAGGTCGGATCTTTCGGATCAGAGGATGCTACACCTTTCGGTTCTAACCTCTACCACAGAGACCATAATCTCCTCATACTTCAGCTGAACTGGTGTCTCGAGAAGTCTCCAACGAAGTCATGGATTAGCCGTCTAAGAGATGTATAATCAAGCTGGTGGTTCACCATTGTCCGATGAAAGACTCACTCTAAACCCATGTAGAATGTGATAACCTTATGCCAGTTCAACGCATTCATATTCATGAAGAACGAAGATACATCTTAGAATAGAGAATCAAACACGAATTGAGAAAGAATAGTAATACTTTTATTAATCCATAAAACTCAGCAGGGTTCCTCCCCTCAACTTAGGAGGTTTAGAAATTCACACTGATAGAAAATACAATGATAAAAACATGTAAAGTGTCAAAAAGTGGTAGAAGATCCTAAACAAGGTTGATCTTCTCCTTTAAATACTAAACTAATGACTAGTAAGAGTAAAACAATCTTTTTAATGCTAAAATCCACTTCTGGAGCCCACTTGGTGAGTTTTTGGGCTAAGCTTTGATGAGATCCACGTGCTAGGAGGCCTCTAGGGTGTTGAACGCTGGCTAGGGGGTCATCTTTGGGCGTTTGGATGTTGGTCTCCTCCTTTGGGTGCTGGACGCCTGGAATGGGACAGGAGGCTGGCGTTGGACTTTATTTTTGGGCCTTCAATTCTGAAGCAAAGTATGGACTATTATACATTAATAGAAAGCTCTGAAAGTCAGATTTCCATATCCATTGAGGACGCTTCATTTGGACTTCTGTACCTCTAGAAAATCTCTTCCGAGTGCAAGGAGGTCAGATCCAGACAGTATCTGTAGTGCTTTCTCTGTCTCTAAATCAGACCTTTGCTCCAGCTCCTCAATTTCAGCCAGAAAATATCTGAAATTCCACAAAAACACACAAACTCATAGTAGAATCCAAAAATATGAATTTAACACTAAAACCTATGAAAATACAATAAAACTTAAACAAAACATGCTAAAAACTATATGAAAATGATGCCAAAAAGCGTATAAAATATTTACTCGTCACAACACCAAACTTAAATTGTTGCTTGTTCCCAAGAAACTAAAAACACAGTAGGATAAAAAGAAAAGTAAGATACAATAAATCCCTGAGTTTCCAATGAAGCTCAGTTTTAATTAGATGAACGAGACTTAGTAGCTTTTTTGCTTCTGAATAGTTTTGGCATCTCATTATCCATTGAAACTCAGAAACGTTGGTCTCTTTAGGAACTTAGAATCCAAATGATATTATTGACTCTCCTAGTTCAGTTCTTTTTTATTCTTGAACACAGCTTTCAGAGTCTTGGCCGTGACCCTAAGCACTTTATTTTCCAGTATTACCACCAGATACATAAATGCCACAGATGCTTTAACTGGGTGAACCCTTTCAAATTGTGATTCAGCTTTGCTAGAATCCCCAAATAGAGGTGTCCTGAGTCCTTAAGCATACTCTTAGGATCTTTGGATCCTTTTACCCTTGTCTTTTGGTTTAAAGGGTTACTGGCTTTTTGCTCTTGCCTTTTGGTTTAAAGAGCTATTGGCTTTTTCTACTTTTTATTTATTTATTTATATTTTTTCGCCACTATTTTTTTCTTTTTCGCATGCATATAATTTTTTCTTTTATTGCAACATGCTTTTTCTTTTATTATTTTTGCTGCTTTTTCTTGCTTCAAGAATTAATTTTTGAATTTTTCAAATTACCAATAATACTTTTCCTTTTTTATCATTCTTTCAAGAGCCAACATTCTTAATTTCAAATTCAAATATGCACTGTTTATTCATACATTCAAAAAACAAAAGCACTGCCACCACATCAAGATAATTGAACTATACTTATTATAAACTTGAAATTCATGTATCTTTAATTCTTCTAAAAAAAATCACTATTTTATTCATGTTTAATGATGATAAGAGGAATATTTTATAGCTAATTGGAAAATGAAAATTAATTACTACTAATGCTTATGTAATTCTAAAAATTAAAAGACATAAAATAAAAATAAAGACTTAAATACTATTAGTGATCATGTAACTCTAAATTAGGATGGAAATACGTGAAACAGGAATTGGAATAATCACAGGATTAAAACTCAACAACCTTCAGCTTGAGGGGCGCTGGGCTCTTCAGTTTGAGGGGCGCTAAACTCTTCAGGGGAGAGCTTCTGGTGCTTCAACTCCTCTATCTCACACCCCTACTTCTCTTGCTCTTTGATCAGTTTGCAAATCATGCTAGTCTAATCTTTCTGCTCCTCTCTGAGTTGATCTAAGGTAGTTTGCAAGTGCATCACAGATGCCTTCAGCTGGTCCCAATACTTAATTGGGAGGATCTCTTGGGGAGGCTCAAGTGCCTTCCTTTTGGGCTGATCCTCTGGTATCCTGGAGCTTTCCATCACTTGCTTAGTGATTGGACTTTCCACTGGAATAAAGTTGTCCACATGGATCAGGACCTTAGCCTCTTGGCATAGGCGAAAGATAAGGTATGGATAGGCCAGCATGGCATTAGTAGACATCATGTTTGCCAACTTGTACATCTCACGGGGGATTATTTGGTGGACTTCTACCTCATTCCCCATCATGATGCAGTGAACCATCACAGCTCTCTGAATAGTGACTTCAGAGCAGTTACTTGTAGAGAGTATAGAATGCCCAATGAAGTCTAGCCATCCTCTAGCAATTGGCTTGAGGTTCATCCTTTTCAGCTGGTTTGGCTTGTCTTTTGCATCCTCAATCCATTGAGTTCCAGGCAGGCATATGTCCTCTAGGACTTGATCCAGCTTTGGATTGGCTACCACCCTTCTATTGTAGGATTCAGGGTCATCCCTTTGAAAGGGTAATTTAAAGATCTCTCTCACCCTATCCAGATGAAAATAGAAGATCTTCCCCCTGACCATAGTGCGAAAAGTATGGAATGCTTTTCCATCTTTCTTTTGCTTATCTGTCATCCACAGATTTGCATAGAATTCATGGATAAGGTCATATCCAACAGTGATCTCAGGATTAGTTAGAATCTTCCAGCCTCTCTTTTAAATTTACTCTTAAATCTCTGGATATTCTTCTTCTCCTAATTTGAATCCCACCTCAGGGATTACTGGCCTTTTACTCATTATCTTGTGATAATGTTCTTCATGTTGCTTGGTATAGAATATAACAAGTTTAAAAACAACTGTTAGGTCATCTTCTTTCTTGTTTCTTGGAGCGGTCTTGCCACTTCTTGGAGCCATGGGTTTTGAATTTTTTATGAGAGAACAGGGCTCCTTCCACACCAAACTTAAAAGATTTGCTCGTCCTTGAGCAAAAGGTAAGAAAGGAAGAAAAAGAAAAGTGAAGTAGAGGAGAAGAAGATAATAGAATTCGAATGAGAGATGGTGAGTGAGGGGGAGGGAGCATGGACACAAATATATAGGGAGGGGAGAGGGATTTTCGAACTCAATCTTAAAAGAAAGATAAAAATTTTGAAAAAGATAGAAAAAGATAAGTTGTTAAACTTGAAAGATAAGAAAAAGATATGAAAAAGATATGAAAAAGATATAAAAGATATAAAGATAAGATAAGAAGTATGAAAAAAATTTGAAAATTTAATAAAAGATATGAACAACAATTTTTAAAGATAAGAAAAGATTTTGAAAGAATTTGAAAACAAGTTGAAAAATATATGAAATTTGAAAAAAATTTGAAAGGATTTGAAAATATTTTAAATTTAAAATTAAATTGAATTTGAAATATTTAAACAAGATTTGATTTAAAAATCAAAGAAATTCAAAATTGAGTTGGAAAAAGATGGATTGAACAAAGAAAAGATAAGATTTTGGAAATTACCTCCCATGATGTCTTGCTGGTGTTTAAACGCCCAGAATGGCTGCATTCTGGCATTTAACGCTGCTGCCTTTGCTTGCTGGGCGTTGAACGCCCAGAATGGCACCCATTCTAGCGTTCAATGCCATACTGCCCTTCTTTTTGGGTGTTGAACACCCAGCTAGGTTCCCTAACTAGCGTTCAATGCCAGACTTGCTGCTTCCCTGGGCGTCTGAATGCCCAATTTCCACTCTTTTCTGGTGTTTAACGCCAGGGAGATCCCTTCTCCAGGATATTCTGTTTGTTGTTCTGCATCATTCTGTCTCTGTTTAAGCACTGTTCATGATCACTAACATTGAAATCAACCTAATTAAAAACTAATTATAAAGAAAAACATTTTAAAACAGAAATAATTATTAGAAAATTAATAATATACGAGTAATCATTGGGTTGCCTCCCAACAAGTGCTTCTTTAATGTCTTTAGCTAGACTGCACTATACTTAACTTAGTACCAGTGTTGAGCCTCCTGGCTCTATATCTCCTTCAAGGTAATGCTTGACTCTCTGTCCATTGATAGTGAACCTATTTTTAGGATCTTTACCTTGAAGTTCTATGTGCCCGTAAGGTGATACATTAGTAATCACATACGGTCCCTTCCAACGGGATTTGCATTTCCCAGGGAATAATTTGAGTCTCGAGTTGAAGAGCAGGACCTTTTGTCCTGGTTCAAAGACTCTGGAAGATATCTTCCTGTCATGCCACCTTTTTTCCTTTTCTTTATAAATCTTTGTATTTTCAAATGTATCTAAGCGGAATTCGTCCAACTCATTTAGTTGGAGTATCCATTTTTCTCCTGCTGCTTTAGCATCAAGGTTGAGGAATCTAGTGGCCCAATAGGCCTCGTGTTCTAGTTCCACTGGCAAATGACAGGATTTCCCATATACTAGCTGATATGGTGAGGTTCTGATAAACCCCAATTTTGTGGTTTATCTTGTGCTTAATTTGGGGGATTTTATCAACTTTTCTCACATTTATTCAATGAAATAGCATGGTTTTGTAATTCTCCCTAAATTTGTGCTTAAGTGTGAAAACATACTTTTTAGGCCTTAAAATAGATAAATTTAACTCACTTTAATTCCATTCGATGCCTTGATATGTTTGTAAGTGATTTCAGGTTTAGAAGGCAAAGATTGGATTGAAGGAATGAAGAAAAAGCATGTAAAAATGGAGAACTCATGAAGAAATGAAGGAATCGCAAAGCTGTCAATCCTGACCTCTTCGCACTCAATCGATCATAACTTGAGCTACAGAGGTCCAAATGAGACGGTTTTAGTTGCGTTAGAAAGATAACATCCAGGGCTTCAAAATGATATAAAATTTGCCATAGTTTCCTTGCGTTTAGGGATGCGTACGTGTGCATCATGCGCATGCATCGGTGGATCAGCGTGACTCATTTTTGGCAAATTGTGGCCAGCGATTTCTAGCTCATTTTGGGCCCAATCCAACTCATTTCTGATGCTATTGAACTCAAGAATTGAAGTGAGAATGAACCAAGTAGTCATAGTTTAGTTTTCATCAAGTTTTAGGGTAGAATTCTAGAGAGAGAGGCTCTCTCTTCTCCCTAGATTTAGGATAGAAATTAGGATAAAGTTAGGTTAATCACTCTTAAATTTCTCTTTCAATTCTTGTTTTGATTTCAATTCTCTTTACATTTTAGTGTTCTATTGTCTTAATCCTCTTAGTTTCTCTTGTTAATTTCTTATTTTGCTCTCTTTTGTGTTGATGAACCATTGTTGGATCTTGATTTCCTTTTAATGTAATTTTATGTTTCCATGTTTCTTTTATGTTGATCTTGATTGTTATTATTGATTTCTTGCTTATGTTAGTTATGGGTTCCTTTAATTCTTGCATTTTATGATGTTTACTTTTATTGCATACTAGGTGTTTGATAAAATGTTTCCACTAGTTTTTGAGTAGTTTTCTTTACTCTTGGCCTAAGCTAAGGGAATTGAGTGACCTTGAGTCATTGGGTCTCATTGAATTGGTGATTTGAGAACCCTTGGTGATCAATTTGATACCCATTGACACTAACCCACTACTAATCTAATTAGTAGATAGGTTGGAACTTATGGGTTGATGTGATCAAGCCTATTTGACGTACTTCAAGCTTAGGAGTAGATATTACGTACTTAAAGCTTTTGAAGGTAGACTTAATAGGTTGGCCCCTCATAATTATCAATGTATGGTTTGTAGACAAGGATGGTGATCTCAATTTACCTATATCTAGCCAAGAGTTCTTTTTCCTTATTTTATTAGTTCTTGTTATTTTACTTTCTTGTCATTTATTTTCTTGCTAATTACCAAATCAAACCCCTTTGCATCTTCATAGCCAATAATTAAACACTTCATTGCAATTTCTTATGAGACGACCCGAGGTTTAAATACTTCAGTTAATTTTTATTGGGGTTTGTACTTGTGACAACTCAAATTTTTTGCATGTGAGGATTCTTTGTTGGTTTAGAACTATACTTGCAACGAGAATTTATTTGAGAAATTCTAGACCATCAAAGAATTCAAGCATCAGGTTCTAATAGGGGTTTTGAAAGCTGTTTTGTATGCCAACAGAGCATCATCAAGCTTTCTAGCCCAATCCTTTCTAGAGGCGCTTACTGTCCTCTCTAGGATTTGCTTTAGTTCTCTATTTGAGACTTCAGCTTGCCCATTTATTTGGGGATGATACGGTGTTGCTACTTTATGGCGAACTCCGTAATGGCTTAAGATAGAATCAAGCTGTCTGTTGCAGAAATGAGTACCTCCATCACTAATTAGTGTCCTAGGGATACCAAATCTGCTGAAGATGTTCTTTTGGAGGAGCTTCATTACTACTCTGGTGTCATTAGTGGGTGATGTTATTGCTTCAACCCATTTAGACACATAGTCTACTGCCACAAGGATGTAGGTATTTGAGTATGAAGGTGGGAAGGGTCCCATGAAATCTAGGATTCCTTGCTGAGGCATGACATGACCATGAGGGAGGTTGCCAGTCCTTTGGCAACTATCACAGTTACGGACAAATTCTCTAGAGTCCTTAAAGAGAGTGGGCCAGTAGAAGCCACTTTAGAGAACCTTGGTGGCTGTCCGCTCACCTCCAAAGTGTCCTCCATAGTATGAGCTATGGCAATACCATAGGATTCTTTGTGCCTCTTCTTCAGACACGCAACATCGGATTATTGCATTCGAGCATCTCTTAAAGAGATATGGCTCATCCCACAGGTAATACTTTGCATCATGTATGAGTTTCCGGACTTACTGCCTGTTAAACTCCTTGGGAATGAACCTTATAGCCTTTTAATTCGCAATGTCTGCAAACAAAGGTGTTGTCTGGATGGTATAGAGTTGCTCATCTGGAAATATTTGAGATATGTCAGTGGAGGGAGAAGAAGTCCCTGCTACTGGTTCAATCCTAGACAAAGGGTCAGCCACTTGATTTTCTGTGCCTTTTCTATCTCTAATTTCTATATCATACTCTTGCAGGAGTAATACCCATCTTATAAGTCTGGGCTTAGAGTCCTACTTAGTGAGTAGATACCTTAGAGCAGCATGGTCAGTATAGATAATGACATTGGATCCTACTAAGTAGGACCTGAACTTGTTAATGGCATAAACCACTGCAAGTAATTCCTTTTCTGTAGTAGTGTAATTCTTTTGTGCGTCATTTAGAGCACGACTGGAATAATAAATGATGTGCAGAAGCTTGTCATATCTCTGCCCTAGAACTGTACCAATGGCATGATCACTGGCATCACACATCAGTTTGAATGGCAAGTCCCAGTTGGGTGCAGAGATGATAGGAGCAGTGACAAGCTTGGCTTTCAGGGTTTTAAAGGCATGCAGACATTCTTAGTCAAAGACGAATGGAACATCAGTGGCCAAGAGATTACACAGGGGTTTTGCAATTTTCAAAAAATCTTTTATGAACCTCCTGTAAAATCCTGCATGTCCTAGGAAACTTCTGATTGCCTTGACATTAGTAGCTGGTGGCAATCGTTCAATCACTTCCACCTTAGCTTGATCCACTTCTATTCCCTTGCTTGAAATCCGATGTCCAAGAACAATGCCTTCAGTTACCATGAAGTGGCATTTTTTCTAGTTTAGAGCTAGGTTTTTTTATTGACATCTTTTCAGAACTAGGGCCAAATGATCAAGGAAAGAGTCAAATGAGTCTCTAAAGACAGAGAAGTCATCTATGAACACTTTAAGGAACTTCTCTACCATATCAGAGAAGATAGATAATATGCATCTCTGAAAGGTGGCAGGTGCATTGCACAAGCCAAAGGACATTCGCTTGTAGGAAAACACGCCACATGAGCATGTGAATGCTGTCTTTTCTTGATCTTGTGGATCCACTGCTATTTGATTGTACCCAGATTATCTATTCAGGAAATAATAAAATGCATGCCCTGCTAGTCTCTCTAGCATTTGGTCAATGAATGGTAAAGGAAAATGATCCTTCTTGGTGACGTTATTGAGCTTTCTATAGTCAATACACATACACCACCCTGTAACTATCCTTATAGGAATCAGTTTATTCTTTTCATTATGAACCACTGTCATGCCTCCCTTCTTGGGAACAACATGAACAGGGCTCACCCAGGGGCTATTAGAAATGGGTAAATAATCCCAGCCTCCTAGAGCTTAGTGACTTCCTTCTGTACTACTTCCTTCATGGCTGGATTCAGTCGCCTTTGTGGTTGCACCACTGGTTTGGCGTCATTCTCCAGCAAAATTTTATGCATGCATCAGGTCAGGATAATTCCCTTAAGGTCACTTATAGTCCACCCAAGGGCGGTTCTATATGTCTTAAGCACTTGAATTAGTGCTTCTTCTTCTTGTGGCTCTAAGGCAGAACTTATGATCACAGGATAAGTATCTCTATCTCCCAGAAATACATATTTCAAGGAGGATGGCAATGGCTTGAGCTCAAGCTTTGGAGGCTTCTCCTTTTCCTCAGGGGTTTCCAGAGGTTCCTCTAAATCAGGCTGGGCATCAGTAAGGATGTCATTCAGCCCTTCCTTGAGACTTTCGGCCATGTTTACTTCTTCCACCAGGGAATCAATGAGGTCAATGCTCATACATTCCTCTGGGGTGTGTGGATGCTGCATAGCCTTGACAGCATTCAGTACGAACTTTTTCTTATTGACTCTCAGAGTTACTTCCCCTTTTTCAACATCAATGAGGGTCCGTCCTGTAACTAAGAAGGGTCTCCAAAGGATAAGGGATGCACTCTTTTGCCCTTCCATATCCAACACCACAATGTCAGTGGGAAAAGCAAAGGGTCCAACCCTAACAATCATGTCTTCGATCACGCCTGATGGTATCTTAATAGAACCATCAGCAAGTTGAAGGCATATGCGGGTTGGTTTGACTTCATCAGTCAAGCAAAGCTTCTTTATTAATGAAGCAGGTATCAGGTTGATTCTTGCTCCATGGTCACATAGAGCTGTCCTTGTGCAAGCATTACCTAGAGTGCATGGTATCATAAAGCTTCCAAGATCCTTAAGTTTCTTTGGTAAGCTATTTTGAATGATTGCACTGTACTCTTCAGTGAGGATGACTATTTCTGCCTCTCTCCAATCTTTTTTATGACTCAAAATGTCCTTCATGAACTTAGCATAAGAAGGTATCAGTTCAAGAGCCTCTGCAAAAGGGATCGTGATCTCGAATGTTCTGAGATAATCCGCAAAGCGGGCAAACTGTTTATTTTTTTCTCTTGACAGAGTTTCTGAGAAAATGGCATCTTAGCCTTATATTCATCAATCTTGGTTTATGAAGGCTGAGTGCCGTGTATATTGGAAGGGGGGTTACTAGCTTGCTTAGAAGGGTTGTTATCAGTATGTGACTGTGACGATTGGATTTTATGTCGGTAGAGAATTTTATAAAAAAATAATCACGTTTTAGGTATAGCTTCTAAACCAACAAAGAATCCTTTCGTACAAAAACTTTGGTTGTCACAAGTAACAAAATCCAATAAAATTTATAACTGAAGTATTTAAACCTCGGGTCGTATCTCAAGGAATTGCAGGAAGGTATGGTTTATTATTGGTTATGGAAAAAGGTATATTTCTTGGGTCTTTTTGAAATAGGGAACAAGTAATTTAAATGGCAAGAAAAGTAAATTAATAATTATAAAGAAAACTCTTGGCAAGGTATGAGAACTGGAAATTCCATCCTAGTTATCCTTATCAGGTGTGATGAGAATGGTTGTTGCTCCCACTTAGTTAACCCTTACTAAATAAAGGAAAGTCAAGTGGACCAATTAACTTGATTCCTCAAGTCCTAGTCAACTCCTGTGGAAAGACTAGTTTTAGAGGGATCCAAATCAATTAGAAATTCCCAATTTTCAATCAACTGCTGAGTTTGACAACTCAAGTGTCACCAATTACTCAACCATAGCAAAAGGAGAAAAATCTAAATTAAATTGAAAGCATCATAAATAGAATAAAACAATCATAAATCTGAAATATCTCAAATTATATTAAATAGAAAATCAAATTCAACATAGGGATTCGTAAACCAATATTGGGAAAATAAACAATTTAAAGTAATAGAATAAGTAAAAGGTAGAAGAGAAATTAAATTAAAGGAACATTGAACCTGAATTGAAGAAGCAATCCTAAAATTAAGAGAAATCCTAATCCTAAAACCTAAGAGAGAGGAGAGAACCTCTCTCTCTCTAGAAAACTATATCTAAAACCTAAAATTGTAAAGTATGAATGTTGTATGAATTGTTGCCGTTGATTCCCCCATTCTCTGGCTTCTATTCTGTGTTTCTGGCTTGGATTTGGGCCGAAAAAGGGCCCAGAAATCGCTGGGGGCGACTTCTGCAATTTTCTGCACGTGGCATCCGTCACGCGTGCGCGTGGTTCACGCGTTCGCGTCATTTGGAGTTTTTTCTTGTCACGCGTACACGTCAGTCACGCGTCCGCGTCGTTTGTGTTCTGTGCCAAGCACACGTCCGCGTCGTCCACGCGTGCGCGTCGCTTGCGTTTTGCGCTAGGCACGCGTCCGCGTCGTCCATGCGTGCGAGTCGCTGCCATTTTCTTCAAAACTCTATTTTGTGCGTTCCTTCCATTTTTGTGTGTTTCCTCTCTGTTTTCTAAGCCATTCCTGCCTTATGAAGCCTGAAATTACTTAACACACAGATCACGGCATCGAATGGTAATAAAAGATAATTAAAATAAATTTTTTTAAAGCATAGGAAACATGTTTTCACATATATCATAGAATAAGGAAGGAATTGTAAAACCATGCAAATCTTATGAATAAGTGGGTGAAGAATTGATAAAAACACTTAATTGAGCACAAGATGAATCATAAAATAGGGGTTTATCAACCTCCCCACACTTAAACAATAGCATGTCCTCATGCTAAATCCAAGAGAAAAGAGTGAAAGTAGAATGGTGGAATCTTATGCAATGCAATCTATTCTAAATGCAAGCTACCTAAATGAATCATGCAATTCTAATTACTACCCACCTATATATATAGAGCTTACATGTGGTTAAATCGATTCATATTTTCAAGGAATCATATATGTACAACCAAGGCCAAATCATATTAAAACACATCCACAATTGAGTTGAGTTAAAGGAATTCACAAACTTGTAAGACAATTTAATAATTAAACATGGATATATGGAAATGAGCTATTGAACCCTCACTGGATTTGTATTTACTCTCTAATCACTCAGTGTTTAGGGTTAATCACTCTATTCTTCCCTAGTCATGCTTTCTAAAATTTTATTTCCATCTAATCAATCAACAAATATCTAATGTATACATACAAACATCATGAGGTCTTTTTCAAGGTTGTAATGAGGCCAAGGTAAAGGTGAGGATATATATAAGGCTAAGTGAGCTATAAATTGAATCCTTGATTAGTCTAAGATCTCACCTAACATATACATACTCTATATAATTTTAAAATTTTTGCCTAGTTTCCCAATTTTCCCACTTTTGTGTCACATACTCATGTACCGATTTTATTTTTGATTTTATCCCATGTGCATTGATTTTTCTATTAAACTTAATAATGGGGTAATTTTGTCCCCTTATTTATTTATTTAATTAAAAGGGATTTTTTTGAAACATAAATACAATATATCAATGCACATGGTATTTTGGTTATTTTGGTTTCACATGAGCATGCTCCCAAATTTTAAATGATTTATAGAGTTAATACCTTTTATCAACCCAAGTTCCCATAGTTTTTCCACACTTAGTTGATACATAATCTCTATCTTAAGCTAACCAAAGATTTAATTTGGAATTTTTAATTTGTTTTTCTGCTTAAGGCTAGTGATGTGGTTATAGAACATAGTGGGGTTAAAAGGCTCAAGGGGGCTAACAAGGGTGACATAAAAGAGTAGGCTTATTTGGGATAAGTGAGCAAAAACAAGTAATGGCCCCAATCATATGCAAGTACGTAAATACATTCTATATTGGACATATAGACTGAAACAAAGTAAAGATTGCAAGCATAGAAAAGAAGGGCGAAACAAATAGGAATGAAAATTATGGTTAAATGTAACCATACAATTAAGCTCAAAAACTAACGGGTTGTGTGTTCTTTGGCTCAAAAACCATATATCAGTTATGTATATCATGCAAGTAGAGATCAAGAGTTTCCATTCAATTCAATGTGAATCTTTGAATGGCTCTTATAGAAATAAGTATTTTCCTTGAAAAATGTTGTCAATTAACCAACATTTATTGCTATATATATATGGTGTGTGGATTGTTGTGAAGCTGAAAAACTAAAATTTCTAGTTTACTCTTTTTATTTTCAATTAAACCATATTATCGTATGTTAAAAGGGTAAACTAAACTAATTAATCTATATTTTCTATATCACAACTAATAAGCTAAAAGTACAAATTAAATTAAATGTCTAATATATATATATATATAAACCAAAGTGCAGAATGCAGAAATAAAGTAGAAATAAACAGAAATACAGCAAAAGAAAATACACAAGTACTGAAAGATAGATAAAATATAATAAAATAAAATATACAAAATGAAATAAAAATAGGATAAAGAGAGTCTGAAAGTGGTTCACCAAAAAATAAAGTTTGCCAGAGATGGCGACCTCCCACACTTAAATAATAGCATCGTCTTCGATGCTCAATCAAGCTGGGTGTGAGGAAGTGGCATCTCCGGAAGGATGTGCTGCTGGTGTCTCTGTGGGCTCTGGTAGGGATAGTGCCTGAGGCTCTGCCTGGATCGGTGCCTGTGGGTCTGATAGCTGTGTCTGCGGAGGCTCCTCATGTTGGGACTCTACCTGCTGAGATGCTGCCTGCTGGTGCTCTGCACGTGCCTCTTCCGCATGATCATCCGCCTCCTCCTCAGATGGGTCTGATGGTGTGTCAGGCTCGGAGGGGATGTCAGGGTTGCCGGATCGGATCATTAGTTTCAAATGCTCATAACGCCGCTTGTCGCGGCGCTCCATCCGATCCAGGCGCTCAAAGAGTTGGTGCACCAAGTGGTAAATGGGCTCTAAAGCAGGTGGAGGTGCTGTGGGGGTGGCTGGTGCAGCAGGTGCTGAAGGGTTAGCAGAAGATGTGGCTGCCTCAGCAGAGACAGTAAGAAAAGATGGTCGGTAGCCCAAAGCCTGGAATTTCCTGCTATGTGGGATAATCTTCTTGCATTCGGCGGCAGGTGGCTTTTCATCCGCAAGCTCCCAAGGTACTTCAGCTCGGCGGCCCATCTGAGTAATCAAATAAGGAAGGGGCAGAGTGCCTCGAACATGGACCCTGGACATATAATACCGGATAAATCTGGAAAGGTACAGGTCCTTGCCCTCCATCACACACCAAATGAGGGTAATCATGGCAGCTGGCACCTCTATCTCATGAGTGCTCGGCATCACGTAGTTACTCAGAATCTGCTGCCATAGCCGAGCCTCATCATTCAGATAGATAAGCTTAATTGCCTTTGGGGCCACTGTGGACTTGCTCATGACCCATGGGACAGTAGGATCAAGGGCTATAGTCCGCTTCACTGCGTCCCAGTCAAACCTCATAAATCTCATATCCTCTTCAGCATTTTGGTAACCATCTGGCTGATCTGATTTAGGCTGGAGGTTGAGAATTTCATCAATTGCTTCTTCAGTAACCAGAATCTGCTTCCCTCTGAGTTGTACTGCATCCAGGGTCATTTTGAAATAGTTACAGTAGAATTCTCTGAGCTAGGATGCATTGACCTCAGTCAAGTTCCTCTCCAGGAAGAACCAGCCTCTCTGTTTAATTTGTTCTGATGTGTATTATTTGAGTTCTTCTGGAATTTTGAGGGTCTTTTCCAGGTATAGGTTCCTTGAAGTTGCGAAGACTGGATACTTGAGTTCACAGTATCTGTTGGCAATCTTGACGGGGTCTGTGGCAGGCACCAACTGATAAGCCTTTTCCTGCGGGGTAAAATTCTTTTTCCGCCAGGAATCATCATGGAGGATATCTAAGATGGTGGTAGAGGGTTCTCCTCTTTTCCTTTTTCCTGTGGTTGCCTTGCCCTTTCCTTTGCTTTTGGGGTCAGACATCCTAAAAAGCAGAAGTTCCAGGATACAGTTTAAGAAACTAAAGCAAGAAAATAGGTAAGCAAATAGGATTTTATCAATATAAGCATAGAGGGGCAAAAGAGGAATAAAGTAGCAAAAGAATCATGAAGTGAGTTAAATAGATGTAAAATTTTGGACTGTATGCAAGTTAAAAGTTAGAGAATAAAAATCACAATCCAAAATCTATGATATGCAAAATTCTTGGTAATAAGGAATAACAGTGATCATGCCTTGAAATGGTTTTAAAGTGGTTAGTTGAAAACTAATAGAAAAGTTAGAAAGTTAATGCAATTAAGAGTTAAAAAGTGAAGTCAAAGTAAGTGGCATGGTGTTGTGGTTCCTAATTAACTAAAATTGCACAAACTCGAATAACAAGCAACTTACAATCAAGTAGATATTGCAGATTATTGATGATAAATCATATAAATAAAAGAATTACAGAATGAAAGTGAAATCATCAATAATGTTATTTAACTAAGAAGGGAACCAGAAAGAGTAAGAATGTTAGCCCATGCATCCAAGAATTGGCTTGGGTGAAACCAATTAGTGCAAAACTTGAAAGTGCCAAAACTAATTCATGAATGGGAGTTGAGTGAAACAATTTGCCAAAAAAAAAAAATTTGGACAGCATTTCGGCTAAAAATTGAACATTCCCGAAAAATAAACAGTAGCAGAAACAGTTTATATGATAATAAAGTAGTGCAGAGAAGATTAACAAATTGCAAGTCACATGAATAAACAAACTCAATCTGCAGTAAGGAATGCAATTCAGGTTGAATAGTGTAACAACAGCATTAAACATTAAAGAACAGCATATGAACAGCATCATCATCACAGCAAATTCAAAATTGCAAAATAGATAAAACAAGCAACAAGAACGTCGTAATTATCAGGCCTAAATCCACTAACCACATCCTAGCTACCTAACCACCTAAAATCCACTACGATCATGCATCTCTAACTATCCTAATTTGAGCAGAATTTGAAAAATATAGAACTAACTAAATAACTGGGAAAGAAATCGATGTTCGGCGGAACCTGGTGGGCGCAGTAATAATTTGAACGCAGAGAGAGAGTGGTGGTTTGGGTGGGTGACACGGCGAAGCTGGGAGTTTCGCGGTGGTGGCAGGGCGGCGCGGCGACGGTCCTTGGCGGAGGTAGGGGTTGACAGAGGGAGAGGGGAGAAGAGATGAAAGGGGCGAGGAGGGTGAGGGTTGTGGGTGTCGTGGTTGCCGGCGGGTCTGGGTGAGGCAGCGCGTTGGTGGCTCGGTGATGGGAAAGGGAAGTAGTGGAGGGAGAAGGGTGGGAGGGGAAGAAGAGGAAGAGAAGAAGAGAAGGGAGGGGGTGGTTTCGCGAAGGCGGTGCGGTGGCAGTCGCGGTGCGGCGGGGCGGTGTAGGGTGGCTGGTCGGTGGTGGTGGTTGCAGGGGGGAAGAGAGAGTGCAGAGGGGAAGGGGGGAATGTTGACGCGGGGGCTAGGGTTTCGCGTGAATTGGGTTAAGTGGATTCAAGTCCACGCGGACGCGTGGGTCATGCGAACGCGTGAGTGAGGGATAATGAAAGTGACGCATACGCGTGAAGCACGCGTACGTGTCGCTCAGAATTGTGCTAAATGCTCAAATTCAGCGTCGTTTTGGCGCAACTCTCTGTTTCAATTTAGGGGGCAATAATTTCCACGTGACGGGTACGCGTCACCCATGCTTTCGCGTGATGTGTGTGAAGTGAAAGTGACGCGTTCACGTCAATGGCCCATATTGTGCCTAATGCATACCAGCCGCACGATTCCAGCCCAACTTTCTGGGCGTTGGATTGTGACGTCGATTTGGATCGACGCCCACGCGTGGCCCATGCGCACGCGTGGGCCGCTTTTTTTTATGCAATATGCAAGATGCAGATGTTATGAATGATCCTAGAAAAATAAAATAAAATAAAACTAAAAACAAGCAAAACAAAATAAAATTAAAGTTGAAAAAGGAACGATCATACCGTGGTGGGTTGTCTCCCACCTAGCACTTTTAGTTAAAGTCCTTAAGTTGCACGTTTGATGAGCTCATTGTCATGGTGGCTTGTGTTTGAACTCATCCAGAAATTTCCACCAACATTTACAACTCCAATATCCTCCGGGGTCCTAAACTAGGCACATAAAGCCTTCGAGTAAGTCAAAGCAGTTTTTCAGGCTCCAGGAGTGTTGATTATCAGAATGAATACCAGGATCCCAGAGCATGCTTTTGTGCCTGCCTTTGTATTGATCTTCATTTTTCCTGTCGGGCAGTACGTGACCTGAATTTCCACTGAGACACCCAAACGTTCTCCGAAACTCATTAAATCGAGCTCTATACCAATCCTTGCACTTCCAATCAAAACGTGGAACCGTGTTGAACCTTAGGTGCCAACTGTTATTACTAACCATCTCCTTCTTGCTCTTAAAGCCACAAAGAGCGCTAAGCTGGCCATCTGTTTCAAGCAAGCCGTATTCAAGTGGAAAGGTAAAGATAAAGGCTAAGGATTTTACCCACTTGAAGTTTGTATTGGGTGGTAATGGCCTTGGGAGAGGTGTTTCCAGTGGTATTTCAAGCTCCAGTTCCTTGTACTCCTCTGTGAATTCTTCCATTTCCTGACAAACCTCTTCAATTGCAGCCATGTCTTGATCAAAGTCTTCGATATCTTCCTCATCACTCAAGTCATAAATTGGGGGTTGAGAAAAATCTAACTCCACATCATCTTCATACTCGCTTGGGGAAGATTCTTTAAAGAACTCAATTGCGGATACAAGTCCATTATTAGGAGAGCTTAGTTCATGATTATCATTACCAAGGGAAATCGCTTCTTGATATGTTTCGTCTAGTTCTTCATAAGATACATGCTTTGGGGGTTGTGCACTATCCTCCTTAGCATCGGTTGTAAATTTCTTGACGGGATTTTCTACAATCCTTGATTCCCATGGAGGTTTAGCGTCTCTTAAATCTTCAACCAATTCTTCTTCTTTAATAATTTGGGCTTCCTCCACTTGTTCCAGTACAAAGTCATGCTCTTTACTGTCCACCGGAGCTTCTAGTGTCTCCTTCGTACTGGGGGCTAATCGATTTATCGCTTGCTCCAATTGATGAAGGGTTACATGAAATTGGTTCACTGTGTCCTTGAGATGATTCTGTGCTTCTTGGTTTGATGGACATGGATATGGTGCATATGGAAGTGGTGGTTCTTGGGAGTAATTAGATTGGAATTGGGGTGGATAAAAGTTGGGGTTATATGGAAATGAATGGTTGTGGTTGGCTTGTGAGTATGGTGGTTCAAAGCTATGTTGAGGAGGTGGTTCATAGGCATATGATGGAGCTTGTTGGTAACTACAAGGGGGTCCACCATATCTGTCATCTTGGTATGCACCTCGGAATGGCTCTTGACCATAGTAAACTGGTGGAGGTTGGTTGTCACGAGAAGGTCCACCGTAACTATTGTCTTGGCATGCATTGTAGAATGGTCGTTGTCCATGGTATCTTGGAAGGTGTTGTTGCTGAAAGGGTTGACCAGATCATTGTGGCTCCTTCCATCTTTGATTGTTTCGACCTTGATACATGTTCCTGTTATAGCTTCCATTCCTTACAACAACATTAGAACCAACCTCAAAGCGACGGGGGTAAGAACTCATAATAGCTAATGAAAATTAAAAATAAAAATAAAAACAAATAGACAAGCAAAGTAAAATATTTACAATAACCAATAATAAGGCACACATTTGCAATTCCCTGGCAACGACGCCATTTTGACGATTGGATTTTATGTCGATAGAGAATTTTATAAAAAATAATCACGTTGTAGGTATAGCTTCTAAACCAACAAAGAATCCTTTCGTACAAAAACTTTGGTTGTCACAAGTAACAAAACCCAATAAAATTTATAACCGAAGTATTTAAACCTCGGGCCGTATCTCAAGGAATTGCAAGGAGGTATGATTTATTATTGGTTATGGAAAATGGTATATTTTTGGGTATTTTTGAAATAAGGAACAAGTAGTTTAAATGGCAAGAAAAGTAAATTAATAATTATAAAGAAAACTGTTGGCAAGGTATGAGAACTGGAAATCCCATCCTAGTTATCCTTATCAGGTGTGATGAGAATGGTTGTTGCTCCCACTTAGTTAACCTTACTAAATAAAGAAAAGTCAAGTGGACCAATTAACTTGATTCCTCAAGTCCTAGTCAACTCCTGTGGAAAGACTAGCTTTAGAGGGATCCAAATCAATCAGCAATTCTCAATTTTTAATCAACTGCTGAGTTTAACAACTCAAGTGTCACCAATTACTCAACCATAGAAAAAGGGGAAAAATCTAAATTAAATTGAAAGCATCATAAATAGAATAAAACAATCATAAATCTAAAATACCTCAAATTATATTAATAGAAAATCAAATTCAACATAGGGATTCGTAAACCAATATTGGGAAAATAAACAATTTAAAGTAATAGAATAAATAAAAGGTAGAAGAGAAATTAAATTAAAGGAACATTGAACCTGAATTGAAGAAGCAATCCTAAAATTAAGAGAAATCCTAATCCTAAAATCTAAGAGAGAGGAGAGAACCCCTCTCTCTAGAAAACTACATCTAAAACCTAAAATTGTAAATTATGAATGCTGTATGAATTGTTGTCGTTGATTCCCCCATTCTCTGGCTTCTATTTTGTGTTTCTGGGCTTGGATTTGGGCCGAAAAGGGCCCAGAAATCGCTGGGGCGACTTCTGCAATTTTCTGCACGTGGCGTCCATCACGCGTGCGCGTGCTTCACGCGTCCGCGTCGTTTGTGTTCTGTGCCAAGCACGCGTCCGCGTCGTCCACGCGTGCGCGTCGCTTGGGTTTTGGGCTAGGCACGCATCCGCGTCGTCCATGCATGCGCGTCGCTGCCATTTTCTTCAAAATTCCATTTTGTGCGTTCCTTCCATTTTTGCATGTTTCCTCTCTGTTCTCTAAGCCATTTATGCCCTATGAAGCCTAAAATTACTTAACACATAGATCACGGCATCGAATGGTAATAAAAGATAATTAAAATAAATATTTTTAAAGCATAGGAAACATGTTTTCACATATATCATATAATAAGGAAGGAATTGTAAAACTATGCAAATCTTATGAATAAGTGGGTGAAGAATTGATAAAAACACTTAATTGAGCACAAGATGAATCATAAAATAAGGGTTTATCAGACTGGCCTCCCTTGCTTGGGCGATCAACGCCCTTGTTGCTGCCCCCTTCATGGCATTCAACGCTAGGGATACTGCCCCCTGTTGGACGTTCAACGCCATGGGGATACCCCTTATTGGCGTTGAATGCCAATGACATTCCTCTTAGGGTATTCAATGCCCTCAGGGACGTCTTGGACATCAGTCTGGTGTTCCTCTGTTGGCCTTGTTTCCTTTGATCCCTTGTTGTACTGAGGTTGGGTGTTTAAGGATTTCCCACTCCTTAGTTGAATAGCCTAGCATTCCTCTGTTATCTGCTTAGATAATTGCTGCCTTGTTTGACTCAGCTGGGCTTCTACATTCTTGTTAGAAGCTTGAGTTTCTCGCAAAGCCTCTTGCAATTACAGTAGTTGCTGGGCAAGGGCGTGTAGTTGTTGAGTCAATGGGCCATCCTGTTCTGGAGGATTAGGTTCAATAGATATTGCCTTAACCTCTCATTTCTTAGAAGTCTCAGCAGATTAGTACAGATGCTGATTAGTGGCAACTATCTCAATAAGCTCGTGAGCCTCTTCAATATTCTTTCTCATGTGTATGGAACCACTAGCAGAGTGGTCCAGAGACATTTTAGCCATGTCTGAAAGTCCATAGTAGAAGATGTCTAACTGTACCCATTCTGAAAATATTTCAGTGGGACATTTTTTTAGCATCCTTCTATACCTCTCCCAGGCATCAAAAAGAGATTGATTATCTCCTTGTTTGAAACCTTAGATGTCCATCTTATCTGAGTCATCTTTCTTGGAGGAAAGTATTGATTTAAAAACTTCTCTACTAAATGTTTTCAAGTTTTCAAGCTAGCTTTGAGCTGGTTATCTAACCACCTCTTTGCTTGGTCCTTTACAGCAAAAGAAAAGAGTAATAGTCTGTAGACATCTTGGTCTACTCCTTCATTGTGTACAGTGTCAGCAATATTTAAGAAATCTAGCAGGAACTCAGTAGGTTCTTCCTGTGGAAGTCCAGAATACTAGCAGTTTTACTGCACTAAGGTAATGAGTTGATGGTTTAGTTCAAAGCTACTTGGTCTGATGTGAGGTATGCTAATACTTCTTCCATAGAAGTTAGTAGTGGAGTTTGTATAAGTCTCCAGAGTTCTTCTGAACTCTTCATTCCTATTTGGGTTCATGATGAAGAAAGGTAGAAGAAGAAGAAGAAGAATGAAAGATAAAGATGTAAATTGTAATTTTTATTTTTATTTTATTTATTGATTTAATTCAAAAATAAAGGTTAATTAATTAAAAAGAATTAAAAATTAATCAATAAATTTTGAAAAAGAAGAGAGAGAAATAGAAGAAGAAATTTCGAAAATTAGAAGAGAGAGAAATTGGTCAGGAAGTTTTGAAAAAGAAGAGAGGGAAAACAAGTAATTAATTGAAAAGGATTTGAAAACAAGATAAGATAGGAGATTAGAAAAGAGCTGAATTTAAATTTGAAATTTAAATTCTGAATTTTGAATTTGAAATTTGAATTTTGAAATTTGAATTTTGAATTTGAAATTTGAATTTTGAAATTTGAATTTTGAATTTTGAATTTTAAATGTTAAATTTTGAAATTTTAAATTTTGAATTTTGAAAAAGTCAACAAGATAAGATAAAGATTTGAAAAAGATTTAATTTTTGAAAAGGTTTAATTTTTTAAATTTGAAATTGAAAGAAGATAAGAAAAGATTTTTGAATTTTGAATTTTAAATTTTTGAATTTTAAAGAAAGATAAAAAGATAAGATAAGATTTTCAAAATTGAAAACTAAGATAAGATAAGATAAAAATTTAAAATTAAAATCTGAATTTTTATTGTAATTTTCAAAATTTTAATTAAAATAAAGATAGAAAAGATATTTTTTTATTTTTGAATTTAGTGAGGAAAGAGAAAAACAACAAAAAGACACTAAACTTAAAATTTTTAGATCTAAGACACCTACTATGCAAAAATTGGAAGGAAAAATACAAACAGACACCAAACTTCAAAATTTTAAGATCAAAACAAAAAGAAAAATAAGAACACTTTGAAGATCAAGAAGAACACCAAGAACAAAACTCAAAGAGTTCAAAGAACACAAGAACATGCAAAAGACACCAAACTTAAAATTTTTTAAAAACCAAGAACACTATTTTCGAAAAATTTAAAGAAAATACACAAGAAGATACCAAACTTAAAGATTGACACAAGACTCAAACAAAAGAAACTATTTTTGAAAATTTTTAGAAAGAAAGACTCAAAAATTTCGAAAATTTCAATAAGAACAAAAACAAAAGACTTAAACAAAAGACAAAGATTAAACAAAGAAAAGAAACATTTTTTTTGAAAAGGTTTTTGAAAATTTCGAAAAAGGAAAAATAAAATAAAAGACTATAACAAAATTAAAGACAATACCTAATCTAGGGAATAAGATAATCCATCAGTTGTCCAAACTCGAACAATCCCCGGCAACGGCGCCAAAAACTTGGTGCACTGGGTCGTCCAAGTAATACCTGAGTGAGTCAGGGTCGATCCCACGAGGATTGTGGTTTGAAGCATGCTATAGTTATCTTGCAGGTCTTAGTCAGGCGGGTAGAAGAGTTGTTGGATTTGTGAGATCTAAGTTGGGTTGATATGTTTAATTGCATAAAAGGAAATAAAGAAAAAAGGGTAATCAGAACTCAAAAGTAGTGTAAACTATGATAAGAAGGTAGTTAAGGCTTGGAGATGCTTTGTCCTTTTGGATTAACTCTGGTATTACTATCTTTTTCAATTATGAAGGATTTCTTCTATGGCAGGCTGTATGTGATTGATGCTGGTTTGAGCAGCTGCCAATACTCCTCCAGATCTGAATCCCAGGGTTAGTGCAGATCCAGTCTGATTGAAGGTGAAGCTCCTGCAGTTCATTCTCTTTTGTGATCCTACTCAAAACGCCACAGACAAGGTCGGATCTTCCGAATCAGAGGATGCTGCACCTTTGGGTTCTAGCCTCTACCACAGAGACCCTAATCTTCCCATACTTCGGCTGAACTGGTGTCTCGAGAAGTCCCGAACGAAGTCGTGGATTAGCCGTTTAAGATGTATAATCAAGTTGGTGGTTCATCATTGTCCGATGAAAGACTCACCCTGAACCCATATAGAATGTGATAACCTTATGCCAGTTCAACGCATTCATCTTCACGAAGAACGAAGATACATCTTAGAATAGAGAATCAAACACGAATTGAGAAAGAACAGTAATACTTTTATTAATCCATAAAACTCAATAGGGCTCCTCCCCTCAACCTAGGAGGTTTAGAAACTCATAATGATGGAAAATACAATGATAAAAACGTGTAAAGTGTCAAAAGGTGGTAAAAGATCCTAAACAAGGTTGATCTTCTCCTTTAAATACTAAACTAATGACTAGTAAGGGTAAAATAGTATTTTTAGTGCTAAAACCCACTTATGGGGCCCACTTGGTGAGTGTTTGGGCTTAGTTTTGATGAGATCAACGTGCTAGGAGGCCTCTAGGGTGTTGAACGCTGATTAGGGGGTCCTCTTTGGGTGTTTGGACGCTGGTCTCCTCCTTTGGGCGCTGGACGCCTAGAATGGGGCAGGAGGATGGCGTTAGATGCCAGTTTTGGGCCTTTAATTATGAAGCAAAGTATGGAGTATTCAACATTTCTGGAAAGCTCTGGAAGTCAGCTTTCTATAGCTGTTAAGAACGCCCCATTTGGATATCTGTAGCTCCAGAAAAGCTCTTTCGAGTGCAAGGAGGTCAGATCCAGACAGCATCTGCAGTACTTTCTCTGTCTCTGAATCAGAATTTTGCTCTAGCTCCTCAATTTCAGCCAGAAAATACCTGAAATTGCACAAAAACACAAAAACTCATACTAAAATCCAAAAATGTGAATTTAACACTAAAACCTATGAAAATATAATAAAACTTAAACAAAACATGCTAAAAACTATATGAAAATGATGCCAAAAAGCGTACAAAATATTCGCTCATCACCTTGGTTCAGCAGAAACTATCTCAGAAGCTGCTGGATCCCAGACGCTTCCTAATTCCCTGTACCAAAGGTACCATTACCTTTGATAAGGCTCTGTGTGACCTAGGATCAAGCATAAATATTATGCCACTCTTTGTAATAGAGAAGTTGGGAATCTTTGAGGTACAAGCTACAAGAATCTCACTAGAGATGGCAGACAAGTCAATGAAAAAGGCTTATGATCGTTTAGAGGATGTCTTAGTAAAGTTTGAGAACCTTTACATCCCTGCAGATTTCATAATCTTGGATACTGGGGAGGAAGAGGATGAATCCATCATCCTTGGAAGACCCTTCCTAGCCACTGCCAATGCCATCATTGATGTAGCAAAGGGAGAGCTGATTTTACAGTTATGGAAATACCACATCTTGTTCAAGATGCCTAGCCCTAACTCTCCCCCTGATAAAAGAGAAACAGTTGTGCAACACCTAGTGTTCCAACCTTCTCTTTCAGTGCAAAGTTATACAGAGCCCCCAGACAGCAATCCTAAGTTTGGTGTTGGGCAGCCATTATCAAGCTCTGAGTGGAATGGCAGTAAGAAAGTGCCCAAGAGCCGTAGGGATAAGAAAATCCCCACTGAGGGCCTCTCACCTGGCATGAGAGTTATCTTCACTGATAATCCAGTCATTCCACACACTGTGAACAGGATCCTGTCTCTAGAACATATGGAACTTATCCATGAGAGCACATGCAAGAAGTTCACTATAAGGGGCAAAATTTTGAGCCCCTATCCATCTCTGTAAGGAGCTAACCATCAAGCTAGTGACGTTAAAGAAGCGCTTGTTGGGAGGTAACCCAACCATAATTAAAGTTATTTCTATTTTTCATTAAGTTTATTTCAGTTATATCAATTTAATTTTCATATTTGTTTAAGTTTTTGATCATGTGCAGTAGTTAGAATAGAAATAGAAATAGTCAGAGTTGGAAATAGAACACCCTGGAGCAAGTACCTTGCTGGCGTTGAACGCCAGACAAGAGGGCCAGAGTGGGCGTTCAACGCCGATAAGGAGCAGCTTTTCTGGCATTGAACGCTAGCCAGGGAGCACATAGCTGGCGTTGAACACCAGCCAGGAGGCAGAGACCTGGCGTTGAAAACCAGGTAGGAACACCCCAATGGGCGTTCAACGCCCACTTAGAGGCACATTACTGGTGTTGAACGCCAGCCAGGAGCAGGAGCTGGGCGTTCAACGCCCACAAGGGGGTAGGAAACTTGAATTTCCTAGCCTCTCAGGATCAGTGGATCCCACAGAATCTCCACCTACCCCACCTTCTTCTCTCTCTTACTTTCACTTTTCCCTATACACTATAAACCCTAATCCAATCACATCCATATCAATTCCCAAAACCATCATAACTCCCACCAACCCCCACCCACTTCAAATTCAAAATTTTCTACCCAATTCCCACCCATTCATTCAAACCCAACCTTTCCCACTCCTATAAATAACCCCTTCTTCCTACCCTTCATACACACACCATCCATACACTAAAGCCCTTCTTGGCCGAATCCCCTATTCCTCTCCATCTCCTCTATTCTCTTCTTTTTCTACTCTTTTCTTCCCTTTTCTTTATATTTTGCTCAAGGACGAGCAAAGCTCTTAAGTTTGGTGTTGGAAAAGCCTTTCTTTTTGCTTTCTATTCACACTTATGGCACCCAAAGTCGGAGAATCCTCTAGAAAGGGAAAAAGAAAAGTAGTTGCTTCCACCTATGAACCTTGGGAGATGGAGAGATTCATTACCAAAGCTCATCAAGATGACTTCTATGAAGTAGTGGCAAAGAAGAGGGTGATTCCTAAAGTCCCCTTTAGGCTAAAAAAGAATGAGTTCCCGGAGATCCGAAGAGAATTCCGGAGAAGAGGTTGGGAAGTCCTAACCAATCCTATCCCAGAGGTTGGAATCTTGATGGTACAAGAGTTCTATGCCAATTCATGGGTCACGAAAAACCATGATGTAAGCATGAACCGAAGTCCTAAAAATTGGCATACCATGGTCCGATGGCGTCTCTTGGATTTCAGCCCTGAGAGTGTATGGTTGGCACTCCATTTGCCAATGATGCAAGGAGACCAATATCCTTACACTAGGAGAGTTAATTTTGACCAGAGGCTAGACCAAGTCCTTTCAGACATTTGTGTGGAAGGAGCTCAGTAGAAGAGGGATGCTCAAGGCAAGCCTATCCAACTGAGAAGGCTTGACCTCAAGCCCATAGCTAGAGGATGGTTGAAATTTATCCAACGCTCTATCATCCCTACTAGCAATCAGCCAGAAGTGACCATTAACAGAGCCATCATGATTTATTGCATCATGATTGGAAGTGAGGTGGAGGTACATGAGGTAATACCTCAAGAATTGTACAAGAAAGCTGAAAAGCCTTCTCCCACCTTATCTGTCACCTATGCAATTCAGCTGGAATTGTCATAGAAAGAGACATTCCTATTGAAGAGGACAAGCCCATCATTAAAAGAAGGATGGAGCAAACTAGAGAGCCATCTCATGGGCCACAGCAAGAGCATGTGGAGCTGCCTCAATAAGAAATCCTTGAGATACCTCAAGGATGCATTTTCCTCCTCAAGGCTATTGGGACCTATTGCACACTTCTCTAGGAGAATTAAGCTCCAGCATGGATCAACTAAGGATGGTACATCAAGAGCATTCCACCATCCTTCATGACATAAGAGAAGATTAAAGAGCCATAAGAGAAGAACAAAGAACCATGAGGGAAGAATAACAGAGGCAGGGGCGTGACATAGAGGAAATCAAGCACTCCATTGGATCCTCCAGAAGGAGTAGTGGCCGCCATCACTAAGGTGGATTCGTTCCCTTAATCCCATGTTGCCTATGTTCTTTTTTTTTTCTATTTTTCATGTATTTTGTTTTATTGTCTGTTTCTAGTGCATGATCATCTTTATTTTGTCTTAAAGTTATGAAATATTCCATGCATCTCTCACCTTGCTTAAAAGAAAAATTATTTTATTTGCAAAAGAGAAGTAAGATGCATGAGTTTCGAGCTTTATATTAGGAATAGTTCAATTATGTGATGTGGTGGCATTGCTTTTGTTTCTGAATGTATGAATAAATAGTGCATAGTTGATGTTGGATCTAAGAATATTGGCTCTTGAAAGAATGAGGATAAAAGTGAAGTATTATTGGTGATCTGAAAAATAAAAAAATTGATTCTTGAAGCAAGAAAAAGCAGCAAAAAGCACTTAAAGAAAAAAATATGTGAAAAAAAAAAGAGGCAAGAAAAAAAAAAGCAGAAAAAGCCAATAGCTCTTTAAACCAAAAGGCAAGAGAAAAAAGCCAATAACTCTTTAAACCATAAGGCAAGAGCAAGGATCCAAGGCTTTGAGCATCAATGGTTAGCGAGGATAAGTAAAGCGAGCATAATTGGCCTTAATCCACAAATCCTAGCTAACTTACTCATTGACTTAGTAAAAAACTAGGATTAGTGGAAACAAGAGCAACTAACAACCCAAAATCACCACTAAATATCGGACATCATGACTCTAGTATCCTAGTTACTCAATTCCCAAGAACATGAAGCTCCTACGAAGCTCTAAACAAGTAGTTGAGACCCAAGATTGTTGATTGTGGAAGTATATATCGGGATTCCATATTCTAATCATCCATTCACCTTCTTGTTGATCTCTATGCCTCAATTTGGACGAATAAACTCCCAATTTTTCATTAAAGCACCCAAATAGACCCCAAAATCCTTTCAATTTAGCCTTGCATCACACTTGAACTCCAAATCTCGATTTTGCTTCTTTGATAGGCCTTGGACTCTTTTGGCAACTAACCTCCAATTTTCTACCATTTAATACTATAAGAGGGACCTTAAGTTGGTGGTCCGTTTCCAAAATAGCATATTGATGTGGGCCGATGAAGTTCATTGGTGAAATTTTCACCCACTCAAATTGCTCTTGGAATGAATTTGCTCTCTTAGATTCTTGCATGAAGACTTTCAACCTTTTGGTTTTCAAATTCTTCTTCATACTCATCTTTTTCCTCACCAACCTCATCTAGCTCTTCTCCATCACTCAAATTATATTTTGGAGGTTGTGTGAAGTCCACATCAATATCCTTTTCAAATTCAGTGTGGGAGGGTTCATCAAGATCATTGAGGGGATTGACCAATGTGGACAAAACAATCATTGATGATGGAATCCACTTCTTGATCAATTTTCCTCAATTCTTCATTTACCTCTTCCGGATCAATAGTTTCACCTTCCTCCTCTTGTTGTGATTTATGCCTTAACTCCTCACCTTCCACTTGAGCTTTCAAACTTTCCTTCACCCTGCACTCTCCACTTGAGATTGATTTATCACATTCCTCCATAAATTTGCTTTGGTTGTGGCTTGAAAGTGGCAAGGCTAACCAGGTTACGGCTTCGGCCAATGTAGCGATAATATGCTCTTGCTTCTTGATGAAGGTTGAAAAAGAGAATCATGAGGGTAAGAGTCTTGGCTTTGTACATAAGGAGGTGGTGGTGTATAGAGTTGGTGACAAGATGGATAAGTGTTTGGATTCCATAGATGTGGGTAATGGTAGTGGCGTGGATAAGTCATCACTCTCTACAATATAATAACAACCAAACTCCAAGCAAAGAGGGTGATAACTCATAGAGAAAATAGAAAATAAAAAAAACAAAAGACATCAATGAACAAGAGAAACAAAATCCTAATTACTAACTAAATCAAGTAACCAAGCAAAAAACAAGCTATTTACACTATTCACATATTTACAGCAACAAAAAATATGACACCAATTGCATAGTCCCCGGCAACAGCGCCAAAAACTTGATGGAGGGGATCTATGCCGGCTTAGAATTTCTCAATAGAAAATAATTTTTTCGTTGCAAGCATAGTCCAAACCAGTACTTGATCCTCACATCAAAGTTTAAATAAAGATGTCACAATTCAATTCAAATATAAACCGGGAGTCTTAAATCCCGGGTCATCTTCCCTCGGACTAGCAATTAGGTGCGCACACTTTTGGTTGTGAAATAAGGGAGTTTTCAAGCATAGAACATAAATTAAAAGAACTAGGAAGTAAATAACTAAAACAAGGAAATAGTAAGAACTAAAAGGTAGCAACAAGTAACAACAAGTGAAAATGTGATTCAATGCATAAAAGAACCTTGACTTGAGAATGAGAGTTGAGGAATCCTATCCTTATCATAACCATAACTATGGCAATTATAATGAGTTAATCCCACTTTGTTAACCCTAACATTGAGGATAAGTCAAACGAGCATAATTGGCCTTAATCCACACATCCTAGCTAACTTACTAATTGACTTAGTAAAAAGCTAGCGTTAGTGAAAACAAGAGCAACTAACAACCCAAAATCTCCACTAAATGTCAGACAGCATGACTCTAGTATCCTAGTTACTCAATTCCCAAGCCAAGGGTGAAAATTTACTCAAAATCCATAATTGAAATTTTCACGAACACTTGGTGGGTATAAAAGCAAAACATAGCAATTTACAAAAGATAATGAAAACTATAACCAATCTATGAATAAAATCCACAAAAGTATGTTTTCACATTTAGGCACAATTTAGAGAAAAATCACAAAAGTATGCTATTTAGGTGAATAAATGCGAGTTTATGTGATGAAATTCACTCAATTCAAGCCAAAATTTACCATCAAATATTGACTCATCACCTTTCCCCATCATTTCACCAATACTAAGTAGATTTTGAGAAAGTTTAGGAACCAGCAGAACATCATGGATATTCTTAGTTCCTATCTTAGTGTGGAAGGTAATTGTACCTTTGTCGACATTTGCCTCCACGATCATTCCTTCTCTAAGTCTGATGCCAGATCAAACAAATTTATTGATATTACTAAATAAGCTTTTATCACCAGTCATATGATTATTGCAGTCACTGTATTGATACCATATGTTGTCTGTCTTCTTACACTCTTCCTGTGAGGATGCATAGAAGAGACATCCTTATCCCTCCTTTGTTTCAAAGAAGTTCGCTTGATGATTGATCATCATCCTGTAGTCTTTCTCCATCTACCCAAACCTTTTACAATTATAGCCCTGTAGTTTCTCACGATACTAACAATCCTTCTCCAAGTGGTTAGTCTTCATGCACATGCCACATGTATTTTTCTAGAAGTGTTCATCCTTCAAGAATTTTCTTATCTTTTTTCACTTTCTCTTTTATTTAGATTCTGAAACTTTATATTGAGTTTAGATTGAAATGCATTTTCTATTGAATCTTCATCATCTCGACTTGCTAGTCTTTGTTCAAAAGCGTGTAATGAGCTTATTAACCTTGTTAGTCTTTGATAAATCCTTAGTGTCTTCAATTGTAGACGGTTTAGGATCAAGTTTAGATATCAAACTAATGAGCATTTCCTCCACTATGTTTTTATCTGGCAGATCCTCGCTATAAACTTTCATTTCAGTTATTAAGCTCATTAATCTTGTATACTAACTTTTTATTTTCATATTTGCATATTTCTTTCTTAGAGATTGGAAGAGGATTATGTGTACCTTTGTGTCTCTTTTGAGCTTTTACTCCAAGTTTTCTCACACTTTCTTAGCTAACAGTATTCCTTTTATTCTTGAGAAAATTGTCTTCGCCAAAGCTTGTTAGAGGAAGCATAGAGCAATATAATTTCTTTGTTGCTTTTCCTTTAATTTTTTGTTTCTACAGTGGGAAGTATTACATAATTCTTTGGCATGGTGAACCCTTCATGGACAACCTTCTACAAATTTTGCTCTTATAGAAAAGTTTTCATTTGAAAATGCTAGTCCTCATAATTTTTTTATGATAATATGCACACAGAAATATTTATAGTTGAGATAGTCATGATTATGAATAAATTTGTTTGAGTGGTTTATAATGTGATGGATAAATATAGTTGATAGGTTAAAAAAAAAAGATTTTACGCTAGTAGATGATCGAACGTAGCTCTGATGCCACTGTTAGTTTTATAGAATAATTTGAAATTAGTTTAGTATATTTTGGATTTGAATGTTGTAGCAAGAATAGTAAAGATAGTTTTGATGAAAGAGTGGTTTAGATGAATGGTTTGAAAAAATTAATATATATTTTTGGTAAATTAAGGAGAAAGTACAAGGGATTTGAAATTTAATATATTTTTTAATTGATTACAATAAGATCTACAATATCTTATTTATAGGCAATAAAGTTGGTACATCATAATTTTTAGATTATTCTAAGTCTTAGATATTACTATTATGCTACACATACAAGCCTTTTTGGCATCCAAGTCCAACCAAGTTAGCTCAAGTCCAACAAAAACTAACTTTACAATACAGAGCATCTAAAACACGCTCTTGTGGAATTGTTCACTACCGCGAACATTAATACGAAAAAGGCTTCGTCTTTCTCGATCAAAACTGAAATGAACAAATTTCAAATGACGCTCAAAATCTATGCAAACACTCAAGGAAATCTCGAAGCTATGTTCGAAATATTCACCCAGAAATACAGAAAGAGAAGATAAAACATTATTCAAGGTACTCAGAAAATGTTTGTCCATGTTTTTTTTTCACTTTTCTTTTTCTGACTTCGATAGGCAAAACACAAAATAGTCATATTTCTATTTATTTAGTAGATTTATTTTGTATTCTCAAGATAAAGTAGATATTATTGTTCTCATTATACTGTTCATTTTGCGATAACTATGTTATGTTAGTGTAAGAATATTGTTGTAGTACTTCTCGTATTGTTTAAACTATATTGCATGTGTTTGAGGGATTTGAATATTTTTTGTGCATGTTTGAGTGATTTACATCTTTTGAACTGAGTTCATGTGTAGTAATTAATAAGAATATTTGGTGCATTTTGCCTGAATTGGTATAACAAGCCCATAGAATGTTGTTGTAATGCTTCTAGTGTCATTTGTGCATGTCTGAGTGAGTTACATATTTTTTTCTTCATGTTTGAGCGATATGCATGTTTTTAACTGAGTTTGTGGCAAGTAATTACTAAGTACTTTCGATGCATTTTGACTAATTTGAGGTGCAATATTTTTTTTGTCCTGGATTTGGTGTAATTAGGCCATAGAATGTTGCTGTAGTGCTTCTAGTTTCATTTTGTGCATTTTAAAGTGATTTTCATGAGTTAAATGTTGTGTTATTATTAATCTATTAACCTAATTTTTTATTCCTTACAAAAAAATAAGACAATCAAGAAAATTGCTGAGAAGAGCACCACAAAAAAGAAGACAGGAGTATATAATGTAAGCATACATATGTTAAAACAACTCCACTTTTGTTGTATAAATATAGTTATCTAACATAATTTTCATTTTTTCACAGAAAACTCATAATTTGAGGTGTCAACAAGAAACATATCTGGTGCGATAAAACATGTCATGGGATTGAATGTGACCCATAAACTGCTCAAAGAACTGGCCAATTCCTTTGATTTATATAATAGCCACTATAAGAAAAACACAGAGTACTGTCGGATTTATAGTCGGACAATCGAATGAAATCCGACGGTAAACCTTTTACCATCGAATTTTGCGTCGGTATTTATCCGACGGAATAAACCTCGCCGGTAACATAATACCAGCGAATTTTTTTCGTTCAACGGTAATTTTCATCTGATTTAGGGCCGGAATATAGATGGTAAGAAAACAAAATCTGTTGAACGTTATCATTAAAAATTTTCTGACAGTAACGTTGGCTCCATATAATACATCTCAGTGCCATCTTACCGGTGGATTAATCCGACGCTAATGCCGATAAAAATATTCTAAATTTTTTTAAAAACAAATTTAATTGGGCTATTACGGTCGGTATATTTCGACAGTAGTGTTATTTATTTTTTAATAATCTTTTTTTGTCCATCTATAATGTACCCTGATAATTAATAATTAAAAAATGCTTTAAATATGATGGGAAATATCAAACATACAAATTAAAAATACAGAATGATGGTAATTAAAATATCTGAAACAATGCTAATTATATTACATTCTTCTCAAAGTTTATTAAAGAAATACATATGATAGAACTATATTTATATTAACCCTATTAAGATTTATCATCTTCTTCCTCTGGTTCACCATCCTCCTCTTTTGAGGTAGTTTCCTGATCATCAAACTTGTCTTCCTCTTCTTCGTCGCGATCGACCCCATCTTCTTCTTGAAGATCGTCTTTCTCTTGTGGTAGTGTGTCGGCATCTATTCCAAGGTCAATGAAGTCATCATTCATAACAGCCGACTTAAGGGTGATTGGCTCACCGGTGTCAAAAACCATTTTCAAAGGAGTTGGGTCATCAATTTGGTAAGGTTTTTGACCTTCTATCCTATCATCAAACTCGATGCGGTCTCTTGGCTTATTCTTAATCAAAACCACCCAACTAGACTTGCATGAACCTGGATAAAGCAAATAGTATACCTATCGTGAATTTTGAGGTAAAATAAAAGGATCGTAATGCATATATTTCCTATTTACATTAACTTCAGTGATATCGTAGTACTTTTGCTTTTGTGTTCCTTGTCACGAATTTGGATCATACCATTCACATTTAAATATGCACACCTTTGACGCAGTGCTACAAAAATTCTCTAATTCAATTATATTGTGCAACACACTAAACCAATCAGAATGACCATCGCATGAATCCTCAAGAACCCAAACTCCGGTGTTATCTGTTTTCTTTCCAATCAATCACTGTAAAGAATGGAACCGATATCCATTAACATTGTATATCGGGTAGCTAGTGCCGTTATTTATTGGGCCCTAACTAAATGCAATTAGTTTTGAATCTGTTGTGTCAGTTAGATGCACGGTGACGTATTCTCTGAACGTGGAAAACTGTTCAATGAGGTATCAAGATTTGCCTCTTGGAATAACCTATATGATAGAATAGGAGTTAGAAGTTTTGATTAGACTAAGAGGTTAGTATCTTACGGATTTCAATATTTACGAAGACATAAAAAACTCACATGAAGTAGGGTAAAATCTGGTCATAGTTAAGCAGCACATGTAGGTGTGTGGCATCGGTTTCCCTCTGCTCCAACCAGTAGTCAGTGTTCGCACCCATTGTAGCTCATTCGGGAGGAAAGATTGGATATATTTTTCCACTTGATGAGGATTCTCCCCTCTCATCATTCCTTGCAACCCTTGTTCTACGTGACCCAACATGAGGTTGAAAATAGAATAAGTAAAATGCGAATGTTTTCTTAGCTAGGAATGCTTCGCAGATGCTACCCTCAACCTGAACTCTGTTCTTCACGGTGCATTTGAATTCTCTAATAATCCACTCAAATGGGTACATCCACTGAAATTGGACCGACCCACATAGTATTGCTTCGTACGGTAGATAGATTGTTAAGTGTTCCACAACGTCAAAAAAGGTTGGACCCGATCAAAATGCTTCCAGGCTTCTCCGTGTGATGGATGTGTAATGTTCCATCATCTCTCTTGTTACTATGTCAGGTCATGTGAGGGGCCGAACTCAACGATGCATACAATCATTTCAGCCTAGGAATTAAGGGTAAGTCGCCTATCAAAATGCTTCCACTTATCAAAAGCCTCTTGGGTATGATTTGACTCTGACTTAATACTCATCATTCTAATACATGCAGACAACTCTGAATGAATGCACCCTTTAAACATCAATCTCGCAGCAAATTCTAATAGATGATAAAATTTTTTTCCTCCAGGTTAGACTCTTGTTTAGCCTCTTCTAATTCCGTAACACCTGTTGTATCAAACACCATTTCATTGATTCTCTCTTGGTTAGCCTCCCAAGTCATATCTTCCATGTTTATTTCTCTCACCAACCAAATCATCGTTGATTGATAATTGAACCTATTCAAATTTGAGGTCGACCGGTTAATTCCCTGCTCGTCCATTTCTCTGTGTTCCGTCCACATCCAATACCCATCTTAAACCCGTTATGGTAGAGGTGAAGCGTTATATCCACATGTCCTAACCACTTAGTCAGCCGACACTTTTCACGCAGACACCTAGAAACCCCTTCAGACCTTAACGATTCTATGCTAAAGACATGCGCAACAAACGCGTCAACTCCCTTAAAGATTCAGGTTTCAAACGCCCCCCCCCCCCCCACCCACCATTATTCTTATAGACATCCATAGACGATGACTTGGAATCATATTGAAACACACACCCTAGAATTCAATGAACAACACAAATTATTATATATTTTAGAAAATTCGGTAGAGTATACCCTATAATTAGAATCTTTCGCCAAATACAACAAAATTTTAGCAGAGCTTTCCCTTAATTTAGGGATATTCATCAAATAAATATAAACAGTGTTCACAGAGAAAATAGTTGCAGGCACAAATTAGAACAAATACGAATTTAATAACACATCAAATCCTAACCGTTCTAGTGCACGACCCCTTATAACTCCGCAATTTTTCAGCAAACAAGGGTTTCGAGAAGGCGCCTCTACGCGACCTTCTCCCACTTCCGTCTTAAAATGCTATCCTAGGAAAAACAAGTCCGACATAAAACTTAAACAATTGATTATAGTTAAAGATATAAAACCTACCTGGAACACGGATGCACATAATACGGAAGAAGCAAAATCCAAATGATCTCAAAGAAATAGCATCATCTTAATAAAAAAGCAAACTTATTAAACTTACAAGGTGAAACTAATTAATTCAACAAACTACACAAAGTCTTCCAACAATGTCGAGCACTATTAATTTCTATTACATTAAATTAACATAACAAATCCTAATCATAAACTTCGTTACCCTAATTTAATAAATAATTTGAAAATAAAATACATAACAAAATCCTGAACTAACAAAAAAAAGCTGAAAAACTAAAAATCCTAAACCAAATTAAATCCTAATCACAAACTTCAATACCCTAATTTAATCAATAATTTGATAAAATACCTAACAAAATCCAAGACTCACAAAAAAATATGAAAAACCCTAAAACAATATATCAAATCCTAGTCATAAACTTCATTACACTAATGTAATAAATAATTTCAAAAAGTACTTATCCAAAAAAATCTTAAACTCACATAAAAATCTTATAAAGAATGTCAAAATTACCTCTATTGGTGGCTATAAGATGGTAGAGGCATGGTGGCAACAGGAGCAGTAGTGACGGTGACAACGTCACTATCGTCGATGGCAATGACCACAAACACAAACAACGGTGAGAATGCCCAGTAGCAGTGGCAGTGGAGTCTCCAGCAGATGGCAGTGAAGCCGGCAGCTTCAGCGGCGACCAGAGACCACAAGAGGAGAGAGAAAGAAGAGTGAGAGTGAGTTCAAAAAAGTAAGGGGGAGGGGGTTCGAGTTTGAAATTTAGCCCAGTATTACCGTCGAATTTACCAAGAGAACCTTTCGATGGAAAATGGCTTCAACGCAGCATTTCACTAATGTGAGTTACCGTCGGCAAAATTTGACGGTAGATCTGCCGGGGTAGTTAGAACCAAAAAAATAAATTTTTGCGCCACTTATCACCGTCGGATTTAATTTTGAAAAATTTAATTTGACAGTAAACAATTCGGGGAACCAAATATAGCTTATATCCAACGCAAAAATCAACACTAAATTCGACGATAATGGACGTCGTTAAATCCGACGGTACTCACCGTTTTTCTTATAGTGAGCTCCCTAGACATACGAATACAGGAAAATCAAGATCACCCCTAACTAGATAAGGGATGCCCTTGGCTTGAATGCATCCAATAAAAATCTCTTTTGTAACCTATTCTATCAATAAAATTTCGGTGTTTTTTATATTACTTCTGTGTTATTAAAATATTCTTGCTGCTGTTGTATGGGATTGCTTTCCGAACAAAAATGTCTATAAAAAAATCATTGAGGAGCAGAAGAAAGTTGTTGAGAGCTTCAAAGGCTGTTCTTTGTCACTTTTGACAAAGTCTTTCATTGACATGAGTGTGGAGGGACTGAAAAATAACTCAATTTCAAGAGGACATTCATCCTCTTCATGCAAAAGTACTTCTTGTTGCCAACAACAATAAGAAAAATTTTTTCAGTTCACATGCCACCCATTCTTCATGTGGACAACATACATGAATGTAATTGGGCAGCTTATGTGATCAACTTCTTGATCAAAAGAATCAGAGGGCACCAATTGCAAAGCAAATATGCAGTAGATGGTTATCTCTTTGCACTGATGATCATATAGTTTCATGAATCCACATACATGAATAGGCTGACAGATAGAACGTGAGGCAAATCATAAAATGGTAACTCAACAGAGATTATTTTCTTAAATTTTGGTGCATTTGTTTGAAATATATTCTGCTAATTAAATAATATTCTGTTTTAAGGCCTTATAAGAAGAGCACAACTGAGAGGTCAATCAAAAGAAGAAAAAAAGGGAAAAAAAAGAAAGAAAAAAAGAAGCAACAAAAAAAGAAACCTGTTATATTGGAGTCATTTTCAGAAGGTGAAAGTGATTATGAGTATGAGTCTGATTCTGAATATGACTCTGAGGATACACCGAAGAGAAAGAAACAACTTCAAAGAGTGGCAAAGATGTAAGTGTTACTTTTCGGTATCTTTTGTCAATATTTCTGTTTATTATGTTTGTTTACCTCATGCATTTGTACTTTTTCAAGATGGAATCCAAAAAGAGGAAGCATATTATTGTGGATTCATCTTTTCAAATGGAGACTGATGAACAGATTTTTGCTAGTAAAGAATTCACAATAAATTTCCGTTGCGAGTATAGTTTCTAAACCAACTAAAATCATTTCATACAAAAATTTGGTTGTCACAAGTAACAAACCCCTAATAAAATTGATAACTGAAGTATTTAAACCTCGGGTTGTCTCTCAAGGAATTGCAGGGAAGTATGCTTATGATTAGTTATGGAAAAGTATATTTTTGGGGTTTTTTGTTGAACAAGGAATGTAAATGATAATAAAATAAACCAATAATTAAGAAAAGGTCTTGGCAAGGTATGAGAACTAGACGTCCTATCCTAGTTATCCTTATCAATTGTGATGAGAATTGTTCATTGCTCCCACTTAGTTAACCTCTAACTATGGAGGAAAGTCAAGTAGACTAATCATTTTGATTCCTCAAGTCCTAGTCAACTCCTAAGAAAAGACTAGCCTTAGAGGGATCCAAATCAACCAACAACTTCTAATTATCAATCAACAAAGGAGTTTGATAACTCAAGAGTCTCCAATTACTCAATTCAAGCTAAGAATGTAAAAAGCTAAATTAAAATCATAAATATGAAATACCTCAAATTTCATTAAATAAAGAAATCAAATCCAACATGGAGTTCATAAACTAAATTGGGAAAATAAATAAACTAGAATGCTAGAATAAATAAAAGTAGAAGAGATAAACCTAAAACTAAGAGAAATCCTAAAACAAACTACATCTAAAACCTAAAATTATGTGAATGAATGTTGTGTCTCGTGTTTCCCCCATTCTGCAGCTTCTATTCTGTGTATTTCGGGCTTGGAACTGGGCCAAAAGGAGCCCAGAAATCGCCCCCAATGCTTTCTGTAACTTTCTGCACGTGGCGCATGTCACGAGTATGCATAGGTCACGCGTACGCATCGATGGTCTTCTTCGTGTTTCGTGCATACGCGTCAGCTACGCGCATGTATCGCCATGCATTTTCGCTTTTCACGCGTATGCGTCAGATACGCACACGCGTCACTGTGAAAATCTCCAAATCACACGCACGCGTGAGCCATGCGTGCGCGTCGTTTCTCGCTGGACAGCTCCATGATTTCTTGTGTTCCTTCCATTTTTGCAAGCTTCCTTTCCATCCTCTAAGCCATTCCTGCCCTATAAAGCCTGAAAACACTTAACACACATATCAAGGCATCGAATGGTAGAAAGGATAATTAAATTTGACAGTTTAAAGGCCTAGGAAACATGTTTTCAATTATATCACAGAATTAGAAAGAAAAATGTAAAACATGTGAATTCAATGAATAAGTGTGAGTTTAGTGGATAAAATCCACTCAATTAAGTACAAAATATACCACGAAATAGTGGTGCATCAGAGACGGAATCAGATGATGAGTAAGGTACTATTATTGTAATACTATATTCTGTTTTTTATCAAAAAAATTTTATAAACATATTTTTTTTGTATATATTGTCAGAAGCGAAGAAATTGAGAAAGAAATAGAAAGAAGGTTCAAGAAAAAAAATGATAAGCCTGCAGAAGAGTATGTCTTAATTTTTGGTATTTTTTGTCAATATTTCTTATATTTATTTGCCTAATGATTCTTTTCTTTTCCAGGATGTAGGCCAAAACCAAAGATATTCCAAAAAAGGTAACACCGCTAAAAAAGAGAAAGCTTGTTCTCCCTGAACAACCAAAAAGTGGGCACGACTCAACAAAAGCACACTTTAATTTTTTGCAGACGTAAGATTCGATATCTTATATTGTTTCTTTGCTAAAATTTGGTAAAAGCTGATATAATTACTCTAGTTTTACTGAATAGTGTTTAATTTTTCCTTAGGGTACCACCTGTAAATCTGTCCAGCGAAAGTGATCCAGTGTTTCAAACACAGTCAAGCTTTCAGGAATCCGTTAATGCACCAAGCGATCTGATATGTCTCTTTGTCTTACCATTTCTTTTTTTCTTGTACTACCATAATGTGCTTTTTTTATTTTATATATATTTTTTAAAAAAATCCTTTAAGATTTTTTTAAGAAAAAAAGGCATGAAAAAAGGAAAAAAAAAAGAGTTTGTAGTCTGCAACTATGTAAGTTCACTTACAGCAAAAATTTATTATTGTTCAATGATTGAGGTGCTTTTTGACATAATTTTGGTGCATTTCAGATTCAACGTACAAGAAGACACAATAGATTATGCCAACCTTGTTTAGGAAGATGTCTTGGTTAAACAAATAACAACAGAGAAAGAATTTCAACTATAGAAAATGATGGAAGATTCACCAAAATCTGAAAAGTGAGTAAACTATTCAACTATATTTTTTGACTTAATTTTATTTTATTTTATTTTTTTGATTTAAATGACATGGATTTTATTTAGTATGAGTAGTGCAATCGTTAATCTTGGGATTGACATTGAAGATCAAGTGCTTTTGCTGTAAAAAAAATTCATTATCAATCAAAACCACTGAATATATGAGTTTTCTAATTTAGTTTCCTTTTCCAATCATTCAGTTAATGGTTTTCACTGAAATTTGCTAATGTTTACTGCATATTAACTTTTTTTGTATGCCATTGATAAATTCATATTTTATGATGATTTTTAGGTTGAAAAAAAGTGAGATTTATCAACTTATCTTGTACTTATTCATGAAAAATGCATGCTTTTGTGAATTTTCTCTTAATTGTGCTTAATTGTTAAAAACATACTTTTTATGCTTTAAATTGTCAAATTAATTCCACTTTTATTCCATTTGATGTCTTGATGTATTTGTTTAAGTGATTTAAGGTTTAGAAGGCAAAGATGGCTTGGAAGATGCAGGAAAAAGCATGCAAAAATGGAGGATCCATGAAGAAATGAAGTTTGGCGAAACTCCAAGCCGTGTGTACATGGATACCATGCGTACGCATCATTTTAGATTCATGTGTACGCGGTGTAAAATCTGCGAAATTAATAAATAATTAGCCAATAAACAAATTATTTTTCAAAGAAAGTATAAAATTAAATTTTATAGTTTAAAGAGGTGGAAATAATTAAAATACGAATTTCAACACTAATTTTAAAGGTTTTGGCCCAAAGTTGAGCCAACAAATTAAACCGTTTGAACCGAGCCCATATTGGGCTAAGGCCCAACCCATATCATCCCCATTCATGAGCCTTCAGCACATTAATCACACCAAAGGGGGGAAACAGCATTGGAAGAGAAGAGGGGAGAAAGGGTTTGGAAAGAACACTGTTCACTTCCACTTCAATTGCTAGTAATTTTTGATCCGGAGCTCCGATTGACAAGCCGTTTGCGGTCACGCGTTCATCTCAGAGTCTTCTTCAATTCTATCTAAACTAAGTGTAAGTCTCTTTGTAATTCACAAGCATTTTTCTGTTCCCCTCTTTTCCACGAAATTAGTTTGAGTTTTCAGTGATTTTGATGATTTTGGTGGTTTAGGTACAACCTAATATTGGATAATTATTGGATTATACTCTAATCATCAATAGGTAAGTTAAAAAAACTCTAAAATCTTGTGGTTTGCTCAATTTTGGGTACCCTAGTGCTAATTTAGTGAATTGTTTGAATTAGATTGAATTTACATTAAATTGGAGTTTGAATTGGTGAATTGGAGCTCTTGGAACAAACTTTTGGTGGATATAATCATTGGATGTGGATTGGAGTCTTTCAAGCTTGAATTTTGGTGGTTTTGAGCTTAGGGAGGAATCGGCCAAGGTATGATTTCGGTTTCTCATAAGTAATATATAATGTCTCGTGAAAACATAGGTTAGATGATCATAAGATAAGTTGAAGCATGTATGTATGTTAAAAGTTAGTAATTCTAATAAAATGATTGACGATTGATGATTTTGATGATGATTGATGAAGATAATGAATGTGAATTGTTGAATGATTGATGGAAGCAAATTTGAATTGTGTATTGGTTCAAGTTTAGTGGTTTTAATTAGTGCAATATGTGTTTGAAATGATATGGTTGATGATGTTGGTATTTGATGAGGATTATGTTAATTGTTTAGTATCTTTGATGATGATTGTTGAAATAGATTGAGTATGGGTTTGGTGAATGATGCTTGTGATGAAAAATGAAATGCTAAATGATGATCTTAATGATGATAGGTATGGTGAAGTGAATGAATATGTATGAGATGGTATATTGATGAACTTATTTGGATAGTTGAGAAATTTTGTATGAGATTGTTTAAAATTGAGGTATGATTGGTTGTGGAAGGATGTGGAGTTGTGTTTCTATGATATAGTATGTTTTGGTGCTGATTATGAGTATAAGAAGGTGGTATTGAATGGTAAATTGTGAAAATAGAGGTTTGAAGATTTTTGTGAAAATCTGATTTTTGGCCAAACTTCAGCGAGCTATAACTCGACTTCCGGACCTCCAAATTCTTTCAAACTTATTTTATATGAAAATTGGGTCCGTGAGGTTTACATTGTTTGAAGAACTGGTGAAAAATGTTTTAAAATGAAGGAGTTATGCACGTTAGGAGTTTGGTGTGTAAAATGGAAATTCTGCAACTTAAAGACTTTTGTTGGTTCTACAGAATTCGCGTATGCGACCACCTGCACGCGCTCGCGTACACGAGCAAGATGCATGCGTACGCGAGAAGGTAAAAACACACGCCGCATACGCGACACCCCTGTTTTCAGCAAAGTGACTTTTTATGTTTTAAAACCAATTTTTGAACCTTTAAACCTCTATTTTTACTTTTTTAGCCCTAAACCTTAGTTGGATACTTAGTAATGAGATGAAATTAGGAAGGGGTAGTAACTTGGGAGTGAAGCAAGTTGTGGAGTAATGAATTATGATTATGAAGTGGTGATTTTTGAGCTTAAGAAGTGTTAACTGAACTAATATAATAATGAAGATGATAATAATGAATTTCAATTGAGTGAGAGATGGGTTGATGATGATAATGACCTTAAGGTGTGATGGTGATTGAATTTGAATGAATTATAACGATGATGAGATTGAATTTGATTGTAATATGCCTCCGGGTAAGACGCAGTGGTGTTATCCCCTTGCTCCGGGTAAGAGGCGAGATTCTTGAGTAAGATGCAGTGGTCCACTTGCTCCGGTTAAGAGTTCAAAGCTCCGAGTAAGATGCAAGGGTGAAATTCTGTCACTGTTTTCTCCGGGTTGAGAACTATAACACCACCTGGATAAGAGGTAGGCTGAAGCTGTCCCCTGCTCCGGGTATGCAGGTGAGATGCAAGGGTTGCGGTATTGTCCCACTTGCTCCGTGTTTGGTGTTCTGTTGAGGGTTAGCTACCGGACATGTCGGGTTGGATTTTATAACCAACAAATGAGACTGATCAGCTATAGCACATGCATACATCATATGCATATTTTTGAATTGCTTGTTTGTGCATTAATTGGGAGTGCTTATGTGAATTAGTATGCCAGGTTGTTATACTTGTTACTTGCATTTCTTGTACTCTAATTGTGTTTGCCTTTGTCTGTGTGGTTCCACCGTAGTTCAGAGGACAAGAGGAAGGTAAAGGATTAAGCGTTTTGGTTAGAGGTTGGTTAAGTTTAGGAGTTTTAGAGAACCACCCCTATTTATGGTTTTCATCTTGAATCTTTAAGTTTTATAATCTAAGTATTGGAGTTCTAGAATTGCCTTTGGCTTTTCTGGGACCTTATATACTATTTATGTAGGTATCATTACCATGCTAAGAACCTCCAGTTCTCACCCCCATACATATTTTGTGGTTTTCAGATGCAGGACGTGAGTCACCTCACTAAGGCATACTAGGAGCTTCAGAGAGCAAAGATCTTTTGTGCTTTTGGGACTTTAGTTTGGTTTTTATTCATATATGTAGCTACTTATTATCTCCACTATGTGTGTGTGTGTGTGTGTGTGTTTTTTTTTTTTCCTTTTAGAGGTCGTAGCGCCTCGCCACCTCTGTTTTATATCCTAAGTGTAAATCTCTGTGTGGTAGGGTGTTACACGCGGCATGCGTGGATACGCATGAGTAGCAGCACATGACTCATTTAAAAGAACACGTGGCTCGCGATTTCAAACCCATTTTGGGCCCAATCCAGCTCGATTCTGAAGTATTTGAAGCATGGATCAATGGCAGATCAAGCAATTATTTAGTTTAGATTTTTTATTATGGTTTAGGTGTTTCTAGAGAGAGAAGCTCCAACTTCTCTCTATAATTTAGGGTTTTTAGGGTTTCTTAATTTAATTTCTCTCTAATTTTAGGTTTTAATATTGTTTTAGTTTAGTTTTCTTTATATTTTCTTGTTCTACCATCTTAGTTTACTTAGTTTTTATTGTTAGTTTTTTGTTTTTACTATTTTTAGTTTGTGAACACTTGTTGAAATTCTAATTTTCTTTAATGCAATTTGATATTTTTTCATGTTTATTGATGTTCATTTAAGTTGTTATTATTGCTTTCTTATCTTGGCTAGTTGTAGATTTTATTATTATTTCAATTTATGATGCTTTATTTTTATGCCTTCTAAGTGTTCGATAAAATGCCTTCCTTAGTTTTAGAGTAGAATCTTGCATTCTTGGCTTGGGATTGAGAATTAGGTGACCTTAAGTTATTGATGTCCGATATTGATTGGTGATTTAGGGTCATTAATTAATCTTGTCTCCATTGACGCTAATCTTTTACTAATTCAATTAGTAAGTTAGTTAGAACTTATGGATTAGGATTAATTATTCCTACTTGAATTTTCTCAATCTGTAGAAGTTGACGAAGTGGCATTAACTCTTCATAATTGTCATGTTTATAGTTAATGACAAGGATAGTGATCCTTCACTCTCAATCCTTGCTAAAATCTTTTTAGCATTTAAATTTCCTTTCCTTTACCTTAATTGCTTTAGTTTAATTTCTCTTACCATTTATATATTGTTTACTCTTTACATTTTTGCTATTTAAATTCTTATTTATTGCTATCAAAATCCCGATCTCTCATAGCCAATGATACATACACCCGAAAGCAATTCCATGGGAGAATGACTTTGGATTTAAAACTCCCAGCATTTGATTGAATTGTGACAATCTATTAAACTTTGATAGGTTATTTTCCGGTTTAGCACTATACTTATAACAAATTCGAGTTTTAACTTGTGAATTTTTAAACCGGTATCTAGCCTTTATCAGCCATCAATAGAGTGCCACTACAAGCAATTGCTCCTTTAATAGAAACCCCTGTCTCCAGCCCTTAACATACCGAACAAGAATCTGCCGTGCAGTCTCTAACGCAAGAATCTCTGCCACAAGAACCTGTTAATGCGTAAGTTCTAGTTAAATTCCTTTTTGTTGCATAATTCTTTTTTGGTGTGTTCTTAAATAATTTTATATCTCATTCTACAGTCCTCCATAACCATATCAAGAAGCTCTTAAGAAAACTCTACCAAAGGAAACTCAGTATGAAGGTCTCCTTAATGCGTAAGTTCTAATAGTTTCAGTGCGTTCTTAAACTATTTGATATGTCATCCTGCAATCCTCCAACGGCTCAAGATCTGAAGACTGGCTTGTTGATGGTTGCTATTGCTGCATTGTATGATGACTTGGTGCACCATCTTTTGACCTTGGTATTAGTCAATCAAGCAACAAAGCAACACTCTCCCAAGAGGATCAACTACCAACAACCATGGGAAAATTTGAAGAAATTGGAAGCCAAGAGAACCCACTATTGGTTAAAGAGTTGGAAGAATTGGTTGAGATGAACGTAGCATTGAAATATGCTGAGAGAAGTCCAGAACCAGATGTGCAGTCAAGTCTGAGCTTCCTTGAAAAGTTCAAGACTCCGATAAAGAAAAAGAAAATTACAAAGGAGCTTAAAAAAATGCTATCATTGGATGACAAATATAAAGACTTACAAAGACGGGACCAGCAATGAATGGGAAGTCATATTCAAGTACAACCATGAAGCTCATTTTGGAGGAAAATAGATTTTTCTTTGTATATTTAAAACCACAAGTGTAAGAACCGCAACTAATCAACCGAATAATTAAGTGATTATAATGCCCAAATTAGATTCTGAAAAGTTAGAGTGAGAATTAGAGGATTTAAAGGTGATTTTCGGACTCAGTGGGTCTTTCTGAGTCAGAAAATACGTTTTCTGTGAAAACCGTAAAAAATCGCAAACCGGCAGTTGAACCGGTTGAACCGGTTCAAGTCTGCCCAGTGCTGCGCAAAAAAAAAAGTGGAAACAATCAAAAACCCTAGAAAAATATTAGAAGTTAAAAACTGGGCGTTAATTTTAAAGGTTTGGCCCGAAGTTGGGCCAAACGGGCTAAAAATGCTAACGGATTGGACGGGGCCCAAGTTGGGCCCAAGCCCAACAATATATAAGTGTATTAAGTGGTCATTTCAGCCACTTTCAAACACAACAAGCAGCAGAAACGTTGAGTGTGAGAAGAGAGGTGAGGGTTACAAGAAGCAATATTCACATTCATCTTCTTTCTCTCATAACTTGAGCTACGGTGCTCCGATTCGCGTGCTGTCAATTGCTACGTGAAGCTCTCTCTGAGCCCATTAGTTTCATCTAGCCAAAGAGGTATGAATCTCGAAAAATCCTTCCCAGTTTCTGTCTTAAGAAATTCGAAAATATTAGGTTTTGATTTTGAGTGAAATCTTGTGTTTTGGGTGTTTAGGTACACTCTAGCCTTTGATTGATGTTGGTTTTGGCTTCCAAAACTATTGGACAAGGTAAGAGGCTCTGAACTCTTGTGAAATTTTGATTTATTATGAGCCCTAGGTTGATTTGTGATGGTTTATGTATATATAGTTTGATTATTGTGAGTTTGGAGCTTGTTGGTGATTGTTGGAAGCTTGGATTGTGTTGGAAAGCTTGTTGGTGATCATGGTGGTGCTCATTTTGGGTTAAGGGCATATTGGGAATTGGTCAAAGTATAGTTTTGATTTCCTCTATGTATTATATAATATTCATGGACACTTAGGCTAGTGACTCATAGGATAGGTTTGGATTTGAATGGTTGTTGAGTTGTTGAGTGATGGTATGTAATGATTTATGATGAAAATGATGATTGTTGAGTTTGGTTATAATGATTGATAATGATATGATGAGGATGAATGATGGGTGAAGTTGGGAAGTGAATTATGTTGCTAATTGTGATATTGATGTTGATGAATTGGTAATGTAGTTGGAAAATTGTTAATGAGGTTTGATGTATGTGATATATTGATGTTGATGTTGTGGATGAGGAAAGGTGAAGGAAAATGTGGTAAGCTTGGTGTAGTATGATATAGAGGGTTGATTTTGATGAAAAATGGAGTTTGGAATAGGTTGGTTTGGTTTTGATTGTGTTTTACAAAGGAATTGTGAAAGTTTTTGGTGAACTTTGTCTTATCATAACTTTTGCCTCGGTTTTTAAAATTGATTGAAAATTATTTAGAATTAAAGCTTATTGAAAACCCTTTAATTTAAATTTTGGAATTTCGTAGAGGAAGTTATCATCATTCAAAGTTGGTGTTAAGAATTGAAATTATACAAAGTTGCAGAATTTCAGGATTTCTGATATGTGCGCACGCACAATCCTGCAAAAATCACATTCTGTGCGGACGCACAGACCTGTGCGCACGCACAGGCAGAAAAAGGCTCTCTGCATGCAGCATTAGCACAGCTTGTGCACGCGTACATCAATGAAGAATTGCGACCTGTGCGGACACACAGCCCTGTGCGCGCGCACAAGTCCGGAAGGGTCGTCTGTTGGGGCGCTAGCACACCTTGTGCGAGTGAACAGACCTATAATTTTTAGTACCTGTGCGTACGCACACTTTTAAAATCTTCCTAGTCATGCGCGCGCACACCCCTGTGCGGCCGCATACCCCCTGTTTCTCAAATTTTTCTTTGTTTTTAACTATTCTACCTTCCCAACAAGGTTGTAAGCTTCTCTAACACCATTTTAGGACTCATGGGCCTAGTTTTGAATATTTAAAACATGGGAAATAATTTAAGGGATTTAGATGATATTATTTGGAAAACTTAGAAGATGGAGGTCTAGGTTTCGGGTGTGTTGGGGATGGTTTGATGATATCTGACGAAAAGGTCGATGTATGAGATGAGAATTGAGGAACTGATGAGTTCGAAATGGAAATGTGAACTGACAGTAGTTGAGATGAGTCGAGGACTCGGAATGAGATGGTGGATCCATGACACACCAAAAATGTTTTCTGAAAACCACTGATATATCATTTTGATATTGAGACTATGAGACGCTATGCGCCCGGCAGGGGCTGTGGTTGGATCCCGCCTGTCGAGGTAGCAGTGGCGGCATAAGGGCGGTGGTTCGTCCCACTTGCGCTTAGATGCGAGGTCGGTGGTAAAAGTATCCTACTCGCATCCCTTTGGATCAATAGAGCGTGCAGGCGCCGGTACCTGGACAGTGATCCGGGCACTATTTCTCGGGGGTTCCCATATGAGAAAATTCGAAGGGCGACGTCTCCATGGAGATGTGTCGGGTTGGTAGTTGAACCGACAATGTGATATCACAGCCAGTAGGGCAGGCATTCATCATATGCATTTTCTATCTGTTTGTATGCTTTGTCTACTTGTAATGGATTGTCTATTTGTATAACATGCCTAATTGCTATTTGAATTAATTGCCTTATATACCAATACTTGTGTTTTACTTGCATTGTATATTATCTGTGTTTTCTACTGGGATTGAGGAGGTTCGGAAGGCGGTGGTGATGGGATCGCATGGAGGATAGGTTGGTGAAGGCTGTGGAACAGCAGTGTTTGGTTAGAATAGAAATCCCCTAAGATAGATTACCTGGTTTAGTTATGTTAAGATTGATATAATTATGCTTATTTGTTTTAGTATGCTTTAAGATTGAATCTTGTGATGGATATGGAGCTTAGGATTGCCTTTGGCGTCCCGGGGTCTTATGTCCTACATCACTGGGCACTGTTACCATACTGAGAAATTCCGGTTCTCATACCATATTTCTGTTGTGTTTTTTAGATGCAAGTTACAACTCACCTCGGTGAGTTTTCTGGTTGGTGACAGAAGTGGAGGATCCGGACTTCTTTGAGTAATTTTAGGTTATTTTGTATATCTCTCACTTTTGTATTTTGTTTTGCCTAGAAGCATGTATTTGAGAGAACAAAACTTGTATAGGCTCTTTAAAACTTCAGTTTCTGGTCGTCTGTACATGGCTAGCCGGCTTAAACTCCCCAAGTCGTGGCTAGTTTCTTATGATTATTATATACTTATCTATGTTATCTTATCTCTATTTCTTGTGCCTTAAACGAGTAGCTTCGTTAGTACGTTTTGCGCTTTTGAAATCCTGCTTTGAGCTATATTTTTCATCAGGCTTCTAGATTATACTATTCTTTCTATATATGTTATATGTATAAGCCTTAGAACTGTCATAACCTCTTATTAACCTTTGCCTTACAGCTAGAGGTAAGCATTAGGGTAATTAGGGTGTTACAACAAGAATATAAAAAAATATGGTAATTACTTCTGCTATACCACTAATCTTCATTCTTTCAGTTATTGTGTCATATATGTAATAAATTTTGGTTCATTTGTTTTCATAGGTAGTCTTCACACTATGCCAAATTCTCAACAAGAAGAAATGTAAAAGATTTGAAGAAAAGATATACTGTGTCCCATCGGATATTGTGGTAAGTTCTGCTACCATTGAACTTTAACCTCAATGTCGGTGTATTTTGTAAATATGCTGTGTGCTAAAGGTGATTATTTCAGTGCAAAATAACATGTTGATGAAGTTTAAGGAAAAGTACATTGATCCAGCAACTAAGAATGCCTACAGCATGAATGTATATAATGAGAACCTCCTTTTTCTAGACAAGAAGAAGCTAGCATCCCTCCATTTGTAAGTTTTTATTTTTAAAACTTCTTAAATAATTCTTTTATTCGGTTTCATTTAGACTAAAAATATTTTCTATTTACCCAAATTTCAGCTATTTGTCCCAGTTTGTCATAATGGACATTGGTGACTGTAGATTGTGGATGTGAAAGAAAAAATTTCATGTGCTTGACCCCATCGATGAGGGAAAAACGATTCCACACAAACTCACCGGCAAGTGTATCGGGTCGCATCAAGTAGTAATAACTCACAAGAGTGAGGTCGATCCCACAGGGATTGATGGATTGAGCAATTTTAGTTAGGTGATGAATTTAGTTAAGCGAATATTTGATGATTTGAGTGAAACTTGATTAACAGAAGCTAAATTGCAAGTAAATAAAAGGGATAGGGTAAATTGGCTGAATCTTAAAGTGCAGAAGGATTAAATTGCAGAAACTTAAATTGCAAGAAAAGTAAATGACTGAAACTTAAATTGTAAGAAATGTAAATAACTGAAACTTAAAGTGCAAGAAACTTAAATTGGTGAATCTAAATTGCTGGAAAATGTAAATTGCATTAAGAGTAAATGGATTTGGGTGTTGGGGTTTAAATTGAACTAGAAAATGTAAATTAACGTAAATTAGAGAGCTATGAGATGAAGAGAATCATATTAGGATCTCAGTAGCAAACAGAAATGGAAAATTTCTTTTAGAAACAAAATAGCAAGAAAACTTAAATCAATTATGAAATCCTAAAGAGAAATTGACAATTGAAGAAGAGAAATGGGAACAGAAAACAGATCTAGATCTCAATTACTCCCTTGACAAAACAAAAAAGAAATTTTAGAAGAAATGAAAATGAAAACAGAAAAGGAAGTTCAGATCCAACTTTCCAATTCTTAGAACTATCAAAAGAAAAGTAGAAGATGATTCTCAGGTGAACAATTTCAATGGAATTCTTTAATCTAAATTCAAAAACCCAAAACAGAAAGTAGAAGTTGCAGAAGAAAGAACAAACAGAAAAGAAAACTAGATCCAATCCCCAATTTCCGAATTCAAAATAAAATGAAACTTTAAAAAGTGAGAAAACTAAAAATGAGCCATAAAAGTTCCCCGGATCAGCTCAAATCAAATTTACACTTATTTATACACTTTCTATTTTTCACTAAGCATTTGGAATGGGCTTTTTAATCTTGGAATTGGCCTTGAATCGGGTTGGGGTGGTGTTGGCTAGCTCCCAGGGGAGCGCTCCGTTTCATTAGTGAACGTTGCGTTCACTTGCCTTGTGCCAATTTTGGTGCGCGCTTGGCCTCTCCACTAGCCTTCCATAAGTGAACGCTACACTCAAATCTTTGAGCGCTATACTTGATTTCTTTGATGCGCTCCCTTCTAGCGTTCAATAAGTGAACGCTGCGCTTCCTTAATTGAGCGCTATGCTCTTTGGGCGCTTGGTGCATGATGCTTTCCTTGGCAAAAGTCACGAAAAAGTTCACTCATTTGAACGTGCTCCTTGATGATTGCTGCACCATTTGGTGCGCCTTGGCTTCACTTGGTTGATGCCCGAAAACGTTCACTAAAGTGAACGTGGCGTTCACTTGCTTGAACGCTGCCTCTTGTGTGAGCCTTGGTTTGGTTGGTTTCCTTGCCTAGCGTTGCCTTAATGAACGCCACGTTTGGTAATGCAACGCTTTCCTGGTCCTTTTCTTTCTTTATCATTTCTTCACCTACAAGTAACCAAACAACTAATCAAAGTATCACCAATTCACAAGGTCTTTGCATCATTCATGAAAATCAACTAATTCTAGCATAAATCCTATGATTTTGTGTAAAATAATTGATGGTCAATTGATTCAAAATAATCATGAAAATCTACTCCAATCACTTACTTATTGTACAAGAAAGTGCATAAAACCTAATGAAACAAATGAAAAATGCTTATAAAACTAGCTTAAGATGACTTGTCATCACCCATCCACAAATAATCTCCCAATGAATATAGAACAAAAATAAATAAATTTGTTGTAAGTTGTTTACTATTTTCTTTATCAATTCTCTTGTTTCTGTGCTTGTTTTGAACTTAGCTTGTGCGTTGTAGTTATTAATTAATTTCAGTGTAATTCTTTGTCGAATAATGTGTACTTGTGTTTTTTTTTTTTATCACTTTTTCTTATCTAAAATTGATTGTACTACTTCTTATGATTGGCTTTCTGTGTTTTTCAAAGGTTGATGATATCAGAATTGGTGGTTCATTCTAGAGGAAAACCTCTAGTGGAAAATCCAGAGGGCCTTGAAGCGCCATATATTAACATCAATGGTCAACGAACAAGGTATTGATCTTCCTATTATTCTTTTTTATTGTAGTGTTATCTTTGTTAATGATGTATTAAACTTGTTTTACTCTGTTGTTTAATTTTTATTTATCAATTGGGACTGTGAAATATATGTGATAAAATGGCTGGAGATAATCGATCCGAAAAATATAAAGAAAGGGAAATATTCATGGAAAAATTGGAAATAGGTAAGTAACAATAAACGTAGTTGATTTCTCTACTTCTAAATTAACATAGATTAATAAATTTGATTCAATTGTAGAAAGAAGTTGATGGTTTCAGGCAGGAATATGCTTCGATTGTTCTCTTTGACAAAATATATCAATTGAGAGATAAAGCAATTGCTAAATTTGAAGCCATAAGACTCTCAAAGTCTTCCGCTGCCTTGTTAAGTCCTTTCTATAAATTTTTATCGGGAGATATTGATAGTAGATAGTTTGAATGTTGTAAATTGTTATGAATTTATACATTGGTTGAGTACTGAATTGTTTGTGTCCTATATCGTTAAAACAAACACTTATAAATATTCAATTCAAGCTATAAATTCCTTTGCCAAATTAATTTTTTATGAATCTGTCTGTACAGTATTGAAATCCTATTAATCTGAATAAATTCAGGTTCATAAAAATTGCAAAAAACAGAAAATTACTTTAATTACACCAAAATCATTACAATGGAACACTGAAAATCATTCTAATAAACACCGAGAATGCTTACAACTTTTTGTGTAAATTTTTATTAGGGCATATAGAAAGTGTATAGTTGAATGTTTTACATTGTTAAGAATTTCTATACTGAATTGTCTCTATAATGTATAGTTAAAACAAACACATCCTTTACATCTTTATAAATATTCATTACAAAACTTTTAATAAAATTCTATGGACCTAATCTTTATTGTATTGAATGAATTCAGGTTAACCCAATTGCAAACAAGAATATTAAATGAATTGCACTGAAATTCTTACAACGAAACACCAAAAATCGTTAAATTAAATACCGAGACATCTATCTTATTGCATTGAATTTTCGAAACTGAGAATTCATAATTTGTCCATAATAAAGGCTGAAATTTGAATGCACCACTGATCTAACATGTAAAAGGTTCAACAGTAAAAAGTAAATCATATATTAGCACAACTATTAATATGCACAAAGACAATTTTTCCTACTTAAAGCACATCAATTTTACCTCACTTAGAGCTTTTTTTTCTTTTCTTTTGAAGCATTTTAAATATGTTTTCGGTATTTGATCCCAATATATTTTTTGGACGTTCTCTTGTTCTCATGCGTGGTGTGCTTTGAAGCTCGTTAATATCTTCCAAAGAAGCATCTTTGTGCGATAACAAACATTTTTCTTCACTTTTTGATTTATATTCTTGCATCTCAGCCATCGCATTATCATAAGCGCGGTGCAAAATCACAGTTAACTCCTCAGAATCTGATGCAAATTCACAAATATTGTGTGATCGAAAGACCAAATCATCGAATCTCCTACTTCTTGACTCTAATAGAGGCTCATTGTGACTGCTCTTGATATGTGTATACCTCCTCTTTACATTCTTACTCCATCATTCCAATATATATCTTGGTACCACTTTATCTACTTGCTCAAAGCTTAACACGCTCAGAGAATGATGACACAATATCCCTCTAGACTCAAATAATAAGCATTGGCATTTTACTTCCCATGATATCGCATCATATGTAACCACAAACTTATTGAATATTGAGTTTGAAACCTATTCTACAACTTCATATACCGAAAAACCTAGAGTGAATTCCGTTGATCTTGTGATACAATTCATCTTTCCTCTAAATTGTGCTTGAACTTTTCTGAACTTCTTGTGAGTATACACATGCTGAAATTGTGTTTCTATTGATGATTTCATTGCCCATGGTATGATCGTATAAAAATCTATTGCATTGGATTCTCTCTTTCTCTCTTTGCTCTCTATGTCCTAGGCAATTATCATATTGTTTGACATATTGGATCAGTGAGCTATTGCGTGTAATAAACTTGTTAAAAAAAGCATGCAAGCTCTCGCTCCTTTGTGTGCTTCTCATCCCGGTCCATAAGTGATGAACAAGATAAACTGAGATCCATAAATGATGATCTTCAAAAAACTGAAAAAATGATAAAATATGTAAATCAAAAACAAAATGCATTGAAAGGTATACAACTTAGCACCTCTATTACTCAAGCAAAACACATAAATATCCAAATAATAAAAATAAAAACATTAGTTAATTCCAATAAAGATACCCTTATCTGAAAGCCACTTATTCTCTCTAACACCATACTTCATAAGGAAATCATTCCCATTTCTATCAAATGCATCTTTTGTAAAATAGTTCCAAACAACATGACTAATTTCTTGTTCAATTTCTTTGTGTCTCTTGTATCCATTTAATTTATGTAGAATCTTCTTCATAATATACCAAATACACCACCTAGAAATTGTTGTTGGAATACAAGTCTCAATAGCCCTTTGCATCGATGCACATTGATCAGTTAGAATGCCTTTTGGAGACTTTCCTCCCATGCAACGAAGCCAACATTGAAATAATCATTTGAATGACTGAATATCCTCATTTTTCATCAAAGCACATCCCAGAAGTATAGAATGACCAGGTAATTGACACCAACAAAAAAAAACCAAAAATCAAATTATACCTGAACTCAACAATACAAAAAGAAAATCAGATATGCACCAAAAAATAGTTTCACATTCACCGAAAGTTGTATCAAAAAGCACATAAACTAGAACAGAAAATTATCTATTTGTATTGTAAGTGGTATCAAATGAAATAACATCTCTAAAATACTCACAAGCAACTCTGCTTCTTGCGTCAACCCAAAAAGCATTTTTGATTGAGTGATCAACCTCAATTTCGAGCTTATAAAAAGTTTTGATTCCTCTCTTTCATTCTTAATAAGTATTTTCCAAATTCTTTGGCATCATCTAGTTCGGAAACATTATGGACTTCTCTTGTAATGTAATTTCTGACATCTTTTTTCAATAAAGCTTAAAGCTTAATGGACTTCTCTTAAAGCCACAAAGAGATCTAAGTTGACCATCCGTCTCAAGCAAACCATATTCAAGTGGGAAAGTAAAGTTTAAGGATAAGAATTTTACCCACTTGAATGTTGTGTTGGATGGTAATGGCTTGGGGAGAGGTATTTTTAATGATCTTGCAAGCTCCACTCCCTTGTGCTCTTCCTTGACTACTTCCACCTCTTGGCAAGCTTCTTCAACTTTAACCTATTCCTCTTGGTAGCTTTCTTTAATTTCAATTCCTTGCTCACCAACTTCTTCTATGCATTCCTCATTGTTCAAGTCATGTATTGGTGGTTGTGCTCTAGCCTTCTCAACATCAATTTCACAACACAATGAGGAAGGTTCAACAATCTCAAATAGCACATTAGTTGGTGTGGAATCATCTTCAATAATAGGATTTATCGCTTGCTCAACCTCTTCCAATCTCTCATCATCTACAATATGCCTAAGAGGTTGCACATTATCCTCTTCAGCATCAAATTCATGCTCAATGGAAGAAGGTTCAACAACTTCCACAAAATCATCAATAACATCACTTGGTGTGGAAGTGTTTTCAATGTTGGAATCCACCATTTGTTCAACTTAGCCTAGGCTTTCAACCACTTCTTTTTCAACAATTTTCATAATTTATGCTTGTTGCACGACACACTCCATTTTCTTGTTCTCATGTTGAGATTCTAAAATCTCCTTCATGCTCCTCTCTTCGATTGATTTTACACATTCATCCGTGGAACTACTTTGCTTGTGGCATGTATCCCATGAGTCCACGGTGGCTTGAATTTTAGCAATTTTAGCCATGATAGTTTTGCGCATCCTTTGGGCTTCGTCTTGCTCCTTTTTACAGATGACTGCTTGAAGCCAATCCATTGCTTCCTTGAGATGATCCATTGGCTCTTGTTACACTTGACTAACATAATTAGGATCATATGGCTCTTGGAATGATGGATATGGACATTCTTCCATGGAGGATTGTGGTAGAAAAGAGAGTTCATCTTGCGGTTGAAAAGGAGATGCATTAAAGCTTGAAGGTTGGAAGATGCTTTGGTCGTTGGTAGAAGTTGGAGGTATACGGGATATAAGCTCTTGGAGGATAGAGGTGAAACCGGTGAAGGTAGAGGTGAGTGTGGTTTGAAGCTCTTCTTGCTCTTGAAGAATGATACCAAGTGTATCATCCATAAGAGCTTGGTTGGAGGGAAAAAAAGGGTTGTGAAGGTAATAATGTTGGAGTTGTGGCGATTCAATGGGTGCTTGTTCACATGGCTCATATGGTGGTTAGTATGGGGGATATGGATTAGGGTCATATGGAGGTGTTTGGTGGTATGAGGCTTGTGAGTATAGTTAAGAGCTATATTGAGGAGGGGGTTCATAGGCATATGGTGGTGGTTGTTGATAATCATAAGGAGGTCCATCATAGCCATCGGATTGATATGCATCTTGGAATGGCTCTTGCTCATAGTATGTTGGAGGAGGTTGTTGCCAAGAAGGTTGTCCATAAGCTTGAGGCTCCTCCCACCTTTGATTGTCCCATCCTTGATGCATGTTCTCATTGTAGCTTCCATTCTCTACAACATAATTTGAACCAAACTCATAGTCAAATGGGTGAGAATTCATAATAAAAAGAGAAAATAAAAATAAGAACTAATAAGAAATGAGTAAGCAAAGTCCTAAAACTAGCAAAAACTAACGAAGAAGCAAAAAGGCAAACACATTCACAATATTAACAATAACCAATAATAAGGCACACTTTTGCAATTCTCCGGCAACGGCGCCAAAAACTTGACGGAGGAAAATCGTCGGTAAAGAATTTCTCAATAAAAATCGCGTTGCAAGTATAGATATAAACCGACAATTAAACCTCAATCAACGTTTACTTTGTTTGTCACTTAATCAAACCCAATAAAATTAACCGAAGTATTTAAACATCGGGTCGTCTCTCAAAGGAATTGCAGGGAAGTGTACTTATTATTGGTTATGATGTACTTCTTTTTGGGGTTTTGAAATAAGGAACAAGAAAATATAAATTGCGAGAAAAATAAACTAACAACTAAGAAAGGTACTAGCAAGGATTGAGAATTGGAATTCCTATCCTCATTATCATCGTCAATTGTGATGGTAAGTGCAAATTGCTTTCACTTAGTTATCCTCTAACAAATGAAGGAAAGTCAAGCGAGCAAAATTGACTTAAGTTCACAAGTCCTAATCAAAGACTAGATTTAGTGAGGCTCTAGCCAACTAGCAACTTTCAATCACTAATCAACAAAAGAATTTTGATAACTTAGGAGTCTCTAATTAATCAATCCAAGTCAAGAACATAAAAATCTATTTTAAAATCCAACCAAGCATTTTATCAAACACTTGGAAAGCGCAAAATAAAAGCATAGAAAAGTAACAAGAAATAGTAAAATCTAAGCTTAACAAATGCAAGGAATCAATAACCAACAATTAAAGAAAGAAGCAATAAACATGAAATACCTCAAATTGCATTAAAAGGAAATTGAATCTAACAAGAAGTGTTCATAAACTAAATTGGGAAAAGAAAGAAATCAACAAGAGAAGATAAACTAAGATACTAGAATAATTAAAAAGTAGAGGAAAACTAAATTAAAGCAAGATAAAATTCTGAAGCTAAGAAGAAATAAGACTAAAAATCCTAAAACCTAGAGAGAGAGGAGAGAGCCTCTCTCTCTAGAAACCTATATCTAAAACCTAAAGTGTGTGAATGAATGAATGATTGAATGATGATGGTCCAGCTCTACTCCCTAGCATCTTGTCTTCATTTTGGGGCTTGAAACCGGGTCAAAAGCAACCCAAAAATCGCCCCAGCGAAATCTCTTTACTGAGGCACGTGACGCTCGTCACGCGTACACGTCACTTGAACTCTGCAGTGGCCACGCGTGCGCGTCATTTGGTTATGGCTTGGTCACGCGTACGCGTCAGCCATGCGTGCGCGTGGACACCAACTTCTCAAAACTTCAATTTCTTGTGTTTCTTCCACTTTTGCATGCTTCCTTTCCATCCTCTAAGCCATTCCTGCCCTATAAAACCTGAAAACACTTAACACACACATCACGGCATCGAATGGTAACAAGAGAGGATTAAAAATTAGCAATTTTAAGGCCAAAGAAGCATGTTTTCAATCATAGCACAAAATTAGGAAGGAAACTTAAAAACATGCAATTTACATGCATAAGTGGGAGAATAATTGACAAAATCCACTCAATTCAATCCAAAATATACCATAAAATAGTGGTTTATCAACAAACTGCTCATCAACATCACAGAAAAACTGAAAAAATACCGAAAACATTTCTAGATTAAACCAAATTGTCTTTCCAAATGCACCGAAACTAGAAATCAAACAGATTCATCGAAATAACAATTAAGAGCTCCTACATTACATTCAAATTCAAATCTTCAACCATGAACAATAATTTTCACAAACAAAAACAAAATTATTCAACTACAGAAGCATCAACTACTAACGAACAACATTAACTAGGTTCGAACCAAATCTCATCCACTTTATTCGATTCAAAACAACAAATCAATTCGCTCTGGTTCAACTGACAGTCTAAACTTGCATCATTCATCATCTTCAAAAACGAAATACTTGTTCAAATATGATTTCACTCCTTGATTTAAAAAAAATTGAACCAAATCTTCAAATCAGATCAAAAAGCATTGATCGTGAACGAACAGAACACAAAAAATGAAGAAAACACAGAAAACTGTGAGAAATTTAAAAAAAAAAAAAAACAAAATTTCCAGTTATATATGGTTGCGAATTTAGTAAAAAATTAGTTAAAGATAGTGGCACATGAATCTGGAATAGGTTGTACCAACTTGGTTAAGTTTAGTTGGATAATTAACTTAGTTATAGAATATTATTGTAGATATTATTAATATTTTTAGTTACTTGATTTATTTATTTAATTTTTAAACTTTTATATTATAATATCTAAATATTTAGATTTATCAAATAAGATTAGAAAAATTCTAAAGAATTTTAGAGATCTATAGTATATATATAAATTAAAGCTAGGTCAGTGTAATTATTTACACTATATATTTTAGTGCGTGATGTTGCTCTCTATTTTTTTCACGCCGTCCAACCGGGTGTAAGCTCAGTTCGTGAAAGACATTAATTCTCTTTTTTCTTGCACCGTTGAATATGTGCAACGAAGAGTAGAACAATAGCTTTTTATATTACTTTATAGTTTATACTACTATGTGCCTCGATTGAATGTTTCTGAATATATGTGAAACGTGCAATGCAATAGCTTAGGTATTCTCAAATAGTGAAAACCTCAAGGTCTATGAATTCATTAGCTCTCCCTTAACTCATATTGAAAACAGGAATTATGGGGTCAAATAAATAAACCACCTTTGCTGCAAATTGATTCTGGTTTCCTTGATGCATGTATTGTGTGCCTTGTTTTTTTTATTGCACGAGTGGCGGCTTTGAGATAAGTGTAAATGAGTTTTTAATAAAACGAGTAACTTCATGGTCAACACGGACTTCTCACTCGGTAACCAATACGTTTAAAGAGGAAGGTTAAAAAGGCAGCAGAAATTATTGTTTTTATTAGTAATTAGTTAATAATATTTAAAAATATAAATTAAAAATATATTATTAAATTAATAAATAAAAAATTAAATTAATAACTACAAATACTAACCAATGCAAAAATAATAAATTTTACTAATTCTTAAATTTTTTTAGTATATTTTGACATTTAGCTGATGATGAATTCCATAATCCTCAAGTAGCATTTAGTCAAACTCAACACGGTGTATACAAAAAGGGTTTTGTTATTATCATTTAGAATAAATATCTTTTTGATTTCTCATTATTTATCCGAATGAAAAAACGATTTTTCACAATTTAAAAATTTTTAATCGTCTCTAATTATATTTACGTAATTGGTCTAACTAATTTCAACTATTTAAGTAAATGGATAAACTAATTTTTGATATATTAATAGGTCATCGTTTACATAAAAATTGCTTAGACTAATTATATAGTTGAAAATCGAGTAAAGATTTTCAAATTATAAAAGACTGATTTATCTTGATAAATAATCAAGTACCGAAAAAGATTATTATTATTATTACCGGCAACTATATTCTTTTAATATTTCTTTTTTCTTTTTTCGTGAGGGTGGATTTAGTGATTGTTACAGAAAATCTAAGTGACGAATGTGTCAACATGGAGAATGAATTTTCTTAATTTTTTTAATTATTTAATAAATATTAAATAAATATTATGTTTTATTTATTTTAAAATAATGCTCGTCTGTTAATTTTTTTTTATACATAATATAATTAAATATGAAATTGATCTTTTTAATAATAATCTTAATTTAATTGCAAAAATAATATATATGATATATAAATATATATTAACTAAATATAAATTATAAAAATAAAATTAAAACATATTAAAACGTCATAAATAAATTTAAAATCAAATATTAAAGACAAAATTGAAATAAATGTTAAGATTAAAAACAAAAATAGTATTTATTATTCAATAGTAAATGCTTTTATATATACAAATTATACAAAAAAATATCAAAACCGGTAACTTTTAGTAACTTTTGTCAGTATTTGACTAACACAAATATTAAATTATTGTCTTTCACAAATAAATTTATACTGATTCATGTGTGTAAATTTTGATAAATGTTAGTACAAACTATGTTTATTCATGTATATAAATTCTAGTAAATATATATATAAATTATATGTTTCATGTGCACAAACTTTTTTAAATATAAGTATAAATTATTATTAATTGGCCCAAAATAATAATATTTACTCATCATATAGTATTACTGAAAGTTATATTAATAATACCTTGCTTTAAAATGTGTCACTTTTGTTAAGACTCACTTTAACAATAACATTTTTTATTAAAAAGAAAATTATGGAATGTTTCACATATACTTTTTAGTAAATTATATAAAAATATATACCTCGGATGTTTTCAAAAATATTTTTATATAGTTTACTAATAAGAATATATAATACGTAGTTACTTACCCAAATCACATATTAGTTAGTAATACTATAGAAAAAAATTTAAAGATATCCAAACTATTTTTATATAATAAAAGTGATACGATTCAAAAAAATTTTATATAATTTACTAACAAGTATGCAGCACCTATCATAATTTTTATTTAGAAAAAAATTATTGAATTGTAAATATTATTTTTGTTTTCAATTTTTATATTTTAATTTTGATTTTATCTTTAACGTTTAATTTTAATTTTATTCTTAATATTTCAATATGTTTTAATGATAATTCTGGATGAGACAATGTATGATCTAGCAATCCTACACTGATGTATCACTAATACGTCGTTGTTATGTGTTAGTGCCACGCCAATATATCCGTTAAAGGTGTTAAGCTCAATGTTATAATTGAAACATATTTAAAATATTATGGACAAAATTTAAACAAATCAAACATTTAGGATGTTTCTTAAAACTTTCATAAAACAATGTGAATTGGATATGTGAAAGTAAGAAATGTAAGTTTTCTTCCTTTCCAAAACTCAAAATGTAAGTTTAAGGATTAGTCTTATAAAGACTCTATTTTAAAGATGACATGCTATATTCACTACTTCAACACAAAAAGTTTTTATAGACAAATTAACTTCATTCTAAAAGTGTGGCTTTTGCTATTTCTTGTAAATTTTTAATTTTATTTTTAGCTATTCCATTTTGTTGAGAAGTTCTAGGAATTATAAAAACTCTCAAGATCTTTACAAAATATTTCAAAATATGAGTTTACAAACTCTATACCATTATCAAATCGAATGATTGAGCTTGAGACTTCCTTCTCATTTTGAATTTTCTTAGTATGTTCAACAAATTTTTGGAAAGTCTAATATTTATGAACTAAGAAGATAACCAATGTGAATCTAGAAAAATAAATAATGATCTCAAAGATATATCTTCTACAATTGAGACTTGCTCTTTTAATAGAGTCAAGTAGATCAAGATATAAAAGCTCAAAAAACCTAGAAGTATTCACAGCGTTGATGTTCTTAAAAGATGCCTTGATCTGTTTTTCCTTCTCACAGTAATTACATGTGGAATCTTTCTTATAAGAGATTTGAAAAGATCTATCACAATTTTTTTTTTATAAAAAAAAAAACTCAAATATCAGTTTCATGTAAGCATGACCAACCCTTCTTGTGCCACAAATATTTGTTAGCAATGATTGAGGTCATGTATCTCACATTCTCGTATAAATATTTTTCAAGATACAACACATCTACTGTAACACCTTAACTTTTAGCACTTTATAATTGTACCAAAAGTAAGGCGTTAATGTAACATCCTAACTTTTAACACCTCATGATCGTACCAAAAGTAAGGCGTTACTAACCTAATTCCTTTTATTATCTATTTAATATTGAGACTTTACGTGTAAATCTATCAATGGTTTTACTAAGTTTATAACTTTTTCAACAAGAACAAACAACACATATTCACATACTTGATAAGAAAGAAAAGAAAAAGAAAGAAAAGGAAAGAAAAATACTAAAGAACCTCTGCCACAGGAGAGCAGAGAGTAAAAGATTAAAAGTATCTAAAGAACTTCTGCCATGAAAGAGCAGAGAACATAAAAGAAAAGAAAGAAAGAACGAACTGAGATGATTGTTTACTTGCTAGAAATGAGCAGAGATATGGTAGTGAGTCCACTGAGATTTGCTTTCCAGAGATACATCGGCCAATCTAGGAGATGGTCGCACATGTAAGACAGAGGTTGCTTATAGAGGTTATCAATACATATATTGGCCAGAGAGAGTCTCACCTATAAGACCGAGGTTGCTTACAGAGGTTATGTTTGCATGCATCGGCTCAAGAGAGTCGCACCTGTAAGACAGAGGTTGCTTACAAAGGTTATGACACTGGAAACCAAACTCAGACAAAGGTTGCTGAGTTATGTCGGGAACGGGTCGAAACCGATAGATAAGCTCATTACCTGCACTAGGGATAAACATACATCATACTTGTTTGCGCATATTTGTTTGAGTGTGTTTTCTGTGATTGTGGGTGTGGGTGTGCTAAATGATTGTTTGAATTCTGTGTTCTATATTTATTGAATTGGATTGTCCATTGTTGACTGTTATTGCTGACCAAGTATATATAAAATGAACTAAACTTCTAATCCCGATCCTACTAAGAACTCCCCAGTTCTTACCCCCTATTTCCACCCCTTTCAGCTACAGGTGCGAAGGCTTTTTGCAAAGCTGCGGGAGCACAGAGGAATGTGTTTACGAGTTGAGTTGTTAAAATTTATTTTTCCCTCACCTCGTTAGTTAGAGTTTTATTCAGATGGGTAAGTTCTATAATTGCTTTTGTATGTAATACTACAATGTATTATTAATATTAAGTATGTGAATATGTGTTGTTTATTCTTGTTGAAAAAGTTATAAGTTTTAGTAAAACCATCGATAGATTTACGTATAAAGGCTCAATATTAAATAGATAATAAAAGGAATTAGGTTAGTAACACTTTACTTTTAGTACGATCATGAGGTGCTAAAAGTTAGGGTGTTACATCTACCTTTTGAGAAATTAAAACAGTAGAGTCATTTGTTTTGTGAAGGACCTCACACTAATCAATATACAAAATAACTCTAAACCTTGGTCACATAATTGTTTGATATTGAGCAGATTGTAAGTTAATCCATTTAATAAAATGCACATTAAAAATAAGGTGAGAATCATCGTTACCCAAATTACCAAAACCCAAAACCATGGTCTGGATTCTATTTGCAAACATCATTGAGCCATTGTTTTTGGGTTTGAGATGATTGAATTTCTTCCTTTCTCTAGTTATGTACCTCGAACATCTGTTATCCATGTTCTGTTTTTCATTTTTAGATATTTGAGACTTCAAATATACCTACATTCATAACCATCTTTACTTTAGATACACAAACTATTTTATGTTATTACTGGTTAGTTCTAGGAACTTGTTTCTGGGGTTTTTTTGGGGTCTTCTTTTAAGGTTTCAAGGGAATCTATTTTGAAAATTTCTTATAATTCTCTATTTGAGGTTTCTAAATAAGCTTTTTCTTGGCATTATTAGCGTTTTAATTCTTGTACCAATAACAATTTTTTGTGTCATGTCCAAACTTACAACAAAGTGACAGAACTTCTCATTAGTGTTTTAAACATACCTCAGGACGAACTTCAAAAGGCATAGTCTTTGACCACCAAGAAACAAATCTAATAAATTCTTGGTGCCATTTACCATATCTTTTTAGGTCATTAGTGATATTTATTAGCTTTCATTAGTTCAGATGTCTTTTCTCTTTTCATCTTGTTATCTTTATATTATAGCTTTTAATATTTCTCTTTTTGAGGATCTATTTTCTAAGCTTTTACCTTAGCATGTCTCATAGAGTAATGATTTATTTTTCATTTTCAAGGTATTATTTATTTTTCTATAGATCCTCAAACTTAGACTTAAGTTCATTGATCTCAGAAGTTTCAAACTTTTAAGTCCTTTTTAACTTTAAGTATGCTTTTGATTTTTTCTAATAATTTTCTAATAGTTCTTCGTACATAATCTAAAGCTAAAAAGAAAAAGCTCATGTTCAAAGATCATTACTTTATATACAGACTCATAGTCAATGATAAAATACATGTTGGCAACATAATTGAGATCTCCATCATTCTCAAATTCATTATCTAAGTCACTTAGAGTAGTTGCCATTACTTTCTTCTTGAAGCTCTCTTTGTTTTTCTTGGTCGACTCAGTCATATTCAGGCTTGATTTATCCTTTATCACGATAGTCATAGTAAACAACTGCATTAACCTTTTGCTTCTACTTTCTCTATCACCTCTAAGGTTGCCTTTTCGTTGTTTTACATTACAAAAAACATGCTTGTAATTGCTGGATTTTCCGTTAGATTTTTCCAATGGTTATTGTTGTCGAAATCAGTATGAGAATATCTAATAGTAATTCCAAAATATGAAATTTTGTACTTTTTTAACAGCAGATAACAGATTCTGTCAAAAAATCTGACACAAATTTTATGTGAAATGTTAATTAAATGACATGAGTATCATCATTAGAAAATCCGGTGGTAACTTTATAAATGAAACAATATGTGTCTTTAAACGGGACGAACGATACCGTTGCATATTTTAGCTTGAAAATTTGACAGTTATTCAAAACTAAATCTGAAGGCCATCGTCTCTCCCTCACTTCTCTTATCTCAAAAACCCTAACCCCAGTTTCTCCTCTACCACCCTTGTAGCCACCATCTCCCTTCCAAATGCCATCCTAAAGGACGTTGCTACAGTCCAAGTGTAACACTCTACACAGAGTCTTATGCTTAAGTCATAAAACTGAGGTGGCAAGGTATTACGACCTCTAAAAGTAAATATATATATATAATATAATTGAAAAAGTTTTATATCTAGGAGCCTTTGAAGAAAAGTCTAAAACAAAGGGCGCAACGCTCATGTAAACAGAAAACTTGCATAGGAAAAAACGTAATATATATATATATATATATATATATATATATATATATATATATATATATATATATATATAACAAGAGTAGAAGATTAATGATACATAATAATCAAGCTCCAAACTAAGCTAAGGCTGGCTGGAGAATATCTACATACATACATACATATATACATACATATAATCTCGTATCTAAAGTTCTCAAAATAAACCCTAATTCTCCAACAAAAGCCTCTACGAGGCACCAAGGTAGAATACATAAAAGGAGAAGTCTATATATATATATATATATACGTAACAAAATATAAAAGTCCAAACTTCCATCTTCGCTGCAATAGAACTTCAGACGCCTAGCGAGGTGCATCTCGACCTGCATCTGAAAAACAACAATATCGTATGAGATGAGAATCGGGGGTTCTCAGTATGGTTAAGGTGCCTACATATATAATAAATAAGGTCCCGCGAAAGCCAGAGGCAATCCTAGAACTCTGATACTTAATTATAAAACTTAAAGACTTAAAACAATATCCATAAACAAGGGTGGTTTTCTATGGATTCCTAAACTTAACCAAAACCTTAACCTAACCCGCTATCAACCTCTTTCCTCCAAAACCTCCATCTCTAGTGGAAATCACACAGACAAGCAAGCAGTCAAAGAAAACACAGGTAGTTTACAGATATAGCAAACAGAACACATAGCAGTTAAACATGAATATCAATTAGGCAAATCCAAGAATGAAAACCAAAGCAAACAAACAAATGCACATGTTGTATGCCTGTCCTATGGCTGTTGATATCAACTGTCAGTTACTTAGGTAGCCCGGCATGTCCTGGTAGCTAACCATGGACAGAACACCAAACACGGAGCAAGTGGGACAACGCCGTAACCCTTGTGCCTTACCCGCGTACCTGAAGCAGGGGACAACTTCACCCTGCCTCTTACCCAGGTGGTGTTATAATTCTCAACCTGAAGCAAGCGGTGATAAAATTCCACCCTTTCATCTTACCCGGAGCTTCGAACTCTCAACCGGAGCAAGTGGATAACACCACTGCATCTTACCTGGCAATCTTGCCTCTTACCCAAAGCAAGTGGATAACACCACTGCATCTTACCCAGAGGCATATCACAATCAAATTCAAGTTCATTCCAGTTCATTCATAATCATTCAATCATTAATTCATTTTTCACACATTCTCAACATCTCTACACTTCTTTAACATGTACCCAGAGCGGGTGGTCATTGCTACCACCACTTACCCGGTCACCTCTATCTCATTCAATTCATTCAAATTCAACCATCATACAAATCATAATTCATTACTCTGCAAATTGCTTCACTCCCAAGTTACTATCTCTTCCTAGCTTTACCTCATCACTAAGTATCCAATTAAGGTTTAGGGACTAAAAGAGTGAAAATAGAGATTTAGAGGTTCAAAATTATATTTTAAAATACAAAACTTACTTTGCTGATTTCAGGAATCATGCGTACGTGTGGGCCATGCGTATGCAAGCACCTTGCTCGTGTATGCGAGATACCCAATCCGAATAGGTTGGTCGTGTCACGTGCATGTGGTCACGTACGCAACCCCTCAAAACATACTGCTCGTGTACGCAAGCTATGGAGAATAGCAAAAGTGCTGAATGCTCCAGAATTTTCAGTTTTACACTCTAAACTTCTGACGGCCATAACTTTTTCGTTTTAAAATATTTTTTCATCCATTCTTCGAATGGCGTAAACTTCACAGACCCAATTTTTATATGAAATAAGTTTGAAACAATTTGGGGGTCTGAAAGCCGAGTTATAGCTCATCGAACTTCGGCCAAAAATCATATTTTTCACAAAATCCTCAAACCTCTAAACATAACTCATACCCATATTCACACAACAATACCCTGCTCCAAAACACACCAAATCACAACAACACAGCCCCACATTCTACCACAACCAATCTCACCTCAATGTAAACTACTTCAACCCAGGATTCTCAATTATACCAATACAATTACTAATTATTCAACACTCATATATCCTTAGTCATCATTACCATTCATCATCAACCAAGACATCATTCATCAATCATTTTTCATCAACAAAACCCACATTCACATTATAAATCATTAATCCCATCAAACATCATCAAATATCCATTTAATGTCCACTAAAATTACTAAACATGTTCCAAAGTTATGATTCAACTTATCCTAGATTATCTAGCCTAAACTTTCACAAGACATTATATATTAAATACGAGAAACCAAAACCATATGTTGGCCGACAAACTCGGAACACGTCAAGCGTTCCAGCACCACATGTTTTCAAAACCTCACCAACGAAATCCGGCCTCCAAAACTTGACCTCAAGCTTCCAAATCCTCACTTTGACCCCAAACAATAAACAATTTTCAATCTAACATCACAATTATCACTATAATCAATATGAAGTTCACTAATTTCACATTTCACAAAGGGTTTGAGAGTGCTTATCTTATTCACAACTCAAGCGAGCTAAACCCAACAAAATCCACAATTTAATTTGAACCTAAACACCAAAATCATATAAAATTCAACATGCATTCACATTGAATTTCGAAAACTTGGGAGAAGAAAACTAAAATTAAGAAGTGAGTTTCATACCTAATCAAGAATTGGACTTTTTAGAGCTCGTCGCGCTAGTCACGTGGCCACAAATGGTGTGGCGATCGGAGTTTCGGATCAAAAGTTATGTGGATTTGAATTTCAATCAAGGTTCAGGTTTCATGGAAGTGTTCTTCCCCCTTCTATGAGTGTGCAGCGTGTTATGTTTGATTTGGGGAAAGGAAGGGATGTTGCCCTTCACTAAAAAGTCATTGGTTTGGGCCGTGGACCCAATACAAGCTCAGTTTGTCCAATTTGACCCGTTCGCCCCAATCTTAGGTCAATTTTTTTAAAATTTGTGTCAAAATTCATATTTTAATTAATTCTACCACATTAAACTCTAAAATTTTATTTTCTAATTTCTTGAATTAATAATTATTCTATTGGCTAATTATTTACTAATCTTACGGATTTTACACCAAGCATCCTCTATCGTCTAGCCTTCCATCTCTTCCCTACACATCCTCTTTACATTGTGTTACAATCACTACCTCGCTGCAATTCAATCACCCACTACATTGTAGCCATCAAAAGAACATTGCCATGCCTCTCTCACATCTCACGGTAGGTAATTCCCTTCTTCTTCTCTCCTTTTCCAACTTTTTCTACCTTCTTCTCATGTCTCAACTGCATTCCTCCACTAGGTTCCACCACAATTGCTACTGCTACCTCCTAGAATTGGTAACTTTTTAATTTTTATAATTTAGATTTTTTTTATAACCGATTTAATATTTTTTTAAATATTGTTACATTCCTATTTTCTTAATTGGTAAGTTTACAATAATATATAAATGGCAATATATTTTAATTTATTTTTACATTAACCCTAGTTTGTCTTTTTACTTATATTTGTTTTGGAATTTTTAATATTTTAAACTTGATTAATATTTTGGAGTTTTATAAGTTGGAGTATGTTTGTTTATAACTTAAAGTTTGAAGTACTTTTATTTAGGATTAGAGTTGGATTATAACATTGAGCGTGTTTCATTATATTTTAAGTTTGATTATAAATGATAGTCTACTTTATTATAATTTGAATTTAAAGTTTGAGTGATGTTTTTGCATTTGATTATCTTAAATATTTTTTATTAAAGTTTACAAAATGGATTACAAAAATAGGTATGTTTGAACATAATTTGAGTTTGAACTTTAATTTAATTAGGATAGATTTGTAGAACAAAGTAATAAGGAGTGCAAAATAGAACAGCTAGAATTGCGTGTTTGATCCAATTTTTTATTATTTATTTTATGAAAAATGAGTTGTTTGGTGGAGGTTTAACCTAAACTTTTGAGGGAGTTTATTATGTTCACGAATCTAGCAATATATTAGTTATGCTTTCTCCTTTTTTTAACTTGAAGTCTTTGTATCTGCTTATTAGAATATTGATTTTTGTTTTTTGGATCTCTTCGGTTTCTTCATAGAGCGTCTTCAGACTATCTTCTATTTGTTTGGCTATTTCATAGCCAATAATTTTATTAACTTCGAATTTGTTGAGAACACATACCATTATATATTTAGCTTTAAAGTTTAGTTAGATTTTAGCATCTTGTGCATCAGTGCATCTCTCTTTTGGTATGGGAGTTTTGATCATTTATCCATTTTCTCCAATGAATATTGTAGATAAAATATAATCTCTATTTTCAACTATTTTTCACATGTCAACACTCATAATAAACTCTACGAAGAGTTTTATTTCACTACAAGAAAAACTATTTCGCTACAAAAAAAACGCTAAGTACCGTCAGAATTACCGTTGAAAAAAAAAAGAATAAAATCTGAAGTTATAATGGTTACCATTGGATTTTGTGGTGGAAATTATCCGACAGAATGAAACTTGCCGGTAACATATTACCATTAAATTTTTGTGTCTGACGGTAATTTCTGTCGGATTTAACAACGAAATATGATTTTTAAGATAACGGAATCTGTTGAACAATACCGTAGAAAATTTTTTAACGATAATGTTGACACCATATCATACGTCTCCACTCCCCCTTACCATCAAATTAATTCGATGGTAATGCTAACAAAAAAAACTTTTTTAATTATTTTTTAAAAAATTGACTAGGTTGTTACTGTCAGAATATACCGACGATAGTCTTTTTTTATTTTTTAATAATTTTTTCCGCCTATCTATAATGCACCTTAATAATTAATAATTGAAAAAGTGTTTTAAACCTGATATGAGATATCAAATATACAAATTGAAAATATGGAATGATGGTAATTAAAATATCTAAAATAATGCTAATCATATTACATTCTTCTCAAAGTTTGGTAAAGAAATACATATCATAAAACTATATTTATATTAACCCTATTCAGATTCATCATCTTCTTCCTATGGTTCACCATCTTCGTCTTCGGAGGTAGTTTCCTGATCATTGAACCTTCCCCTTCTTCGTCGCCATCGACCCTATCTTCTTCTTGAAGATCGTCGTCCTCTGGTGGTAGTGCGTCACCATCTATTCCAAGGTCAATGATGTCATCATCTATAATAGACGACCTAAGGGTGATTGGCTCACCAGTAACAACCACCATTTTCAAAGGAGTTAAGTCATCAATCTAGTAAGGTTTCTGACCCTCTATCCTATCATCAGACTCAATGTGGCTTCTTGGCTTAGTCTTAACCACAACCACCCAACTAGACTTACATGAACCTGGATAAGGCAAATAGTATACATGTCATGTATTTTGAGGTAGAATAAAAAGATCATAGAGCCTATATTTCCTTGTTACATTAACTTCAGTGATATCGTAGTCTTTGTGCTTTCATATTCCTTATCGTGAAATTGGATCGTACCATTCACATTTAAACACGCACACCTTATACGTAGTGCGATAGAAATACTCTAATTGAATTATGTTGTGCAACACATCAAGACAATCGGAATGACCACCGCCTGAATCCCCACAAACCTAAAATCTGGTATTATCTGTTTTCTTTCTAATCGACCACTGTAAAGAATAGAACTGATATCCATTAACATTGTATATTGGGTAGCTAGTGCCCTTATTCATTGGGCCCCAACTAAGTACAACTAGTTCCGAATCTGTTGTGTTAGTTAGATTCACGCTGACGTATTCTTTGAACTAATATGAAAAATTGTTCAATGAGGTATCAGAATTTGCCTCTTGGAATAACATATATGATAGAATAGGATAAAGAAGCTTTGATTAGATTAATAAGTTATCTTAGTGATTACAATATTTATGAAGACTTAAAAAAATTCACATGAGGTATGGTGAAATCTGGTCACAGTTAAGCAACACATGCAGATGTACGGCATCAATTTTCTTCCACTCTAACTGTTAGTCATTGCCCGCACCCATTGCAGCTCCTTCCGGAGCAAAGATTGGGATGTTGTTCCACTTCTTGCAACTCATGTTCTAGGTGACTCGACATAAGGCTAAAAATAGAATGAGAAAAATGTGGATATTTTCTTAGCTAGGAAGGCTTCATGGTGTGCCTAAATGAACCAATCATCCTCTCAAATGGGTACGTCCACCTAAATTGGGCTGGCCCACATAGTATTGCTTCGTATGGTAAGTAGATTGTTAAGTGTTCCATGATGTCAAAAAAGGATGGAGAGAATATCCTCTTTAGCTTACAAAGTATGATGGAAATGTTCTTGTTCATGACTGTGAGATCATTAATGCTAAGTTTCGTAGCACATAACTCCCTAAAGAACTTACTTATTTCTGTGAGGGATTTTCAGATGTTGGTTGGAAGTTCTCTAAATGTGATAGAAAGCAAAGACTCTATGAATACATGACAATCATAACTTCTCGAGCCAACAAGCCTACCTTATGAGATGTTTGCACACTTGCTCAAGTTAGAGGCGTAACCATCAGAAAACCTCAACCGTCTAATCTACTTATAAACATTTTATCTCTAGTTCTTCGTTAGAGCGAACACCGCCTTTGGATTAGCCCACCGCCGTTCTCAAGTCTCTTTAAGTTTAGATCTAGCCACCTGTAACTATCCACCAAGTCTAACCTAGCCTTATCGTTATCCTTTGTTTGTTCATCGTTCATTACTGTGTGCATGATATTATCAAATACATTTTTTCAGTGTGCGTCACATCTAGACAATGTTGAACCAAATTGTCTTTCTAATAAAGCAACTCACAAAATATACTCTGTTTAGTCCAATTATGCTCCCTTCCATATCCCGGAGATCTCAAACATGTCCCGTTATCGATGATCCTTGGGAATCTACTGACATGATACCAAACTTGCCTACCACCTAACCTCATGGGTGCCTCCTCTTGTTTAGTTTTATTCTTTTTGAACGAATCTTTGTTGCGCCGAAACGGATGATCCATGTCGAGGAATCTTTAATGGTAATCAAACCACGAATTATTATCACCATTCGTCAACCAAAATGTCTTTATATCCTCCACACAAATGGGACATGCCGTTCTGCCCTAAGCGGACCAACCTGACAATATCCTGTATGCAGGAAAGTCGTTAATGATCCACATCAACGCAACATGCAGTTAGAAGTGTGTCTTTGTCAAAATATCATACGTTTCTAAGTTTGTCTTCATCAAAATATTATTCGTTTCTACACCATGGATCCATAACTCCTTTAACTCATCCACCAAAGGCTGCCAGAAGATATCTATTTTGGTCTTTGGATTGCTAGGACCAGGTATGATGCAAGTTATGAACATGTATGGGTCCTTCATGCATATTTTGGGACTCAGGTTATAATGTGTCACTATTACAAGCCAACAAGAGTGCGCGTTACCAAAATCGGAATTCAGTGCGAACCCATCAGAGCAGAAAGCTAGTCTAACATTTCTAGGCTCGCTCGCGAATGTGTGATGGACACAATTAAATTGCTTCCAAGCTTCTCCGTGTGACAGATGTGTCATGATTCCATCATCTCTCTTTTTGTTACTATGCCAAGTCATGTGAGGGACCGAACTCATTCATGCATACAATCGATTTAGCTTAGGGATTAAGGGCAAGTAGTGCATTCATTTCATTGGAACTCTCTTTAACCAGCATTTACCAATATATTCTCTCTTATCTTGGAACCTCGATGATCTACAAAATTTGCATTCAGTTAAGTTTGCATCCCTTTTGTAATACAGCATACAACTATTTAAACAACATTTTCAACGAATTCAGACCCAATTTCAAAACTAACTTCTTTGCTTCGTAGTGGTTTCGGGGGATGCCTGTGGTCCCGACAAGTACCAATTTGTTGCAAAGTGTGTCCACTTATCAAAATACTCTTGAGTATGATTTGACTCCGACTTAATATTCATCATTCTAATACATGCAGACAACTCCAAATGAATGCACCCCTCAAACAAAGATTTTGCAGTAGTTTCTAATGATAGAGGTGAAGTATTATATCCGCAGGTCCTAACTACTTAGTCATCTGAAACTTTTGACACGAACACCTAGATACTCCTTCAAGTCTAAATGGTTCCATGCTGAAGACATGTGCAACAAATGCGTCAACCCCCTCAAAGAATCTAGTTTTTAAACCCCTGGCCATCGTTATCCCTATCATACATCCATAGACGATGACTTAGAATCATATTGAAACCCACATCCTAGAATTCAACGAACAACACAAATTATTAAATTTCTTAGAAAATTTGGTAGAGTGTACCCTATAATTAGAATCTCCCTGCAAATAAAATTATCATTTTTTGATGAAATAAACATGTTTTAAACAATTTAAACGATAATTCAGCAGAACTTCTCTTTAATTTAGAGACATTCATCAAATAAATATAATAGTTTTCATAGAGAAAATAGCTGCATGCATAAATTATAACATACATGCATTCAATAAAATATCAAATCCTAACTGTTTTAGTGCGCAACCCTATATAACTCCACAATTTTCTAGCAAATAAAGTTTTTCAGAAGCCACCACTACGCGACCTTATCCCACTTCCGTCCTAAAACTCTATCCTAGGAAAAGTAAGTCCAACAAAAAATTTAAACAGTTCATTATATTCAGAGATAGAAAATCAAGCTGAAATATTATTGTACAAACAACACAAAAAGCAAACTCTAACTGAGCTCAGAGAAAATAGCACCGTCCCAAAAAAAGGACAACGTATTAAATTCACAAGTTGAAACTAATTCAAAAAATAATTTGAAAGAATAAGTAAAACTCACTTTTCCAATTAATTAAAACATAATTCTAATTTCACCAAACTAACAAGAGGTATGACAAAAATAACTGACATAAGTTTAATGCAATTGAAAGAAACTCATTCACTAAACTTAACTAAAATCTTTTAACAACTCAAGCACTCTTAATCTTACCTTTCTTAACCTACTCTAAAATTATTTAATTTTTACATCCATTAAATTAACACAATAAATTCCAATCACACACTTTATTAAACAAATTTAACTACTAATTTAACAAAAATCTTAACAAAATTCTAAAGTCACAAATTAATATGTAAAAATAAAATAACCATACCAACAATAATTCTGATGATAGTGGCTGCAGGGTCTTTTTAACGTGGTGGTGACAGAGGCGATAGTGACGGCGACGTGAACAGCAACTATGACAGAGGATACGACAGAGACAGCAACAGCAGAATCAAAGACGATGTGCAGCAGAGGCTCCAATAGGTACTCCAGGCGGCGATAGCGACAATGACAATGACGAGCTCCCGGCGTTGGCGATGGCGACAATTCAACGGAGAGAGAGAGAGAGAGAGAGAGAGAGAGAGAGAGAGAGAGAGAGAGAGAGAGAGAGAAAGAGAGCATTCGCATAGGAAGAGTTTCTGTTTGAATTTTAACCTAATTTTACCGTCGAACAGTACATCACCAAAACGACGTGTTTCATTAAATCATAATACTGACAAAATATATCGATGAAAAATCCGATAATAACATTGGTGCCAATGAGTTATATTTTTGCACCAATAATTACTATTTGCTTTAACGATGGAAAATCTCTTCCGATGATAACTTTTTTTGGTGATGAATTTTTCCTCATTTCTATCGGAATATCCGATGGTAAATCCGTCGGTATACATCAATGATAAATCGAATGGTAATTTCGACAATATTTAGCATTTTTATTATAGTATTTTATCTTTTTAGTAGACATAGTTGTCTCCATCAAAAAATGGAGGATGGTTGAGCGAAAGCCTTTTAAAATGACTTAATGATGGATCTCCAATGGATCTTTATTTCTACCATTTTTAGGATATTTAACTCCTTAAAAAACCAACTCTAATGCCAATTGAAGTTGTAAAACATCCACAAGAAAATGGATTTGACTTGTGCTTGATTCTTTTTAAATTTAAATATGAACTTAAAACTTTTTCAAGCCTTTAAACTTGTATGTAGTAAATATATGTTACCGTGAAAGATTCATAGGCTTATATAAGATCTTTATAGCGGTTTCTGAAATACAACTTTATGGGACCACTACAAAAAAAATATATTTTAGCGACAAATTTTTAGTGGCAATAACATAATGGCCATTAATTCCTTAATTTAAGTTATGTTTTTGCGGCAATTATATATTTGTTATTATTACTATATCTTATAATGGTAATTGTCTTTATTGCCACTAATAAATACCAAAAAAAAAAATTTGTTTGTAAAAAATTTTTAGTGGTCATAGAGTTAGTATTATTATCATTAAAATATTTTTTAATGAAAAAATTTTAGTGGCTATAAAATTATGGTCAGTATTATTCTTATTAAAATTATATTGTAATGACAATTATTATTATTACTATCACTACTTTTTTAATAAAATATTTTTAGTGGCCATAAAATTATGGCTAGTATTATTTTTATTAAAATAATTTTGTATCTAAACTAAAGAAATAAGAGATTCAGAGAAACCAAAGAAAGAGGTCTCAAAGAAGAGAGAGCTTAACTTCACCGCCGAAACTCACTGTAGCGGTTGCTGCCGTCCTCGCCGCCGCAGTTCAGATCAAGCAACTGTGCTCTTTGACTCAGATCCTTCTATCGCTTTCTATCTTTCTCTCTTATTTTCGATTTAGGGCTCACGAACTCACTCTTTGACTCAGATCCTTCTTGCAGCTCTGATCTGCTCCTTCAGGTATCGCCGAGTCGACTCGTTCGCAGCTTCGATTTACTGTACTCTCTTTTACAACTCCTTCATTTCATTCTCTTACAAGTTAGATATTTGCGTTTGCGTTACTCATTATTTTCACTATTTTAGATATTGCGGTTCTAGTTCTTAAGCTTTGAATTTAGTTTTTTGCTATTAATTAATGCTAATTCTTGTTCGTGCAACTGAAGCTATGTGTCGTCAATTGAACTGTCATTTAGTTTATTTTTATTTTCAATTTAAGATGTGAGATGATAAAAGAATCTACAATTTGGATGATGCCTGATTAGTGTGTCTTTGATGTGTGTTTTAGCTTACGAGCTTGGTTTGAGTGTTTTAATCTATATATAAAACCATAAGATTTGTTATTATTTTTCCAATTCATGTGCATAACTAAAATTAGACAATCGTTTGGGATCAAATGGGTTTTGTTCAAGTGACTGCCTCATAGAAACAGGGGATCTGAAGTCTGAACAACTAGAAAATGTTTTTTATTATTATTATTTTCATATTTTTTAATTTATTTTATTTTATTTAATACACTCCCTGCATTTATTTGATATTACACTTTCATCTAAGCAACTTGTGTATTAGTTGTAATGTAAGTAGACTATTAGGTAATGTGTTTAATGGAAGTCTTGTTGATTTCATCTTATTTGGATATCCCTTACTTATTTAATCTTCAATGAGTAGGGCAATTCCGTGGATTTGCAGTAGTGGATGAACTCCAGGGACATAATGCCATACTTAGGGATTGCATTGAGCAACTAACAGCTATAGAATCATCTAGAGCTAGCCTTGTATCTCATCTGAGAGAGGCTTTACAGGAACAGGTAATTTTTATTGTTGATTTTCTTTTTAGAAGTGCTGTAACCTGTAATATGTCATTCTAATTTGGTTTGGTTACCAGGAATTCAAGCTGGGTCAAATTCGAAGCCAGATTCAGGTTTGAAACTTATCCAATCATCAAGTAGTTATATAGTATCTATTGTCTATATTTTGATATAGTGGCTCGCCTAAATTTTGTACAATCATTAATCTGAAAATTAGTAAGTCTACTAAGTATGTATTTATTTATGGGCTGCCAGTTTTGTGTTCGATAAAATGCCAAAATGAACTTTTAGGTTTTATTTATGTCTCTCTTTAGTGCATGTGGCGAATAGCGCTACTGTACCGATTGGTCTATTGATAGCTGCTAGATTTTTGAGCTTGGTGAATAACTAATTGTTTTATTTTGCTCTGACTGTTCTAGTTTGGGGTCTTTGATCCCTTTCCCTCACCAAAAAATATGTTTCTAGTTTGAGGTTTATCAATATCTAGTGTTCAATATTAGTTTATGAAGTATTTTTGTAATTAATTCTTCATTTATAAAGTTAAGTTTTTCTTTGACCTAATATCATACTCCTATGAAATATGGAGAACATGCTAGCTATTACTGTTTTGTATTTTTTGCTAGTTGCTAAGCTCCTGATATTTCCCATAGAGTGATGAATTTAACTTCATTTTTCATTCTGTCAAAATCTCACTAGTGTTAAAGCAGAATTTGTTCCATTTCTATTTTACTTGTGAACTTAAATTTGGTTTTATAATGTTTATTTTCTATTTCTGAAAGATAGATTTAGGGGAAAATAAGGCTTTCCTCTTGTGTGAGGTTCATGTCTCATTGTTTGATGATTATTTAACCAAATTTTAATTCCATATGGTTACCACATGAAACAGTATGAATTAATTTCCCTCCAGATTTTTGCAAATATTGTTGATTCCAAGTTACACTATTAACGATCACTATTTTTATTATTCTTATTATTAACCTAAACCATACACTCGTGTCTCTTTTACCCCACAGAAAAAATATATCTTTTTATTCTAATATTTTATAATAAAATATTAATTAATTCTTAGCTCACGAAGTTGACATTAGATATAAATACCACACATACATGAGGTAAAATATTGAGAAAAAAAGTATATACTGTGTTGATGGCTTTATTTATTAATTAATGAAATATTAATTAATTCATATTTTATTATTTCATCAAATTAATCTAATAGTAACTTATAAGAGGGTAGTATATACTGTGTCGATGGCTTTATTTATTTACTTAGGTATCAAAAATACACTAAGCAAATTTTTATTTAATCATGTCTTAACTTGCTTGATTTAATTATTTTCAGATTGAAAAGTAAAAGAAAAAGAAAGAAATGAGAAAAAATTCCCAGCTTAATTAAAAAGAAAAACCAGAAATTGTACCTACAGCTTATGCCAAAGTCGAGCAGTCACAATTCAGATTTTTGCCAATTTTAAGGTCAGTGATAATTAACTAACTTTTCTATTTACCTATGTTAGAGATTGGTTACCTTATTTCCTAGTATTTGATGTTTGATGCTTATATATTTTTAATTTATTCATTTTAATTACGATAAAATATCTATAGAAGGATCATAGACAATTCTAGAAATAGAAGATGGATGCAATGTGATAGAATTAGTGAAGAGTATCTAGAGGGATTAGAAAAGTTTTTAGACCATGCCTTTCATCAAAGTAATGGAGAATCAATTGCTTGTCCTTCTAAGAAATGTGTGTTACACTATTTAGTAGATCGGACAATAGTTTATGATCACCTTGTGGTTAATGGTATTATGCCATCATATGATACTTGGTTTTGTCATGGGGAATTATTAAAATCACCTACTCCTATTGAAGAAACTAATTGTATAGAAGAAACTTTTAGAGGTGATGATATGGTAGGAATGATAGAGGATGTTTATAATGGCTTTACCCAGAGTATAGATAATGACCCTTCAAAAAGTGGTGATGAGGAGCCAAACTTGGAGGAGCCAAACATGCATCAATCTCATCCAGAAGTGAAAATATTTGACAAGTTACTAAAAGATGCAGATGAAGAATTATATCCTGGATGCAAGAAATTCAGCAAGCTTTCTTTTCTATTGCAACTTTACCATCTAAAGCAATTATTCAAATGGAGCAACGAGTCTTTTAATGCATTGCTAGGATTATTAAAGGAAGTATTACCCGATGGCGAGAAGTTACCTAGTTCTTATTATAATACTAAAAATATGGTTAAGGGCTTACGCTTGAAGTATGAAATGATCCATGCTTGTCCCAACGATTGTATGCTTTTTAGGAATGAATTGGCTAATAAGAACATCAATGAATGCTCAGTTTGTGGAGCTTCTAGGTGGAAAAACAATAAGAAAAAAAATTCCTGCTAAGGTTCTAAGGTATTTTCCCCTTAAGCCAAGGTTGCAAAGACTGTTTATGTCTTCAATAACTTCTAAATTGATGATATGGCATCATGATGAACATAATAAAGATGGGACTTTGTGACATCCTGCAGATTTTGAAGTGTGGAAAAGTTTTGACAATTCTCATGAAAAATTTTCTAAAGATCCTCGCAATGTTTGTTTAGGATTAGCTGCTGATGGATTTAATCCATATGGTAAAATGCAAAGTAAACATAGCACATGGCTAGTGATTTTAATGCCATATAACCTTCCACCATGGCTGTGCATGAAGCAAGAGTTTTTTATTTTGTCGTTACTCATTCCTGGACCAACAGCGCCTGGAAATAATATTGATGTTTTCTTGCAACCTTTTATAGAAGAGTTAAAGGAATTATGGGATGTTGGGGTGGAAACCTATGATGCCTTTGATAAGAAGACATTTAATATGAAAGCAGTACTCATGTGGACAATAAATGATTTTCCAGCATATGGTAACTTATCTGGTAACTTATCTGGTTGGTGCACTTATGGTGAATTTGCTTGCCCTTCTTGCAATATAAACACTCATTCTATAAGGCTCACAAAAGTCAAAAGTATTGCTACATGGTTCATCGACGCTTCTTGAAGTCTAATCATAAATATCGAAATGATGCAAGGTCTTTCGATGGGACAAAACAATCAAGAGTTGTGTCTGGTCCAATATCAGGGTCATCAGTTTTGAATCAAACTAGAGGCATAATTTTTTCCCTTGGTAAGCTTGGTAAAGATGTTAGTGGGGTGATAAAAAATACATGGAGAAAGAGGAGCATTTTTTCAATCTATCTTATTGAGAAACAAATTTGGTGCGACATAACCTTGACGTGATGCACATAGAAAAAAATGCGTGTGATAACTTGATATATACATTGTTAGGTCTGGGTAAAAAGTCAAAAGATAACTTGAAGGCTCGGTTGGACTTGAAAGAGATGAATATAAGACCTAGCTTATGGCCTCAACAACAAGCTAATGGAAAGACATTTCTCCCTCCTTCTTATTTCTCAATGTCTTCTACTGAAAAGAAGTTGTTTTATGAAATACTAGAAAATGTTAAGCTTCCACATGGCTATGCATATCTAATGTCTCTTGTTGAATTCGGAAATAGAAAATATCAAGGCTAAAATCTCATGATTTCCATGTTATAATGCAAGAACTTCTTCCACTTGCTTTACGAGGAATAGCAGATAAAAATATGAGCTTTGTTTTTATCGAATTGTGCACATTCTTTCGAGGGATATGCATTAAAAATCTTGAAGTGGAAAAATTAACACTACTTGAGGAGAAGATTGCCTTAATATTGTGTAGCATGGAAAAGCTTTTCCTCCCATCATTTTTCACAATTATGGTATATTTGGTTATTCATTTAGCAACTGAAGCTAAAATTGAAGGTCCGGTCCAATATCGCTAGATGTATCCAATAGAAAGGTGCGAATAATTATATATATTAGATTTAAATTGCAGGTTCAGTCCATTTTCATATATAGTAGAATAATATTAACTTATGTTATAGGTATTTATGCACTTTAAAATCATATGTTCGAAATCAAGCATGTTCAGAAGGTTCTATAGCAGAAGGATATATTTCAAATGAGTGTTTGGAATTTTGCTCACTATATATGGAAGGTGGAGATTCAAGAACTTATTGGTCAACAAAAAATAAAATAGAGATTGAACATGAGGCTGATCAAGAAGGATGCCTTTTTCCTTCTATTGGGAAGCCATTTGGCAAAAAAAAAAAGCATTTCCAATAGATGATAAAATATGGTTGCACACCCATCGATATGTGCTCTTCAATTGTGCTTCTAAAGTGGTTGAAGATTATAGAAAGTAAGTGATCATCTAGCTCTCTTTATTGTTTACCATATATAACATTATTAGTGACATATATATGGGTCACATGTACACTAAACATATTAGTGAGATCAAGAGAACACATCGCAAGCGTCGCCTTTCTCCACATCAACTTGATCGCTTGCATTTTAATTCATTTCATGAATGGTTCAAGGATGAAGTAAGTAAAGGATATAATTATTATTTTTTGGTTAATATCATGTTACTTTCTCAAAAGTTTATAGCTTCTATATTATTTTCTGATTAGATTAACAAGTTGGATATCACATTTGGTACCCAAAGTGATATAAGAACCCTTTCACGAGGTCCAAGTTGCATTGCAAGACGATTCAAAGGTTTTGATTTGAACAATGGGTATCGATTTCGAACAAAGAAGCATGAAGAGTCCAAGGTAACACAAAATTCTGGTGTCATGGTTGTCTCAAAGGTGATTAGCTATGCAAGTGCAAGTGACAATGCTCCCAAGTCGAAAAATATCAATTATTATAGAAGATTGACTGATATTATAGAGTTAAATTACTTTGAAGAATTTAAGGTTGTCTTGTTTAAATGTGACTGGGTTGACATAACCAAAGGTAGAAGAGTTAAGAAAAATGACTTGGGTTTCACACTAGTGAACTTTTCACGCTTAATACATACCGGTGATCAAGAGAGTGATGAACTTTTTGTATTTGCAAACCAAGCTCAACAAGTAATATTTGTGAAAGATTCTCATGATCATGAATGGTTTATCCCTAGGCTAATTAGTCCTCGAGACATATATAATATGGGAGAAAAGAAAATCATGCAGTTTGAGCAATTAATGCAAAATGATAATGGTGAATTAATTTTGTTTGAGGAAATTCGTCACTTTGAGGATGGGAACAATGATTGGGTTAGAAGTGGGGTTAATGGTATAGTAATTGATCATGGACATTCACCAAATCAAACTGATGCCAATTCTGAGTAAGTTAGGTAATATTTTGAGAACTCTTACATTTTGCATTCTCATTTTCTGTATTTTTCTTATTTTTATTTATTAATTTTATAATTTTTTTATTTAGAGAGGTGTACCAAGTGACTTGCATTTTTCTGCACATGCTCGTTTGGGGAGGTGTTGGTACACGCATGGAGAAGCAGATGCAGCACTTACTTTGATGTTTTAAATTTTGACCTTTGAGTTTGAAGGATCTTTTATGTCTTAAGATTGGTTACTTATTCTGTTTATTAATGTTGACCTAGGGAGTTTATATGTTATTTTACCTTTTTCTTTTTTCCATCGTAAAATGACATTCATGTTAGTAAGAATTTGATTTCTCTGATAAAGCTGGTATAATATAACTTGATTCACTTTACCCTTGTCCTGCTATTACATGAAGCTTTGGAAACTCAGGTTAGAATCCTTGGGTTCTGTTTTTTGATAATTTTTTCTCTTTTTCGTAATCTATTTTTGTTTTGTTTTGTTAAATGTAAAGGTTCTATACTTTAATTTCTATTAACTTTGTAGGATATGGATGTATCAAAGAAGAACTATAAAAAGAAATATTGAAAGAAGCAGTTTGAGAAATAATTTAGAGTCAAATAAAAAGGAGAAACATAAGAAGAGAAAGAGAAGGTATAAAATTGATGGGGAAGCTTCAAGGAATTCGGAAGAAGAGGGCTTCACCAGTAGAAAAAAGAAGAGGAAGAGATTGCAAGAAATCAGTGCTTCAATGACAAGCAAAAGACACAAACTTATTGAGGATAATGATCTTGAGAGTGTTGTCTCAAGTACAGATGTAAGAGTGCCTAAAAAGAGTCGTGTCAGATTTGTTGAAGAGAAAAATTATGCTGATGAAGTGCTGCCTTTTATGGAGCAACTATTGAATGATGAGGATTTGTCTCAAACTCTCAATATTTCTAATAGTATAAATTCTGAGCAAGATGAAGAATTAGGTGATATTATTATTGCTTTAAATATGATATTGTTATATTTTTATATTTCTTTTCACTGAATAATTACATTTTTTTGTTAGGTCATCCAGAGGCAAAGAGGGTTAGAGGACCTACATTGTTGAAAAAAATTTGGAACACGCCTTATGGAAAGATAATTGATGTGCAATTTAATAACTGCAATCAAGCTATAAGAAAAGAAGGCAGAAAACTTGCTAGTTTTCTTGGTATTCTAGCTAGAACTCCTTCAATAATGCCTTTAAACATAGATGACTGGAGATGTTATGATAAAGAGGAGAAAAATAAGTTGCTGAAAATTGTGAGGAAAAGAATTTATTATTCTTAATAGATTCTAATTTAATTTAATTTGATTCATTAAGAAATTGCTTGAACATTTTGTAGAAGAAGTTTTCTATCCCAATACGTGGTGAGGAATTTGTAAAAAGATTAATTGGGAAGAAATTGAAAGATTATACATGTGACTTAAAGGGTATATATTTGGGACAGTACAAAACCAAAGATGTTTTATTGAAGAATAGACCGGAATGAATCCCAAGAGATCAATGGATTGGTCTTGTCTCATATTGGTTCTCAAATAAAGTAAAGGTACTTTGAAAGCCTTAACTAACATGTAAATATAAGATAAATATTATTACTGAATATTTTCTGATGATTGAGAAATAGTTAGTTTTGGGACATTCAGGATTAGTTTCTGATTTAACTGTATCTTCCCTGTTTATTGGGATTTCAAGAATTGATTTTGAGATGGGATACTGAGTACAATGAAATGCATTCCTTTAAACAACTTTTTGGCAAGGAAACAATATCCTATAGGACAATCAATTAACTTGTTCTAGCTATGAGAGAGTGAGAGAACGTGAGGGGGAGAAACACTAGCGGGGATAGAAGTAGGGATGATCCTAGAATTTGGAATATAGAAGCATATCAACGGTTGGAACAGGAATATTTCTCTGTGTTTATGGATAATCTTCCGGAGGATATCTCAAGAAGAGAATTGTATCACTTGTTTTGCTAGACGAGAAGGATTAACGACATCTATCTATGCAGAAAATGGAAGAGTGGAATGATTTATCTGTTTGCTTTTGTCCGGTATACGACCAAAGGGGGAGCGCTGAAGGCTATTGCAGAGATGAACCAGTGGAGATTATGAGGGAAGGTGATTACTGTCGGAGAAGCTAAGTTTAAAAGGCAACGGGAGACGAGGGATCGACCTGTGAATGTCGAACGAAGGTGCAATCAGGGAGGAGGTCCAGGGGAATCTCATCGTGGGGAAGAGGTTGCTACTGAGCCAGGAGTTGTGAAAAGGCCGGTGCAAGAACAAACGGCAATCAATTAGGGTCGGACTGATTTGAAGAGACTTGAGGTGCCCATCGTTGAAGCTAATATGGAATGGTTGAGAAGAAGCTTGGTGGGAAAAATATTAAAACCTTTGGACCCAACATCGCTGAAGAAAACGGTGAGGGTAAATATGCTGCACATTGTGGACGTAAGGGAGATCGGGGCGTCGAAAGTGCTGCTAACCTTTGATACGGTTCGACATGCAAACGAAGCATTTGATATCAAACTGGATACTTTGTTGCATCTATTTCATAGGGTATGGCGTTGGGGGGAGTCAGACCGGTGTGACACTCGAAAAGTGTGGCTCGAATGCTATGGCATCCCACTACATGTATGGTCGCTGGATACAGTTAAAGCTATTGGAGGACAGTGGGGTGATGTGATACAGTGTGATGTGCCGACCAAGGAAGGTGTTTCTTTCCGAACTGGACGGGTCCGAGTGGAGACGGGGGTGTTTGATATCATTCGAGAGTGGGTTCAACTCTTTGTTGGAAATTCTGTTTTCGGCATTTTTGTGGAAGAGGTGGGCTTGGAGCCATCTGAGGCGGACAGTGTGGAGGAGAGCCCCCTAGTCTGTGATGGGAATGGCACTGTGGACAGTCAGGAAAGTGTCTCGAAGATGGTGCCATTGTTATGGGATCCAGCGGCGGCTCTGGTTGAAGGTGAGGCATCGGAGGTTGAGGCCGCCAAGGATAGAATAGTAATTCAAGATGTGCTTTTGAATGATATGAACGTTGAGTATTTGAATTTTAAAAATGGGTTGAATGTACCAGATTCAGTTAGCAGTACCAAGAAAGGAGGAGAAGAGGATTCTAAGGGGTTGGAGGGGAATTATGAGAAAACCGTGACGCAACTCTGTGGTACTGGGGGAGGAGGGTTTCTGGAAGGACATGCTAAGTATAACAAAGTTGGGTAGTATGGCATGTATCATGTGGGCCACCCTTTGTATCCACATGATAGGAAAAGGAATGTAGTGGGGGTTAAACTGGGCTTTGAGTGGAGTGGCCCAACAGAAAATTGTATTGAAAGAGGGCTCAGAGGATTGGGCAAAAGGAGTATGGAGAGTGGGCCAGCTAGTGGGCTTGGGCAGGGGCATGAATCGGGTTCTCTTGCGGGCAGAGGTAGGTCGGGTCGTCCTCTGATTGTGTTGGAGGGAGCGACCCTGTGCGGCGTGGGTGGACGGCTAGGGTTCCCCGTGGAGGAGGTGGACGTCATGGGCAGGGGAATCACCGTCGAGGGGAGACCTACGGTGGCTGGAGCTCACGAAGCCGGGTCGGATCTGGTGGCAGGAATGCACAGCGAGGAGGAGGCTCCTGGTGGAGAGCACGAAGGGTTGCCGTGGGGAGGGGGGAACGGCCGTGTTGGATCGTGCAGCCAGGAGCAAATGGCTTCCGCAGGGGAAAGGGAGGCCATGGATCCTGGTGCGTGTTCCCCGGCGAGCCTGGGCAGGGTAACCGGTGAGGGCAACAAGAGGGTAGCACACCACAGAGCAGCGTGTGATGCTCACGAGGGGGATAAAGGGGAGGAATCAGTCGGGGAAGCAGCAGGTGTGGGATCGGAGAGTGGACGGGATTCAGGGGATAATGAAGGGAGGACGACGCAGGAAGATCAGACGCAGGAAAATGCAGCAACTTGGGCACTTGCAGTGGAGTCCGGAGCAGTCTTGTACGACAAGGAAGAAGACATAATGGGAATTTTGCAAGCACAAAATGAGAAATTAGCGACAAAGCAAAAGTTACAGAAGCAAAAAGAAAAAGCGAGAAGGAGTATGGTTAAATGATTGTAAGCTGTTGGAATATTCGGGGGTTGAGAGTGGACGGAAAAATGAGTATGGTGAAATCCTTGAAGAAGAAGTATAACTTGAACCTGTTAGGATTTATTGAAACAAAAAGAGTAATGCTTACTAAATATGATGTTGCAAGACTGTGGGGTCATAGTTCTGTTGACTGGGAGTTTGTGGAATCGGAAGGGCGGCGGGGGGTCTACTATTAATGTGGGATGAGGTAGAATTTAAAGTTCAGAATTGTCAGAAAGGTGAACGGTGGTTGTGCGTTCAAGGGGTTTTAACAAAGTCCAACTTCCTTTGTGCTATCTGTTTGGTGTATGGCGCACATGGGAGGGAGGAGAAGCGAGGGGTATGGGAAGAACTAAGCTATGTTGTGGGCTTGTATCAGGTTCCTTTCTGCTTTTTAGGGGACTTTAATAAAATTCTGCAGATAGAGGAGCGAAAATGGGTGACTAGCTTGCCGGCATCGTCGGAGGAGTTTAAGAGGTGGGTGCATGATATGCAACTGATGGATTTACTTCTTACTGATAGGCAATACACATGGTTTCAGGGTCGGTCCTGTAGTGGGATTGATAGGGTGCTGGTCAATATTGAGTGGACTGAGAAGTTTCCGGACATTTGGCTAAAAGGTGGCCCGCGGGGGTTGTCTGATCACTGCCCGTTGATTGTGGAAGGTACAAGATTAAAAGGAGGCCCTAGACCGTTTAGAAGCCTGGATTCCTGGTTTACGCATGACGGTTTTCTGCGTATGGTGAAAAATGAATGGAGAAGCTTGGGAGATGCTCAGTTCATGTGGAAACTGAAGGCTTTAACAGGTCCTCTGCAGCAATGGCACAATAATACTTTTAGGGACATGGATAAGAGACTGATGATGTTTGTGGAGGAGATCACAAGGCTGGACAATTTAGTGAGTAATTGGATATATGATGGTACAACGGAGGCTAGACGAAAGGCGCTGGTGTGCTTCTATGAAAAATGGTACATCATGAAGGAAATTCACTGGAAGCAGATGTCTCGATCTCAGCATGCGCAGACATGGACAAGAATACTAGGTACTTCCATACCATTGCCTCAGCTAGAAGAAGGTCTAATAGGATTGAGGCTCTGATGTTAAATGGACGACTTGTGCAGAATCAGGCGAAGATTAAAGGGGCCATTAGGGGATTTTACAAGGACCTATATCTATAGGAACATACTCCGAGGATTGGCTTCAGGGATGGATTGGTGAAACATATTAGTAGAGATGAGGCTGTGGCGTTGGAGGTCATGCCATCAAAGGAGGAAATTAAGGAGGCAGTGTGGGACTATGGATCGTCTAAGGCCCCAGGGAGTGATGGGTATAATATGAACTTCATAAAGAAGTGCTGGGATGACATTGGTCCGGGATTCATTGAAGCTATACTAGGATTTTTCCAAAGTGCTCAGTTACCTACGGATGCGAATGTCACTTGGGTGACATTAGCCCCAAAGGTTGAAGGTGCAAAGGAGGTGAAGGACTTTCGGCTGATTAGTATGGTGGGCTGTTTGTATAAGGTGATCTCGAAGGTGTTGGTGAGGAGGATGAGGTCCGTGATGCCGGGGTTGGTAGGAGAGACTCAGACTGCATTTGTAAAGGGTAGGAAAATTCATGATGGAGCACTCATAGCCTGTGAGACAGTTCATTGGCTGAAGGCACGTAAAAAGAAAGCGGTTATCATCAAGCTGGATTTTCATAAAGCCTATGATAGAGTACGATGGAGTTTCGTTGATATTGTGCTACAGAAGATGGGTTTCGGCCAAAGGTGGAGGAATTGGGTAAAGGAGTGTGTTACCACGGCTACTATGTCAGTTCTGGTAAACGGGACACCGTCTAAACCGTTCAAGATGGAAAGGGGACTAAGACAAGGAGACCCCCTATCTCCACTTCTCTTTGTACTCGTCGTTAATGTGTTGCATCAGATACTGGGGGAAGCCGTTACTAGTAGGGGGAGACCATGTGGAGTTGTCGCACCTACAATTTTCAGATGACACAATTTTATTTTGCCCACCAGAGACGGAAACAATTGTGAACTATAAGCGGTTGATGCGTTGTTTTGAGTTGATGTCTGGGCTGAGCATTAATTTTGAGAAGTCGAATCTGATCCCGGTGAACTGTGAGCAGGGGTGGATAGATCGTGCGTGTGACCTACTGGGGTGCCAAAAGAAAGAGTTGCATGTGCGATACCTTGGGATTTTCTTGGGAGCTAATCCACGGTTGGTAAAGACTTGGAAACCAATCATAGATAAGGTGGAACAGAAGCTCAGCTTATGGAAAGCGAAGGTGTTGAATAAAGCATGTAAGCTTGTTCTCATCAAATCAGTATTGAATAGCTTGCCCATTTATTACCTAAGCTTGTATAAGATGCCACGGGCGGTGGCGACCAAGCTGATTGCTTTACAAAGGCACTTTATGTGGTGCAAGGAGGACGGTACCTATGGCATCCCGTTGGTCAAATGGGAGCTGGTCCAGGCTCCGAAAAAGGCTGGGGGCTTGGAGGTGGGGGATGTGGTGCTTAGGAACACAGCACTATTGTTTAAATGGTGGTGGCGTTTTCAAAGGAAGAATGCCCGCTGTGGAAAAAGATTGTCTGTTCTTGCAACAAGTTGTCCCCTAATGTACTGCTAGCAAATCAATCTGTCCCGGTCAAAGGGGGGCCTTGGAAGGACATCTGCCAGCTAAATATCAAAGAGCAAAGGGTGCGAGATAAAATGGTTAGTGGTCTGGCGATGGAAGTCGGCAACGGTAGGAAAACCTGGTTTTGGGAAGATAATTGGGTTCAGGGTGGTCCACTGAAAGTGAATTTCCCAAGACTCTTCTCTATTTCAAGCCAACAAGAATTTGTGATTGGGGATTGTGGGTTTTGGGATGGATTAGAGTGGATATGGAACTTTCAATGGAGGAGGGAGCTGTTCCAATGGGAGTTAGAACTTGTACATCAACTGCATGAGCGACTAAGGCCAGTGAAGATGTCACCTGAGAACGAGGATAGTGTGGTGTGGAAATTTGATAACACATGTGTCTTTTCCACGCAATCCTTTCTGCAGGTAATCCAAACGGAGACGCTGTCAGATGAGATCACGAGCTATAGCTTCACTAGTGCACTATGGAAAGGCCTGGTACCCCCAAGAATTGAGATGTTTGGATGGTTTGTGCTAGTTGGTCAAATTAATACTAAGGACATATTGACTAGATTAGGAGTTGATATTCATAGTGATAATATTTGCGTCCTGTGCCACAAGGGGGTAGAAACTGTTGAGCATTTATTTTTTCGGTGTGAGGTAACATGGTAGGTGTGGTGCTACTGGTTGCGATCCTTTGGTAGAGATTGGGTTATTCCTGGAACCATGAAAGAACTTTTTGGGAGTTGGATTGGCATGCACGGCAGAAGACAAGGACAGAAGTTGTGGATGATGGCGTTCTTTGCAGTGATCTGGAACATCTGGTTGGAACGTAATGTCAGAATTTTCAAGAATACACGAGCAAGTATTGACTCCATTCAAACAAAGACGGTGTTAAGTTACAAAGAGTGGAATGGCTGTGAGTTTTTCGGTGGTTGTTAGCTTAGTCGGCGGTGTCAGGAGATTGGTTGCTTTGTCTGTAGCATTTTATGTTTTTATGTTTGTTTGTTTTGCTCCACTTTAATGTGTTGAGCTTTCTCTATTTCAAAAAAAAAATATTATTACTGAATCTGATAAGGGTTGTCTTCATTTGTTTTGTTAGCATTTCTTTATTTTTTAATTCTAATTCTTCCATAACTGCAGCAAATTACTTAGGCCAAAGTAGATTCTATGAACATGCATGGAGAAATAGAACTTATTATTTTACTGAAATTATATAGATATAGAAAATAGAAAAATAGAGAAATAATGACATGTGTGTGTAATAGTGTATTTTACTAATCCATAATGTGTTATGATAGAAACATACCTAAGCAAATAGGATTAATAGGGCAAAGCAAAAAATGTCTCACACGGGAGGATCCAAAAGCATTGCAACATTGATGGATGAACTGGTACTTATGCGTAATTTTTATTTCAGATATTTTATAAAACAATGCACTGTTTTTTTTTTCTGGAACCATTAGCAATGCAGCACAGTATATATAATATGAGAAGACTAAAAATTTTTTCTTTTTGAACATTTGCACATTTGCACTTCTCTTTTGACTTTGTCATTTTGTTAGGCCAAGGATGGAATCGAACCTTCACAAGTAGAGATTTTTCTCAAAATTCATAAAAGGCGTAAGGATAGTAGACCATTGAATGAAGAGTCTGCAAAAGCAGTGGTAAAATTTATGAATTTGTATCTTCTTCTTGTTGTGATTGAAAAGTATAAAGGAACTAAATCATGCATTTAGTTCTAAAATAGGAACATACATGTATTCTCCTTTTTAGCTTCACTTAATTGTAACATTTAGTTTTTTTATATAGGAACTAATTGAAGAGAAGTTGAACAATGGCAAGCTATCTAATGAAGAATCTATTAATGGTGTTGTTTGGGAAGGAGATGTTTATTCTCAAGTATTGGAAAGTGATAGAAGTGGTTACGTACGTGGTTTAGGACTTAGTCCAACACCTTCTTTATTGTGGGGTAATAAATCATCTTATGATAAATTTGCTTCAGATGCTTTAGCTAATGAGGTAGCTCAAAAATGACAACAAGAAATAAAAGCGCTAAAGGAGAAACATGAAGAAGAAATGAAGTTGATGAAAGAAAATCAAAATAAAATGTTTGCTGAATTATCTTTTACGCGACAAATTTTGTGTAAGTTTGTTTCAACAAGTTCATCTATGACTCAAGATTTCAATGAAAATTCTTTTATGCAGGTAATTTTTGAAATTTGAAATTTTTTCTTGTGGACTATTTTTTTTATTTGACATTACTGCATTTATTAGGTTCCTGATGCTAATAGTGATCATGAGTTAGCACCATCCAATACTTGAAATCAGGTTCGATGCTAATAGTTATTTTTTTGAAAGATTATATCTTTATCTATTATTGTTTGAATCCAGTACTAATTAATTAATACCGTACATAATATTATACCAACTGCTCATTAAGATTACTTTTCTTTTTTTGTTTGCTTTCCTTTAATGTATGTTTATAAATCATTATACAAAACTTCTCCATCCATAAAATTCTTTTACTACGTGTATATGTATAAATTCTGAACATGCCTATGCAAGGGAGTGGTGTTTGAATTGAATTTGAAGTGGCATGTATTGAGGGTATAAATTACGGTATAGGGACAGTTGTCATTTGTTTTTAGGTGGCTTTATTGAAATTGGGAATATGGTTCTAGACAATGTGCTAATAGTGAATGTGAGCATGTGAAATTGTGAATTGTGACTTGTAACAATGAGCATGAGAGAAATGGTGGGCAGCTTTTATGGTGCTGGATGTTATAGACTTAGATATTATAAAAATGAGTGGAATTGTATAGAATTTGAATTGCAATTTGATAAATAGCGAGACTTAAACCGAGTGTAGCCAATGAAGTTTTTGAAATGTGAACCGGTGAATAAAAAATTATGTTTCAGATATGCTATTTCAGTATTTTGGCAACACATAAAAAAGGGGTCAATGATTTTTGTTTTTATTCCCTTTAGATTATTGAAACAAAGGTTTATAACTTGATTCAAAATATAAGCAAAAATAATTAAACACCGTGTAAAGTAATAAACTGAATCTCAAACACCTTTTCTTTTTTCATTTTTCCAAAACTTGTAAGTGAACCAATTATTTCCTTCGTTAACTGGCTAACATGTTGGTGCATATATATTCATTTTGTTATTTAATAGACATTGGGCATTTGGTATAAACATTGGAATTTATGAATTTTGTGGCAATTGGTATAAGGGAATGGATAAAAAGTCGAGTGGTAGATCTAATTATTAGTTTATTTCACCCAGATATAACTCAACCATTGCTTCAAGGATTTCTTTCGTAAACTTAAAAGTAGGAATAGCAACATAATATATCTACAGATACCTAACTCGTCCCTACTCGATCCGGACAGGTAATTACACGACTCTGTGTGGAGTGGGTTTTCATCGTGGTAGATTCTTGAGCGGAAGATAAGGGGGGGATGAGTTTTGAGTGTGCACTCTTCGCCTATTTCTTTTGACATTGTATGACTCTTGTTTTTCAAATTTAATTTATATTTGGATGGTGTTTATAGTTTTATGAATTTTAAAATAAGCATTGGAACATTAACTGAACTTAAATTTCAATCTGTTATATATGCAGATGGTGTTATAGGAATTGGCATCATTGCAACTGCTGTGGGACTCATAGTTAGTGGTCTTGCTGCAGCATTGGCCTAGAAGAATTGAGCATATTTTGGTTTCCTTTTTTTTTATTTTTTGCAAAACGTATTCAAAGTCAATGAAATGACAAAGAAACCTCTATTATTATGTATTGACAAATACTGTTTTTAATATTCTAATTTGTCGAAATGAGCATTTTAATAAAAAGCTTATTTCAAATTTTCTTGGTCAAAATTCAAATGCAAATCATCATCATCGTCGTTATCATCATCATCATCATATAGAAAAAATATAGGTTGTTAGTTCTAATAAAGTGATTATAATTAAAAAAAAAAGTCTTTAAGATTTTAGCGGCAATAGTAATGGCAGTTAAAAGTGAATAATGCGGCCATATAAATTGTCGGTAAAATGAATTTTAGCGACAATAGTAATGGCAACTAAAAGTGAACAATGTTACAATCTTAGAATTACTTTTAGTGGCCATATAAATTGCCAAGAAAATGGTCGCTAAAAGTTATATATTTTTGCGGCCATTAAAACAGTATTTACCGGCAAATGTTATAATGGTCACTAAAACCTTTTAGCGACGAAGCATAAAACAACTAATGTCAAATTGCCGGTAAATGTATTAGCGGCTATTTTTATTGCCGCTAAAAGCAAAATAAATGATCGCTAAAAGTGATTATTTTTGTAGTGCACAATTTTTGAATTTTTTTAAGGATGTGTTTGTTTATAAAGATAGGACATTCAGATATAGTTATGTACAGATACATAAAATTGTGTTTGGAATGTGAGATATAGATAGAAATATTGTGTCGCAGGACTCTAAATTAGTATATTTTGTGTCTTTTCCGATAAAAAGAATACATAGACATTGAACGGAGACAGAAATTAATTTTATTATTATTATTATTATTATTAAATTTTTATAATTATATTTTTATTATTTTATTTTTTATTTTAAATTTTGTGTGAAAAATTAAAATAAATTAAATTTTTTATTATTTGTTCCATCTCATATAAATTCTAAATTCATTTTATCACCAAATAAAATATAAAATACTAATTTTTATATTTCTATTTTTTGTGTCATATTTTTGGTATTTTGTCTTACTCCTATTCTCAAAAGCTAACGCAGCTCAAGAGATTTTAGATAACTTAAAAGTAATTTCTTAAGTATATCCTCATATTTAAAAAAACGAAGTTCTAAACTCAAGACAACTAAAAGAATAATAAATATAAGAGTTAAAGGTTCAGAAAAAATCCACTAACTATGATATGTACAAATCAGTCTAAAATGTCTAAATCTGATTCTTAAGTAACTTAAGAGTTTTACTGTGCTTTTCTAGTATGAGTTAATGAGCACGAATTAAACCTCATGGGCTGCTAGAACCTTTGATCTTGGGACATCTATATCTATTGATATTTCTGCTATACTAACACCACGTCAAACAACACAAACAATATAGATTATATATCCATAACTAATTTATATTTGTTATAAAAAAATCGTTAATTTATTTTTAAACTCAGATGTTATTTCAAGTCCCATGCTATATATATTCCATCACTATCTCTGCCGTCATCTTGTCACACATTTCTCCCGGCCACTATCTTCATGCTTGCTTCTCATTTTTTTCATGCTCCAATTTTGCCCTCCACGCGTCAAGCAGTGTCCATGCTAATCAACACTACGATCTTCAAAGTGTTTGTGCTTGATATGTGATCCACGTGTCAAAATCATTTTACTAGTGGAAACTTCACTCAGGGACTTTTTGGTAAAAAAGAGCAATGGAATTTATCACAACACGAGTACAGTACTTCTCTCACGAATAAATAGTTAAATACGTTCAAGTGCAAAGTTGAATTATTATAAAGAGTGAAACGACAATGCAAATGTCATTTTCTATAGGTTCTGCGTTTTCTACATCTTTTTTCAGAAGCATTCATTATGTTTCAATGTAACAGGAAAATTACCATTCTTACATTTCTTATCCAAATTATGCTACTCTATTTATTTTGATTCCTTGAATTCGAATATTCAAGTATGCAAAATATAAATTATTTTACATAATCCTACACAAAATTAATAACACTGATGCATACAAAATTAATGATAGATGTTCATTATTGTAATTAATAAAATAGTAAAAATTAATGCCAATAGATATGGACTCATATATCCGTAGGTGCTTTCAATTTGGATCAAAGAAAAAAAATTACACTAATAAGATGCTTGCTTCAGATAATATAAATCTAAAAATAAAAAAGTTGACAAATTGTTTGCTAATAATGGTTTAGAATTTTCGACAAGTCAATCGTCTTTTATAGTTACTTTACTTAACATAAGTAACCGTAGCGCAAAGAATTACTTATAGTCAGTGCATAAGCTCCATAACAACACACTAAGATACAAAATACAATCATAACAACAAAGTTTTATTCTACTAAGACATAAATTTGACTACATAAAATTAAATAATCAACATTATTGTTGAAGGTATGAGAGGAAAAAGGTAAGCAAGTTTAGAACAGGAGCTAGTAAAGAGAATGAGCCAAAAATGTTGACACACTATGTCACACACTACAACAACTATATATATATATATATATATATATATATATATATATATATATATATATAATTAAACCTAATGGCAGTGTGTTATATACTTATATTAAGTAATAATTATTGAATCCTATAATGTATCATATATACATAAAACAGATTATGTATAGATTTTCTTTGTCTTCTTTTATTTTTCATTTCCTTTTTACCTTTCATTTCATACACACTTTTATCTGAATGTTTTTTTCGTTTTTTTTTTTTTTTACATATTCAAATTACCTAATACAAAATTTTACTATCTTTTTAATAACAAGTGCTACTCTAATTTTTTATTTTATATTTTTATTTTTTATTTTTGTCAAAATATGTCAATATCCTCATTTCTACCACACTTAACTTATATCTCTATTAACACTTGTTATCATCTAATGCCATTTGAAGTATATCATATTAAGCATCAAAATAACAAAGCAAACCATTATACCAGTCAACATTCATCTTCTTTGTATTACAACTATCTATTAGGAATTATTATCAAAGATAAATCATTTTAAAAAAGGTCAATCCATATAACGATTATCATGAAACGAATTTTTTTAAACAATTGAATTGATAAAAAAATATTTAAATGGTTATATTTTTAATATATTCTTTCGTACAAGAGTTTCTTTTGAATTTATCTATTTTTTTTTTTATACTATGTTATAATATTATTCTTTTTAAAAAATTAAACTAATAGAAAAAAACATGTATAGTTATATTTCTAAGAACGACAAACATAACCACAAACTCACCACCAGCACCTTGGCTCCTCTTTTTTTTTTTTTCGCTTATTTCTTTCTCAAGCTTTTTAGCCACACTCTACTTTCCTTTAGGTCGACAAGAAGCTGTTGGGGTGAGATGGGAAAATCTAGCTACCACGTCTTGACCCAAAATGGTAGTGGTAGATTCAGAAGTGTTCCCTCATTTATCACAATAGGCTTGTGATTATCATAATAGTAGGCAGAAAGTCATATGGAGTCGTGTAAGACACACGGTCTCAACTTGAAAGGGTAGGTTGTGAAAGATCGAAGATGAGTAACAAAAAACTAGTAAATTAGTATTTAGTATTTTCTAAGTTCATGGGAAAAAGTACCAACGCCTGGATGCGCAGTTGAAAGCGATCCCTGATAGTAAAAGACTTTGTAGTAATAAAAAATAACTAGGGAAATGGAATGGAAATTATAAAAATAAATCTAAACTCCCAACTCCAAAACCAACAGTGTGCATTTGATATTTTGTTGACTAATCGGACAGAAAAGGCAGAAAGAGAGAATGGTAAAAATTAACAGCAATATCTATCTATCTATCTATCAGTATGTATGAGTATGTGTGCTAAATGTAAGAAACACTAAACACGCTCACCCACGCAAATGCTGTATATGCAGCCAAGTTTCATAGATCTACTGCTCGTTTATTGAAGCAAGTGAAAAAAAAAACCAATAAAAAATAATATAAAATAAAAATATTAATGAATACTTTAAAAACACAAGTTACGAATTAAAGATTTTATTTTCGTTTTTTGGGTTATATTTCGTCTCAGTTATAATAATATTTAAACTTACGATTTTATGTATATTATTTAAATTTTAAAAATAATTAATAAAATTTTAAATACATAATTTGTTATGTATTTTATTTCGTCTTGAATGTGAACATTTATAGGTGGGTGACGCAAAAGATGGATGCAACACAATAATGTTCTCTGAGGTAGTATTTATTTTGAGAGACGGAAAGATTGAAATTCAGTATCGTGTTTATTAGTTTAGAGATTGATACTAAAATTTTTGTTTCTGTCTCTAAATTTCAGTATTTAGTACTTCCAAAAAGTAAGGACATATGGGACTGAAATTTTTAGAGATGGAGACTGAAACTTTAATAACATTTTATACCTAAAATACTTTCATTTCAATTAACTAATTCCAATTTTACTCTTACTGTAAATTAAATTAGAATTTCATTCTTGTTTCAATTCCTGTCTCCCATTTTGTACCAAACAGAATACTGAGATTTATTTCAATCCCTGTTTCTTAATCTCTATCTCTTAGTCTCAGTCTTTCCGTCTCTGTCTCTCCACCAAAAGCTACCTAACTTCTATCCCCATCTTTTGCATATGTATGTGACTGTGGTTGCGATCTCTATCTCTTGGGAGACAACCAGCAATGCTTCAATGACTCCAACATTGGATTGCCTTTGTTCCGCTAATTTATTTACTTCTTTCTTGGAGAGGGTAATTTCTTTAGTACTTTAATTGCCTTTGTTTCGCTAATTTATTTGTCTATGTTTTAAACTTTTATATCACCGGTCAATTTTGATCAAATAAAAAAAGTTATATCAAATAATCTTTTGTTAATGTAAAATTTTATAGACATGATTTATATAATTAATTTGGTTGGTCGAGTAGTTAGTTCACTCATCAGCTTAAGCAAGTATCAGGACTTAAATGAAATTTCAATTTGCGACGAATTAGTCCTTATCCTATTGGACTAGGAGATACTGTGAACAACAAAAAATAGGAACATAATTTACGTATATATAAAGCTTCAAATTCAATGATGGAATTTTTCAAAAAGTTACTCTTAAAAAAAGTTATTCAATGATATAATATTACCTTAAACTTATACTGGTATCCTGTGGTGATCCTAGTTTATTTTTAAAGATATCGTAATTAATAGTAACTAAAAGTAATATAATTGTAAAACAAACTAATTAATAAACTATTAGAGTTAGAAATAAATTATATAAGAAACGGAAAGAAATGGAATGAATATACAATGCAAATAGTTAGAATTATACTAGTATTTTTATCCGTATTACGAGAATATAAATTTTTTAAAATTATGTCGATTTTGTCCTGATGTTATAAATTATAGTACAAAAGATTTATAAAATCAAACTATATTTACAAAAAGATCGTAGAGGACAAAAGTCTCCGTTGACTAAAAAGACCAGGATATCCATAGATAAAAAAATTAAATAATAAAATTTTTAGTTATTATTTTAATGTGAAAGAGTTTGACTTATTACTAATAATTAATTTTAATATTCATTATCTAAAATTTGAAACGATTTAATTTGTATACTTTAATTAGGTGTTAAGTCTGTTGTACAGATATAAAAAATTAATTTTTATGATTGCTATTTAAAAATAATATATTTTTTTCTCTATGTATATAAAAATATAATTAGATATTAGTATGAAAAAAATTATATTGATAGTTATAAAATTAACTCAAAATTAATTTTTTTAAACAATTGAATATTGATTTTAACTTTTAATCATAACATTAGTATTCTCTCTAAATTATATTTAATATATATTTAAAAGAAAAAAAATAAAAATATAGATTAGAAAGATAAACAGTAAAAATTTAAAACTAAATAAAAAAACTAAATAAATATGTATATAATAATAATATTTTTTATTTGAATTATATTATTTTATTAAATTTTATATTTCTAGAACAAAAGATAGAAAAAATAAAAAATGAGAAAAAAGAGAGAGAAAGATAAAAATGAAGACTGAGAGAGAGTTTTGTTAATTTTAAAAGAAAATATTTTATTTTAATTATAATAAAAAAATATATGATGACACATTTTGATTTGTCAAATTATTAATATAAAATATAAATTATAAATTATATATAGAACGGAAAGAGTAGAGAGAAATAGAGAAAGGGAGAGAGATAGATGAGAAAATTTAAGAAGGGAGTTTATTAATTTTAGAAGGAAATATTTTTTATCAATTTAAATAAGAGAATGTCATGTGACACATTTGGTTATTAAATTAGATAATAATATATAAATATATTAAAATTATATATAGAGTGAGAAGGGTAAAGAGAAATAAAAAAAAAAGAAGAGAGGTAGATGAGAGAATTTAGGAAGGGAGTAAGAAAAATATTTTTCTCTCAAATTTAATAAGAGTGTCATGTGACACATTTTATTATTAAATTAGATAATAATACATAATATAATATAATAAATAATATAGCTATATTTTAATTTTAATTTAAATATTTTAATTTTAATTTTAATATAATTAAAGAATGTCATGTTGCATATTTTGATTGTCAAATTTATAATTATTTATTGATAATGATATATAAAAGAGATAGAGTGGTTGAAGGAATGAGAGGAATAGATAAAGAGAGAGGAAAAAGGGGAGAACTCTTTAATTTTGGAGGGAAAACTTTGATTTCAATTACAATGAAAGAATGACATGTGACACATTTTGGTTGTAAAATTATATATATATATATATATATATATAGGTTGTAAAATTAGTAGGGATGAGAGAATAATTTTTTAATTTTGGAGGAAAAGATTTGATTTTAATTGTAATGAGGGAGTGACATGTGGTACATTTTAGTTATAAAATTAATAGGAAGAATGATAGAACTCTTTAATTTTGGAGAAAAAAATTTAATTTCAATTACAATGAAAAAGTGATATATAATACATTTTAGTTGTAAAATTATATATATATATATAATCTAGAGATTTGTTGTTACTTAATTAGTTGTAAATCATTCAAACTTACACCACAAAATAATTTTTTATATATTTTGAATTTTGTCGTTTCAATCAATAAATGACTTATGAAATTGAACATATAGATCAATTACGTGAATTTTTATAAAATTTGGAAGTGCTTTTCTGTTTTATCGTGCCATTTTATTTTGATGTATAATATAATTTTAAAATGTAAGTGAGTATGAATTATTCGATTATTATGATGTACTGACACTGATACGGACACGTGATACGACACGATATGCGATACGTCAACACGCGAATTTTAAAATCTTCTAAGACACAGAAACACACATATATATAAAATATAAAGTATTTTTTTAGATAAACCGTAATGATATTTTGATATTTTATTGATATTAAAATATAAATTAATTTTTTTAATTACTTTTAATGTCTTATTTTAATTATATCAAATATTTAAAATATTGTTTGTTTTAATAAATAATAATATATACTATATCTAAATTTATTTCAAGAATATATGTTAAGAATAAGACTGAACACGCTGACACGTGATGATATTTAGGTGTGTTTAAGTGTGTCCGGAAAAGAATTTTTTATTTTTTATTAAGACACAGTTAGACACATCAGGTCGTATCTAAAATGTGTCCAACACACAAACACAACAACTCAACGAAATGTCCGCTTGATAGTTCATTTATATACCTATATTCCAAACTTTCTTAAACATGGTAGGTTTTACTATTAAAATAATATAAAATAATTCAATAATTAAAAATAAAAAATATTATATATACACAAAAAATAACCACCGAATTAATTATTATTTATTTATTTATTTATAAATATATGTTATATAATTTATTTTTAATATATTTTGTATATTTTTTAATAATTCATTTTTTTATATATAGTATAATTCTTAAAAAAATTATCGAGAATGTTTAATTTATATATTTGATCTTATATCAATTTTGTTAGAAAAAAGAATAAAAATGAGCAGGCAAAACATTGCACAATCAAAACTTAAAAAATTTCACATAAAATCTAAAAACTAACGTCTAAATTCATATGGCTCAACTTTATTTTATATATATAAAATTTTAATATAAAATTATTTTATACTTACATTCAATTACATAATGTTATATTAATAAAAATAACTATTTTTTATAATATAATAAGGTTCTCAATGCACAAAAAATAAACTCATATATATATAGAAACAACCTAAGGATGAAAGCATATCTAAACATTCACAATGACAGACCCACATTATTCCAATCTATACGCTTCATCAGGAAGGTTCAACTTCATGCCCCTCCACCCTCATTACTTCCCTTCTTCCTCCTCCTCCTCTTCTTCTTCTTTCATTTCTAATCAAAATTCCATTAATAGTTCCCTCTTCTCATCACCATCGTATCCTCTCTATTTCTCAAACACCAGATTATTCTCCGTCCAATTGGAACCACCCTCTTCATCATCTTCTTCTTCCGTGGCAGCACTGCCTCCTCCTCCTTCTTCCCCTCCTCTCATAGAAGCCCTTCCTTTCATAAACACTATAAGCCTCAAAAACCATAGCAACAACAATAGCAGTGATCAAGAAGTAGTGGTGGACAAGAAGAGAAAAGACAACAACAAAAAAGATCAAGAGAATCTTTTGGCTGATGATGATTATGATGATAACGAAGGTGTTGCCGTAGCGCTACGAATAGGGCTTCCTAATAGCGTGTCTGATAATACTTCCGGTATTGATGATCGGCAAAAGAAGAAGAAGATCTCATCAAACTCAGAAGAAATTGTGGGAGAAAAAGATGAAGTGATGAGCGTGGTTTCTGAGCATCACCCTTCGTTGTTAGAGAGATTTAACAATAACAAGACACAGTTTCAGTATTGGATTCCCACAGCTTCTCAGATTCTCATTGGTCCTACTCAGTTCTCATGCCCAGTCTGCTCCAAGACTTTCAACCGATACAATAATCTTCAGGTGACAGTTTATTAAGTCCTTAGTCCCTCCATTAAATAATTAAGGGCTCATAAATTTTTTGTCAATAATACATCCAGTGAAATAGAATTTTTGAGTCTTTTTCGTCACTGTAAATTTGGGCATCATATAAACACTTCATTAATCATCTTGGTCTGGGTTGGTTCGGTTGAGTGATTAGTTCACTCGTCCGTCTAAATAAGTGTTGAAAATTTAAATTTTGTTTTGTACATGTAACAATCAAGTGTTCAGAGACAAATATTTAAATAAAATCTTAATTCGCAATAGATTAATTCTTAACGTAAGAAGTCAAAAAATACAGTGAAAAAACTAAAATAATTATAATCACTTTATTAAATTTAGAATATAAATGGCATTTTTTAAAATACATAATAGTCACTTGGTTAGTATTAAATATATTTAAACTTTTTTTTTATTTTAAAAGGCATTTTTCATCGCATTATTAGCCATAAATTTAGTTTTCTATAATTTACTTTAATGTATTCTTAATTAATTAATATTTTGTTAATTGGTTTACCTTATTCTCTTTTTCGGCCGGTGTTTGATCATTTTTGGAGTCATACATGCATATTCCTTTTGCATATGTCATAACTAATATGGTAGTAAGACTACTATATATGTATATTGATAAGTTTTTCTTTTTGCTTTTGGTTTAAGAAATCAATTCAAACTTCTGATGAAATTTTTCCATCTTATGTCAAACTAGAATATTGTGTGTTCTGCACAACACTAATAAAAACTAAGTCATAATTAATAACAGTACTCGTGAAGAAATTAAAATGGCAGACTACTCCAGTTGTTGCTAAAATGCAATTTTGTAAATTTAATGGAACCTAACATCTATCTGTCAAGAATTACGGATCGGTCCATTTTAACCCCCCCCCCCCCCCCAAAAAAAAAGAGAGAAAAAATTAGTCATCAGTCCCACTTCCCCATGATGACATAATGTGAATTAAAAATAAGTACAATCAAGAAAAAAATAGAAAAAAAAACTTGGATTTGGATATCTGAACTACTTATTTGTACAGATTGTACGAACTTACCACCCTATTGTGGAAAGGACTATAAATTAAATATTATGATTATTGTTTGACTGATAAATCATGTTATTATTTAAACCTTTCAAAATTCAAATAGCCTTGCTTGTTCTTGTTAATATTTTATAGTATTGTACTTTGTTATTCATTTCAAGGGCAGTTTGAAAGATGAAATAATTAATGTATGACTTTGTGTTAGGTAGTTAATTTGTTGCTTTTTTGTTTTATTATCACTCAAACCATGATTTTCCCATTTTACTTAACAATAAACTATTCTTTCATTCGATTTGTTTTCGTTGTTTTTTATCATTCGCCAATGCTATATGCTCAATATATATATAGCTAGCTAGCACTTAATCATTAGCATATTCTTATAAGCTAATGTTAAAAAAAAAAAAAAAAAACTCAAATACACTAATAAAACATGTATGCTAGCTAAATTGATAGTCATAAAAATTGCTGGTCCCTCAACCTTTTTCTTATCATTATCACTTAAGATTTTCTTAACTCCAGTGAAATAAAATAGTTAGGTACTTTAATAAAAAGAATACTAAAACATATCTATAATATATTGCAACTGAGTTTAGAGTTTAATAATATATATTTCATATTTTACTTGAGCTCAATGCATGTCTCGTATTTAACTTTTATCCCCTCTTAGTTACTCCTTTCGGAATCTTTCCATTTGAAGGTGTAGGGGGGCGAGTTTCAACTTTCACATAATCCATAGTTATGCTGCTTCCTATTAGAGCAACTTAGTGAGTTAATGCCTTAAATTAAGTTTCATGACTGAGCCTGATTATAAAAGTTTTTCTATGTCGGTATAGACTATAAAAGTTTGTTTCCTCAGTATCTATATATAGTTTCATATTTCATATTTTGTATCAACAAAAAGTGCATATTTTATATTATACTTATTTTCTTATTTTTCACTTTTTTGTGTAGTTCTCAATATAACATTCAAGTTCTAGTTTTCTGCTCGTACATTTAGTTGACAGTGATTATATATATCTCATGTAAGTATAGATATCTCACACATTAATCAATAGTAGTTGTCCTTTTCAATAGATGTCGGTAGTTGTTAATGTTATTGATATAGTATTATTGTACATCAAGGCTCAGTTTGATTACTATCTTAGAAATAAATGTATAAACACCATATGCAGAAATATTTAATAGTATTGAAATACATTAAAACAAAACAGTAATACTAGATACACAATAACTCATAACATATTCATAATATTTATAGTTATATATTTATTACATTTAAAATAATATAATTATTTTAATAATAATTAATAAATATTAAATAAATAAATTATTTTTATAATTAAATTTAATCAAAGTCTTTTTTATGTTTTTTCTTTTTCTCCCCGTTCTTCTTCGACTAAAATTTTTTGTTATCTATCCTTAAACTACTGGATCATTTTGATTAAACATATTATCAAAATGAATTGATAATGTAACAAAACAAGTTTTATTGTTTCCCAAACATCATTGTTATTTTAATGTGTATCTAACAAGAAACAACATGAACGTTTATGTTTTCATCGTTTAAACTCCCAATTAGAAACTCAGGTGTAGTAGACTTCACGTGAAGTTGATAGTTAACGGCTCTCAACTATTAACTTCACGTGAAGTCGATTGCTCCTCAGTTTCCACCTTAAACTAAACATGATATATAGATTATTTCTCAATTCTGTGATTGCTTTATAGATGCATATGTGGGGACATGGATCTCAATACAGAAAGGGACCAGATTCTCTAAAAGGAACACAACCAACAGCAATGCTAAGGCTTCCATGCTTCTGTTGTGCGCCAGGTTGCAAGCACAACATAGACCACCCAAGAGCGAGGCCTCTCAAGGACTTCAGAACCCTCCAAACGCATTACAAGCGAAAGCACGGTGTAAAACCCTACGCTTGCCGGAAATGTGGCAAGCCGTTTGCCGTGAAAGGCGATTGGCGGACGCATGAGAAGAACTGCGGCAAGATCTGGTATTGTTTGTGTGGGTCTGATTTCAAGCATAAGAGGTCCCTGAAGGATCATGTCAAAGCCTTTGGCCATGGACATGGTGCTTTTGGTATTGATTGCATGCAAGAGGAGGATGAAGCAGCTTCCGAAGTTGAACATGATGGTGATTGCTCCTTGTAGAACCTGGAATAATTAAACCCAAGTTTACATATCATATATTACGTAATATGTATAAATGATTGTAATAGACTATTGTATAATGATACCCTTCTTATTTACCTTGCTCAAATTAGTGCTTTTTCTTGGAATAAATTTTTGTTTTTATTCATGAAAATTGACAACAGCAAATTTTTTTTATAATCGAAAGAAATTAATTTTGTATCACGGAAGATAAATACAATATTATTATACATTTTTATTCGTAAAAATTTAAAATACTGATAATTTTATTTATAAATAAAATTAATATTTTAATATTTTTATTACACAAACATATTTTTTATTAGTACAAAATTAGTTTCTATCATCACAAATAAACATTCTAAACTTTTATTGATGTAAATAATAAGTTATTCGTTGTTCTTATTCTGATAGGGGTTACAACTAATTTGAAGAATAAATTGAAAATGAGAAAAAATATATGTAATAAAAACAGTAACCAAGTTTAAAAGAAAGAATAAGCGTATAGTAAGTATAAGAAGAAGAAAATAGAAGTATAAGAGTCAAGAATTTTCGATCACCTGTACAATTAGGTGTTAGTTCAGTCACAGATAAAGAGTATACAGAAAAGAATGAAAGAAAATAACATAGAGAAGAATATTCACATTGCATAATACCTTGCTCTTTGTTCCTTCCTTACTATTTGTTGTTCTTCTCCACTAATTAGTTAGGCTCCTTGCGTTTGAGTGTCTCTCTCTAGCTCCTCTTTTAACTGTTTTGCTTCTTCTACTTGTACCATTACATTCCTTGGTGAAAAATAACTTTATCATCAAGGTCAAAGGAAGAGTATTGCACCTTCAAAAATTTCATACGGTTCTCAAATAGCTTCTTCTGCTATTATGGGTTGCCATTGTATAAGGACTTTTACCTGTCATCTTTTATGTCTCTTGACCATTCGCCCCAGTATCAAATGGGGTTGGAGTTTGTACCCTTAATCTTCTAGTAAACATTGGGGTGGCAATGGGTTAAGTCTAGTTTGATTTTGGGTTTATAAATGATGACAAACATTCATATGGGTTGAAAGCTCAATATTGTTTGATGAGTGTTTTTATTATTGCAGGTCCAAGTATCCTAATTCATGCTGCATCAGCCCATCACAGCAAATAGAAGAACAGTTCATATTGTTTCTTAGTGCTGTAAACAAGTCCAACAATTCTTCATAGCAACGTTCAGCATATTAAATGATTATATATATATATTTGCTAAAAGCAATATGAGGACAGCTGTATCATGCAAGGACAGGTGTGGCTCTGTAAAAACAAGCAAGGACACAAAGGGCACACTCACTAACCCAAGGACATTAGCAAAGCATTGTTGTGGATCATGGTTGAGCAAAAACAAACTTTCACATAGCAGCAGCAGCAGGAAAATGGAGCAAAATGAAAAAGAAGAGCATGTCTTAGAAGAAGGCCAAGCAAAGGACAGCAGGAGTAGTGGTCGAGCTCCTCGGACAGTAGAGATAGTGGAGCATGATGAAGAAGGACAGCTTGCTAGCTGTGCCAGCTCCAACGGGCAGCAAGGACAAGCAAAAGAAAGAAGCAACAATGAAGCCAAGTTGAAGATATATAACAAGCTTCATTCCAGTGTTTCAAGGCAAGGAAGAGAGCACACACACTCAGAGCACCATCTCTAACACAGAGCTGGAATCTCTTTCTTCTACTCAAGCTTAATTCTGATTTTTTGTTATGGCTGTCTTGCATTATTTTCTGCTTTGAAAAGGCAATTATGTGAGGTTCAAAAGCCAAGAGAGAAAAGGCAAGAGTGATGCAAAATAGCCACTGATTTCTGATGTAATTTGGGTTTATGAACTAAGATTAGTTCTCCTTGCCAAGTTGAGTTAGCACTTGGTGAGATTAAATCTGTTTAGATTCCCCTTCCAAGTTGAGACAGCACTTTGGAGTTGCTAAGCTTTGGTGAAGAAAGTTTAGGGGTAGATACTAGTTGAATTAGGGAGTAATTCAATAGTATTGGTGTATGTAACCTGAGAATTATAGTGAAGATTCCACCATGGTTTATGGTGGAGACTGGACGTAGGATTCATGGCACTGAGAATCCGAACCAGAATACATGCTGGCCTCTTTCTCCTCTTCTCTGCTCTTTTAATGTTCTGCATATGAGATAATTTCAAATAATCTCTTACAACTCGAGCAACAGCAAAAACAGAGTTTGAAACTTTAAGTTTTAAACTAACTTGATTCAACCCCCTTCTCAAGTTCAACTAGAACCATCAATTGGTATCCAGAGCCAGGTCTCAAGGAGTCAAGCTTCACAGCTTGGAGCAAAGATCCATGGCCAACAACATGAGTCCCAACATTGTGGCTTTCACTCTCACTGAAGGGCAGTCTAATAATAGACTTCCCTACTTCAATGGCAGCAACTGCTCTTACTGGAAGGAGAGAATGAGAATCTTCGTGCAGTCGATCGACTACAACATCTGGAAGATTATTCTCAACAGTCCAGATGTTCCCACTAAACAGAATGCTGATGGAGAAGTTGTGGCAAAGGAAGACAGCGAATGGACAGATGAAAAAAAGAAAAAGGTTGAACTCAATGCCAAAGCAATCAACTTGATGCACTGCGCAATCAGTTTCGAAGAGTTCAGAAAGGTGTCAAGGTGCAAAACGGCTAAAGAAATATGAGACAAGCTCAGACTCACTCATGAAGGCACTAAGCAAGTGAGGGAAACCAGAATTGACATGCTGATGAAGGAGTATGAAATGTTCAGTATGAAGGAGGATGAGAGCATCGATCAAATGTTCGAAAGGTTCTCAATAATCATCAATAATCCAGACGCCATGGGAAGAAACTACTTTGAAGAAACCTTGGTAAGGAAGATTCTGAGAAGTCTTATTAAGAAATAGAAAGTGAAAAGCACAGCCATCTCTAAAAGGAATGATTTGTTCAAAATCACCTATGATGAGCTGAGAGGCAAGCTGCTGGCTTATGAAACCACTCACATGTCTCAAGACAAAGATGACAAAAAGAAAAGCATAGCACTAAAATCAAGAATGACAGCCTAAGGAGAAGAATCTGATGACAGTTTCTCAGATGAAAAAATGGTACTCTTTGCAAGAAAAATGAGAAGACTACTGAGATACAAAAGCAAAGGCAAAGGAAGCTCTTCATCCAAAGACGTCAAGAAAGATCAAGTCAAGTTCACATGCCATCACTGCAAGGAACCTGGTCACTTCAAGTCAGATTGCCCTCAACTTAAGAAAGGCGAAAAATCCAAGAAAGACAAAAAGAAGGTGATGATGGCAACATGGGAGGACTTGGAGAACGACACCAGCTCAGAGAGCTCAGATTAAGAAGCTCAACTATGTCTGATGGCAGATCATAATGATGAAGATGAGGTAGATCTCTCTGACTTATCTATTGATGAACTGCACTACATTATCAAATACATTTCTGCAAACTCTAAGAAACTCTTGGATAAATATGCAAAATGTAAGAAAGAAAATGAGGCTTTGAGGACAGAAAATGATCTTCTTTTGAAAAAGGTTAAGGCAAATGAAACTAGTAATGAAAAGTTTTTAAAAGAAGAAAACATTGTCTTGCGAGCTGAATTAGAGAAATTCAAACTCAAGCATGAAGTTACTGCTTCCACTGATTTGATTTCTGAAAACAAAAAGCTGAATGAACAAATAAAAAATTTGAATGAAGACTTATCAAAGTTTGTTCAAGGTTCTCAAAATCTGAACAAACTACTTGCTAGTCAAAGGTTTGGGTCTGAAAAATTTGGACTTGGATTCATAGAGGAAAACAAGGCTGTTTTCAAAAAAACTTTAAAAAATCTGAAGCCTCCTCTTCCAAGCTTTTCAAACCAAAAGGATTCAGCAAACCTCAAAAATCAGTAAGCAAGAATCAATGCTACAAGTGCAATAGAAATGGTCATGATCCTCCTCAATGTTTCATCTTTCTTAAGTTTTTTGGTAATGATAGTAAATTATATAAAGTTGTTCATGATTTTAATGCTCTTGGGCAACCAAGAAGATTTCACATCAAAGGATCCAAATGGATTTGGATACCTAAGGTTAGTTGAAGAACATGCAGGTTTGCCTTGCATCCAAGAAGAAAATGGACATGCGGTATCTTGATAGTGGATGTTCAAGGCATATGACCGGAAGGGATACTTTCTTCATTAAACTCAACAAGTATAATGGAGGATTTGTCACTTTTGGAGATAATGGTAAAGGTAAAATAATTGCCATTGGTAAGGTTGGCAAAGATTTTTCAACTTGCATTGATAGTGTCTTTTTAGTTGATGGGTTAAAGTATAATCTATTGAGCATAAGTCAATTGTGTGATCTTGGATATGCTGTAACCTTTAGAAAATCTTATTGTAGAGTCATAAATGAGAAAATAGGGGATGTTTTATTTGTTGCCAAAAGAAGTGACAATGTTTATGGTATCACTCTAGATGATCTAAAAGTTCAAAATGTAACTTGTTTCTCTTCAATGGAATCTGAAAAATGGATGTGGCATAAGAGGTTAGGACATGCTAGCATGTTCCAAATCTCTAAGCTAGTAAAGAGAGGCTTAGTTAGAGGTTTTCCTAATATAAAATTTGATAAGGACATCATTTGTGATGCTTGTCAAATGGAAAAACAAATTAAAACCTCTTTCATACCCAAGGAAGATGTCTCTACTAAGAAACCATTGGAGTTGTTGCATCTTGATCTGTTTGGACCTACTAGAACTCAAAGTCTTGGAGAAAAGAGTTATGGCATGGTAATTGTGGATGACTATACTAGATTTGGTTGGGTGTTCTTTCTTGCTTATAAACATGAGGCTTTTTCTATTTTTGAGAAGTTCAGCAAAAAGATTCAAAATGAAAAAGGTTCAAAAATTGTTTCAATTAGAAGTGATCATGGTAAAGAATTTGAAAATCAATACTTTGAATCTTTTTGTGATGAACAAGGCATATCACATAACTTCTCTTGTCCAAGAACACCTCAACAAAATGGTGTTGTTGAGAGAAGAAATAGAAGTTTACAAGAAATGGCTAGAGCTATGTTATGTGAATATGAAATCTCCAAGTTCTTATGGGCTGAAGCTGTGAATACAACTTGCTATGTTTTAAATAGAACCATCATTAGGAAGTTTTTAAAGAAAACCCCATATGAATTTTGGAAAGGGCATCTTCCCAATATTAGTTATTTTCATGTGTTTGGCTGCAAGTGTTTCATTCTGAATATCAAAGAAAACTTAGAAAAATTTGATCCTAAAACACATGAAGGCATTTTTCTGGTTATTCCACAAATAGCAAGGCCTATAGAGTCTATAACAAAAACTCCAAAACTTTTAAGGAAACTATGCATGTCACTTTCTGTGAATCTAACAACGTTTCCAGTGTTTGCATTGATGATAGTCCAGGTTTTGAAGCTGAATTACCAAAGAACACTGAACCAGTTCCACAAAATCCAAGTTCTCATGAAGTTATACCTATTAGCTGTGAAAATTTCAATTCTGCAGGAGACAATTCGAAATTATCTCCTGTCACAGCTGAAAACACTGATGCAAAAGCTATTGTTGATCAAGAGGAACCTGGATCTTCAACACAAATCAGAAGGCCCAGGGAATGGAAGTTTCTAAAAAATTATCCTGAGAAATTAAAATTATCCTAAGAAATTCATAATTGGTGATCCCTCCAAAAGTATTTCAACAAGGTCATCTTTGAAAAGAGCTGAATCCAACAACTTAGCTCTTTTATCAAAGATTGAATCTCAAAACATCCAAGAAGCTCTTGCTGATCCATCTTGGGTGTTAGCTATGAAGGAGGAATTGCAGCAGTTTGAGAAAAATCAGGTCTGGTCATTGGTGCCTTACCCAAATGGAAAGAAAGTTACTGGCACTAAATGGATTTTCAGAAACAAACTGGGTGAAGATGGATCCATAGTCCGAAACAAAGCTAGATTGGTTGCTCAAGGATATGATCAAGAGGAAGGGATTGACTTCGATGAGTCCTTTGTGCCTGTAACTAGAATGGAAGCCATCAGATTGCTACTTGCTTATGCAGCTCATTGTGGCTTCAAGCTATTCCAAATAGACGTAAAGTGTGCTTTTCTCAATGGCATAATAGATAGAGAGGTTTATGTGGCTCAACCACCTGGGTTTGAAAATAAATCATTTCCTAACCATGTTTTCAAACTAGCTAAGGCCTTATATGGTTTGAGACAAGCTCCTAGAGCTTGGTATGAGAGACTTAGCTCATTTTTGTTGAAAAAAATTTTTCAAAGAGGAGCCACTGGCACCACTTTATTTATTAGAAATTATCATGATCATTTTATTCTTGTGCAAGTTTATGACCAATGAGGATTTGTGTGCAAATTTTGCTAAGCTTATGACCAATGAATTTGATATGAGCATGATGGGAGAGCTCAATTTCTTTTTAGGCTTGCAAATCAAGCAAACTGTAGAAGGCATATTCATCCATCAAGAAAAATATGCAAAGGAACTTGTCAAGAAGTTTGGGCTGGACTGTGCTAAGCAAATGGGAACCTCCATGCATCCTAACATCAAGCTTGATAAGGATGAACATGGTAGAGATATTAATGAGACACGCTACAGAGGGATGATTGGATCTTTAATGTATCTAACCTCCTCAAGGCCTGATATCCTCCAAAGTGTTGGAGTTTGCTCAAGGTTTCAATCAAAGCCTAAGGAGTCCCACCTCTCAACTGTCAAGAGGATCATCCGATATGTGCTTGGTACCACTGATTATGGTTTATGGTTTTCTAAGACTGATTCATTTTAATTAGTGGGTTTCTGTGATGCAGATTTTGCTGGGGACCGAATTGATAGAAGAAGCACAAGTGGCATGTGCTGCTTTCTTGGGAAATCTCTCATTGTTTGGTCTAGCAAGAAGCAGGCTATAGTGGCGCTTTCAACAGCCAAATCTGAATGATGATTAAACTTCATTAAATCACTATGAAGCTAATGGATTCAAATTTGACCATACTAATTGATGGACCTCAAGGTGCTGGAGCAGTTCACGACAAATGGGCTCTCTTTACTGAATTCATTGGGCCCATTTTATTGTTGCATTTTTAAATTTTTTTTGGCAACAAGTATTTCACTCATTTTGGGCCTCATTTAAATTTATTTTCAAATTCATTTTTGTTATCTTTTCATCCTTATTTCAAACGTACGAAGGTTACAGCTGTAACTTTCAAAAGATTTTCAAAGTTTGAATTTTTATCTTTTCAACGTGTATCATTCTGTGACACACTGGTTTTGTATGCACTTCTTTCAAAAATTTCCATCTCTTTTGCTTACTTGCTTGTGAGACATATGCATGCTTGTATCAGTACCAAAAATGCTTTACCCTATGGCATGTTTCTTACAAAAATTTTTCAATATTACAATGTTGATTTTGGGGGTGAAATTGCAAAAGATTGTAACTCATATATCAAAGGGATGGTGCAGTAAAGAAAACAACTCCCAGGCGTCGCCGAACTGATGACAGCACTGATGTTCCCTCTGTTGATGAGGATCCTCTGATTCCCCCTTCCACCTCCACTACAATCAAGGTCATGACCCTCATTATGAAGAATGTGCTTGAAGAATTCATCAATCTGACAGACCTTCTTCTCCATCATGGTGCTGAGCGCAAAAGGAACCAAGTTTTGGAGGAAAATGCTCTCAAGAAAACCAAGGGAAGGATTCACATTCTGAGGGACTTTGTGGAGGATGTTGAGGTTGGCCTCACAACATCTGACAATGAGGGGGAGGACGATGGAACCTCTGATGAATCCAACTCTGATGCCTAGCTCATTTTATCTCATCTGTGATTATGACTTAGTTTACTTTTGAACTTGTTTGTTTATTTTGGATGACTGTAAAGACCTTAACTACTCTGCTACTTACACTATATGCACAAGCCACTAACAAATTTTGTGCAAGTTTTTCCTTTCCTCCCTTGATGACAAAAGGGGGGGGGGGAGAAAAGAAAGGGAATGTTAGCTTTGGCTTAGGGGTTAATAGTGATAGCTAAGAACACTGATGCTTAGTGGTACTAATTAATTTTTTTGTCCAGTAATGCGCATCATGCTGCCTAGTGTTAATTGCTCTGTGTCATTATTGTTGTGATATATTGCTTGGAAATACTTGGTCTTGGCTGTTTTTAAGTTTTGTCCAGGTAAAGATATAAGCCATGATCAAGGGGGAGTAATGCTAGCATTGAGGGGGAGCAACTCACAATGCAAACGTCATCAAAGGGAAGTGTTCTTAACTCATTCAAATGTTTGTCATCAAGAGGGAGATTGTTAAGCCTAGTTTGATTTTGGGTTTATAAATGTTGACAAACATTCATATGGGTTGAAAGCCCAATATTGTTTGATGAGTGTTTTTATTGTTGCAGGCCCAAGTATCCTAATTCATGCTGCATCAGCCCATCAAAGCAAATAGAAGAACAACTCACATTGTTTCTTAGTATTGTAAACAAGTCCAACAATTCCTCATAGCAATGCTCAGCATGTTAAATGATTATATATATATATATATATATTTGCTAAAAGTAATATGAGGATAGCTGTATCATGCAAGGTCAGGTATGATTCAGTAAAAGCAAGCAAGGACACAAAGGGCACACCCACTAACCCAATGACATCAGCAAAGCACTGCTGTGGATCATGGTTGAGCAAAAACAAACTTGCATATAGCAGCAACAGTAGGGAAATGGAGCAATGAAAAAGAAGAGCATACCTTGGAAGAAGGCCAAGCAAAGGACAGCAGGAGTAGTTGAGCTCCTCGGACAGCAGAGATAGTGGAGCATGATGAAGAAGGATAGCTTGCTAGCTGTGCCATCTCCAACGGGCAGCAAGGACAAGCAAAAGAAAGAAGCAACAATGAAGCTAAGCTGAAGATATATAACAAGCTTCATTTCAGTGTTTCAAGGCAAGGAAGAGAGCACACACACTTAGAGCACCATCTCTAACACAGAGCTGGAATCTCTTTCTTCTACTCAAGCTTAATTATGATTTTTTGTTATGGCTGTCTTGCATTATTTTCTATTTTGAAAAGGCAATTATGTGAGGTTCAAAAGCCAAGAGAGAAAAGGCAAGAGTGATGCAAAATAGCTACTAATTTCTGATGTAATTTTGGTTTGTGAACTAAGATTAGTTCCCCTTGCCAAGTTGGGTTAGCACTTGGTGAGATTGAATCTGTTTAGATTTCCCTTCCAAGTTGAGACAGCACTTTGGGGTTGCTAAGTTTGGTGAAGAAAGCTTAGGGGTAGATACTAGTTGAATTAGGGAGTAATTCAATAGTATTGGTGTATGTAACCTGAGAATTATAGTGAAAATTCCACCATGGTTTGTGGCAGAGACTGGACGTAGGATTCATGGCACTGAAAATCTGAACCAGGATACATGCTGGCCTCTTTCTCCTCTTCTCTGCTCTTTTAATGTTCTGCATATGAGATAATTTCAAAGAATCTCCTGCAACTCGAGCAACAGCAAAAACAAAGTTTGAAACTTTATGTTTTAAGCTAACTTGATTCAACCCCCCTTCTCAAGTTCAACTAGAACCATCACAATAGTAGGAGGATTTGGATTGCTAGTACATTTCTTGAGTAAAGAAATGTGAAAAACATGATAGATCCTAGCTGTGGTGGACAATTTCAACTTGTAGACCACCTTTCCAATACGTGCCATAATTTTAAATGGTTTGAAATATTTCAGATAATTTTTTATTCTTCTACAAGGTCAAAGGATTTTGGCGGTACGATTTTAGCTTAATATACATAAAATCACCCATATTGAACTCGAACTTCCTCCGCTTTCAATCTGCCTGGATTTTTATTTGCAGCTATTCCTTCTGTAAATTCATTCTGAGAGATTCCAGCACTGCAATAGCTGTTCCTGTAGTGCCAGTGTGTTAGTAGACCTGGGTTCGTACTTGAGAAAGGTTGGAGGGTCTTAGCCGAAGACTGCCTTAAACAGGGACATGCCAATAATGGAGTGGTATGAGATGTTGTAACTATGCGTAACTACGAAAATAAAGTAAACTAGTCTTTCGCATTCTCCTCCATGTAATAGCGTAAGTACCATTTTCAAGCAGCGGTTAAGGACCTCCATTTGTCCGTGGTATGCGAAACTCTTGGCCAGCACAATTCCCTAATTTTCACAATACTATTCCTAGAATTTGCTCGTGAAAATTTTTGTCTCGATTCAAACAATGGAATAAGAGAAACTGTGAATGCTCACTACCTCTCTCACAAAAGCTTCGGTCACTTTTGGAGCTGTAAAATCCAAAGAAAGTGGAATAAAATGCATAAATTTAGACAACCGGTCAACAACCACCAAGATATCAGAGTAGCTATAAGATAAAGGGAGACCAGTGATGAAATTCATTGATATATTGATGAGCACCAAACGTCGGTTTTAGAATTTCTCAAAAGAATCGTGTTGTAAGTATAGTTCCAAACCAACAAATAACCCGTATCAAAGTTTAAATGATTTCACAATACAAATTAAAATAACCAGGAGTAGAATCTCAGATCGTTCTCCCTAAGAATCGCAATCGAGTGCTTAATTATTGGCTATGAGATATCGGGGGCTTTGATTACAATAAACAAGAAATGTAAATAGCAAGAAATTAAAGAAAAAAACAATAACCAAATATCAAAAGCAATTAAACTAAGACAATTAAAGAAATCACTAAGAAATATCTTGGAAATGGTTGATGGTGAAGGCTCTCTATCCTTGTTACTAATCACAACATGATAATTACAAAGAGCAATCCCACTTCGTCATCCCTAACATCGGAGGAAAGTCAAATGGGTGTAATTAATCTTAATCCATAAGTCCTAATCAACTTACTAATTGAATTAGCAAAAGATTAGTGTCAATGCAAAAAAGATTAATTAAAATCTCTAAATTATTAATCAACTTGGACATTAGTAACTCAAGGTTACCCAAGTTACCGACCCAAACCAAGAATGCAAAAATCTACTCTAAAACTAATTCAAGCATTTTATTAAGCACCTACAGTGCATAGACATAAAGTATCATAAATTGTAAGAATTAGTAAATCTATAGCTACCAAATACAATAAATTAATAAAAACTGCTCAATTAAGCATCAAGAAAACATAAAACATCAAATTGTATTAAAAGAAATTGAAATTAACAAGAAAGTTCATAAACTAAAAGTGGAAAAAATGAAAAATTAACAAGTAAGAGTAGGGAGTTTAAGACACTAGAATAAGAAAAATATAAAGAAAACTACACTAGAGTAAGATCAAAATCTAAAATTAAAGAGAAAACTAAGCTAAGAACCCTAAATTCTAGAGAGAAGTTAGAGCTTCTCTCTCTAGAATTGGCCTAAAACATAATGTAAAACTAAACTAACTCTCCTTTCTCCATTCTCCCTTCAATCCTTGATTCAATAGTATTAGAAATGAGTTGGATTGGACCCAAAAGGCTCCAGAAATCACCCCTCACATGTTTCTTTAATGAAGCACGTTTTTGGTGTCCCGCGTACGCGAGATTTGGCTGCGTATGCGGACAGCTTAACTCAATGGCCACTATAGATATATGCATATCATTTTAAAGCCCTTAATGTTAGCTTTCTAATGCTACTAGGACCATCTCATTCGTAACTCTATATCTCAAGTTATGATCACTTTAGTAAGAAGAGGTCAGGATTGCAGCTCTACAAATCCTTCACTTCTTCATGAATTTTTTACGTTTGCATGCTTTTCCTTCATCCTTCTAAGCTATCCTTGCATTCTAAAACTTAAATCACTTAAACAAACACATCAAGACATCGAATGGAATAAAGATGGAATAAATTCAATAATTTAAAGGCATAAAAAGTACGTTTTTCACAATCAAGCACAATTAGGAGAAATTCACAAAAGCATGCATTTTCCATGAATAAATGCAAGATAAGTTGATAAATTCTACTCTTTTCTAACCAAAATTCATAGTAAAAAATGGGTTTATCAACCTGATGACATGTCATTTTGTGCATGTTTTACTAGCCATTTTTATCTGTTTTCATTAGGTTTCATGCACTTTCTTGCACAATAAGTAAATAATTGGAGTGGAATTTCATGTTTATCTTGATTCAATCAAACATTATAAATTTTATACAAAATCATGAGATTTATGCAAGAATTAGGTGATTATTATGAATAATGCAAAACCTTATGATTTTGGTGAGACTTTGATTGCATGTTTGATTGATGGCAGGTGAAAAGATGAAAAGAAAAAGCATATAAATAAGCAGTGCAGAAGAACGTTGCACTCAATTGAAGAACACTATGCTCTCTAGCGATGCGCACGCGTACAGAACGCTTACGCGTAGGGCAAGAAATTTGGAAAACCCACGCGTACGCGTGAATGACGCGTACTGGTGCACGAAATTGTTACATATTACTCTCTTATAATTTCACACAACTAACCAGCAAGTGCATTGGGTCGTCCAAGTAATATCTTACGTGAGTAAGGGTCAATCCCACGGAGATTGTTGGCTTGAAGCAATCTATGGTTACCTTGTAACTCTTAGTCAGGAAAACAATAAAACAATTCACTTATCAAATCTGGTTGCAAGGAATAAAAGAGCATGAAATAAATACTTATTATGCAGTAATGGAGAATATGTTGGAGTTTTGGAGATGCTTTGTCTTCTGAATTTCAGCTTTTCTCTTGTATTCCTCTTCCCTCATGCATGAAAAAGTGCAAAGTTCCTTCCATGGCAAGCTCTATGTAAGGTGTCACCGTTGTCAATGGCTACTTCCCATCTCCTCAGTGAAAATGGTCCAAATGCTCTGTCACAGCACGGCTAATCATCTGGAGGTTCTCGATCATACTGGAATAGGATTTACTATCCTTTTGCGTCTGTCACTACGCCCAGCACTCGCGAGTTTGAAGCCCGTCACAGTCATCCAATCCCAGAATCCTACTCGGAATACCACAGACAAGGTTTAGACTTTCCGGATTCTCATGAATGCCGCCATCAATCTAGCTTATACCACGAAGATTCTGATTAAGGAATCTAAGAGATAATCATTCATTCTAATGTAGAATGGAGGTGGTTGTCAGACACATGTTCATGGATTGAGAAAGGTGATGAGTGTCACGGATCATCACCCTCTCCATAGTTAAGCGCGAATGAGTATCTTAGAGAGGAACACGCATGTTTGGATGGAAAACAGAAGTACTTGCATTAATTCATCGAGACGCTGCAGAGCTCCTCACCCCCAACAATGGAGTTTAGAGACTCATGCTGCCAAAAGGTACAAATTTCAGATCTAAAATGTCATGAGATACAAAATAAATCTCTAAAAGTTTTTTAAATACTAAACTAGTAACCTAGGTTTACAGAAAATGAGTAAACTATGATAGATAGTGCAGAAATCCACTTCTGGGGCCCACTTGGTGTGTGTTGGGGCTGAGACTTAAGCTTCCCACGTACCTGGGCTGTTTTGGGCGTTCAACGCCAGGTTGTAACCTGTTTCTGGCGTTGAACTCCAACTTGTAACTTGTTTCTGGCGCTGGACGCCAGACTGCAACATGGAACTGACGTTGAATGCCAGTTTACGTCATCTATCCTTGAGCAAAGTATAGACTATTATATATTGCTGGAAAGCCCTGGATGTCTACTTTCCAACGCAATTGGAATCGCGCCATTTGGACTTCTGTAGCTCCAGAAATTCCATTCCGAGTGTAGAGAGGTCAGAATCCAACAGCATCAGCAGTCCTTTTTCAGCCTGAATCAGATTTTTGCTCAGCTCCCTCAATTTCAGCCAGAAAATACCTGAAATTACAGAAAAACACACAAACTCATAGTAAAGTCCAGAAATATGAATTTTTCCTAGAAACTAATGAAAATAAACTAAAAACTAACTAAAACATATTAAAAACTATATGAAATTAACCCCAAAAAGCGTATAAAATATCCGCTCATCACAACACCAAACTTAAACTGTTGCTTGTCTCCAAGCAACTAGACAAATAAAATAGAATACAAATAAGTCAAGAAGCAATAATATCTCAGAGTTTTTGAGTGAAGCTCAGATTCTAATTAGATGAGCGGAACTAGTAGCTTTTTGCTTCCGAACAGTTTTGGCATCTCACTTTATCCATTGAAGCTCAGAGTGATTGGCATCTATAGGAACTTAGAATTCAGATAGTGTTATTGATTCTCCTATTTCAGTATGATGATTCTTGAACACAGCTACTTTATGAGTCTTGGCCGTGGCCCTAAGCACTTTGTTTTCCAGTATTACCACCGGATACATAAATGCCACAGACACATAATTGGGTGAACCTTTTCAGATTGTGACTCAGCTTTGCTAAAGTCCCCAATTAGAAGTGTCCAGAGTTCTTAAGCACACTCTTCTTTTTGCTTTGGACCTTGACTTTAACCGCTCAGTCTCAAGTTTTCACTTGACACCTTCACGCCACAAGCACATGGTTAGGGACAGCTTGGTTCAGCTGCTTAGACCAGGATTTGGTTTCCTCAGGCCCTCCTATCCACTGATGCTCAAAGCCTTGGATCCTTTTTCTTACCCTTGCCTTTTGGTTTGAAGGGCTATTGGCTTTTTGCTCTTGCCTTTTGGTTTTAAGAGCTTTGGCTTTTTCTGCTTGCTTTTTCTTTTTCTTTCTCTATTTTTTTGCAAGCTTTTGTATTCACTGCTTTTTCTTGCTTCAAGAATCATTTCTATGATTTTTCAGAATATCAATAACATGTCTCATGTTCATCATTCTTTCAAGAGCCAACATATTTAACAGTCTTAAACATCAAATTCAAAAGACATATGCACTGTTCAAGCATTCATTCAGAAGACAGAAAGCATTGCCACCACATGTAAATAATTAGAATTTTTCTTATTAAAAACTCGAAAAATATTGCCTCTTATTTTAAAGAAATTCTTCTATTTTATTCATATTTAATGATGATGAGAAAATTAAATTATAGCTTAATTGGAGATAAAAACAAAAATATAGATACTAATTACTACTATATGACTCCTAAGGTAAAACTCAAATAAAAACAGTTATCACAGGGTTAAGGTTAAGATCAGAACTCAACAACCTTGAAGTTGGGAAGTGGATGCCTCTTTAGTCTGTGGAGTGCTTGGCCCTTCAAGGGATAATTTCTGACGCTTTAATTCCTTCAATTCACGCCCTTACACTTCTTGTTCTCTGAGCAGTTTGCAGAGCATGCTGTTTTGATTTTACTGTTCTTCCTTCATTTGGTCCATGGCTTCTTGCAACTTAGTAACAGATGCTTCAAGATGTTCCCAGTATTCAAATTGAGGGAGTTCTGGTAGGAATTCTTGCGCCCTCCTCTTGATGGGGTCATCCTGCATTTGTTGTTTTTCCATTGTGATTTTAGTGATTGGCTGCTCCACTGAGATATACTCTGTTATTCCCATCTTTACTCCAGTATCTTTGCAGAGCATAGAGATTAGGCTTGGATAAGCCAACCTGGCATCCTTGGAGTTCTTGTTGGCAAGTATGTAGAATTCAGATGGGATCAGTTGATGAACTTCTACTTCTTTTCCCAATATAATGCAATGGATCATCACTGCTCTTCTAATATTGACTTCAGAACGGTTGCTGGTGGGCAATATAGAACGCCCAATGAAGTCCAGCCATCCTCTGGCGACTGGTTTGAGATCTTCTCTCTTGAGTTGACTTGGGGCACCCTTCGTGCTGGTGGTCCACCTGGCTCCAGGGATGCATATATTCTCTAGAATCTTATCCAGGCCCTTGTTTGTTCTCATCATTCTCCTATTGAAGGAGTCTGGGTCATCTTTCAGCTGAGGTAGCTTAAAGATCTCCCTGATTTTGTCAGGGTGGATGTGAATAATCTTTCCTCTGACCACAGTCCTATAGTCATAGAGGGCAACTCCAGATATTCTCTGCCTGTCTGTTTGCCACAGATTAGCGTAGAATTCTTGAACCATATTCCTTCCCACTTTCGTTTCAGGATTAGCTAGGACTTCCCAGTTCCTGTTTCGAATCTGCTCTTGGATCTCCAGATATTCATCTTCTTTTAGATCGAACTTGACTTCCGAGATCACAGATCTTAGACCCATTATTTTGTAGTAATGGTCTGAATGTTCTTTGGTTAAGAACCTCCCTTGATTCCAAAGTGGTTTTGGAACACTCTCTTTCTTGCCTCTTGGAGTGGGTTGTTTTCCTTTAGGAGCCATGATCTTAGTGGGTATGGTTTAATGATCACAGATAAACACACCAAACTTAGAGGATTGCTTGTCCTCAAGCAAAAGAAAAGAAAGGAGATGGATAGAAGGAGAGCTAGTGTTGAATGGTGGATGAGAGGAAGGAGGCCGAATGTGTTTTTAAAAGGGAGGGGGGTGGGTTTTCGAAAATAGGGAGAAAAATAAGATAGAAGATATGATTTAAAAAGAGATAAGTATGATAAGAAAAGATATAATTTAAAATTGAAAAGATATGAAAGATATTTGAAAAAGATAAATTTGGATTTTTTTGAAAAAGATAATATGGAGATTTGAAAAAGATATTGATTAGTTGAAAAGATTTTTGAATGAAAAGAGATAAATTTGTTTTGTAAATTTTGAAAAAGAGTTGAATTGGATAAAAAAAGGATTTGTGCTTATGGATTAAGATACATTTGATATTTTTAAAGTGGGGTTTTTAGAAATTAGGGATTTTAGAAATCAGGGTTTGTAACATGTTTATGCAAGAAATCATGAATTGAAACATGAAAATTAAGATTAAAATGAAAAATATGAAGAAAAAACGAATTTACGTCCTCCCCACCATCCTGGCGTTTGAACGCCCAAACACTGCATGTTTTGGGCGTTCAACGCCCAACTGCTGCTTCTCCTGGGCGTTCAACGCCCAGCTGTTGCTTCTTTCTGGCGTTGAACGCCAGGAACTCCTTTGTCACTGGGCGTTTTTCTGAATGCTCAGGACGCTGTAAATCTGGCGTTAAACGCCCAGAAGGAGCTTCTTTCTGGCGTTCAACACCCAGAAGATGCTTCTTTCTGGCGTTTAACGCCCAGATGGCTATCCTTACTGGCATTTTCTTGCCAGTGAGCTCTTTTTCTCTGTTTTGTGTGCAAAATCCTTCTGTAACCCTGTAAACTTATACAATTGACTCTTTACCTTATTATCAATGAACTTTATATAAACAAATAAAATCAAGAATAGGGCAAAATGCTTAGAGGAAGTGATGCCCCATGGCTAGGTTGCCTCTCAGCAAGCGCTTCTTTATTGTCTTTAGCTGGACCTTGCTGAGTTTTTAATCTAGCCTCAGCTTTGAGCATTCTTGCTCAACATTGCCTTCAAGATAGTTCTTGATTCTTTGTCCATTAACAATGAACTTCTTATCGGAATCAATATCTTGAAGCTCCACATAACCATATGGTGATACACTTGTAATCACATTTGGTCCCCTCCACCAGGACTTCAGTTTCCCGGGGAATAGCCTGAGCCTAGAGTTAAACAACAGAACCTTTTGTCCTGGTTCAAAGATTCTAGATGACAGCTTTCTGTCATGCCACCTTTTTGACTTTTCTTTATAAAGCTTGGCATTTTCGAAAGCAGTGAATTTGAATTCCTCTAGCTCATTCAGCTGGAGCAATCTTTTTTCTCCAGCTAGTTTGGCATCAAAGTTTAGGAATCTGGTTGCCCAGTAGGCCTTATGTTCCAGTTCCACGGGCAGGTGACAAGCCTTACCATACACAAGTTGGTACGGAGAGGTCCCTATAGGAGTCTTGAATGCTGTTCTGTAAGCCCACAGAGCATCATCCAAGCTTCGTACCCAATCCTTTCTACGGGTACTTACAGTCCGTTCCAGGATTCTTTTTAGTTCTCTGTTAGAAACTTCAGCTTGCCCATTTGTCTGTGGATGATATGGAGTCACCACCTTATGGCGAATCCCATACCGGACCATGGCAGAGTAAAGCTGTTTGTTGCAGAAGTGAGTGCCCCCATCACTGATTAGTACCCTAGGGACACCAAACCTGCTGAATATATGTTTTTGGAGGAACTTCAGTACTATTTTAGTATCATTGGTGGGTGTGGCAATGGCCTCTACCCATTTTGATGCATAGTCAACTGCCACCAGAATATACGTGTTTGAGTATGATGGTGGGAAAGGCCCCATGAAATCAATACCCCATACATTAAACAACTCAATTTCCAAGATTCCTTGTTGAGGCATGGCGTAACTGTGAGGCAAATTACCAGCTCTCTGGCAACTGTCACAGTTGCGTATAAACTCTCGGGAATCTCTATAGAGTGTAGGCCACTAGAAGCCACATTAGAGAACCTTGGTGGCTGTTCGCTCACCTCCGAAATGGCCTCCATATTGTGATCCATGGCAATGCCATAAGATCCTCTGCGCTTCTTCTTTAGGCACACACCTATGGATTATTCCATCTGCACATCTCTTAAAGAGATAGGGTTCATCCCACAAGTAGTACTTTGCATCAGTAATTAATTTTTTCTTTTGTTGCCTGCTGTACTCCTTGGGTATGAACCTTGCAGCTTTATAGTTTGCAATGTCTGCAAACCATGGTGTTTCCTGAATGGCGAACAAATGCTCATCCGGAAAGGTTTCAAAGATCTCAATAGAGGGGGAGGACGCCCCTTCCACTGGCTCTATTCGGGACAGATGATCAGCCACTTGATTTTCTGTCCCCTTTCTGTCTCTTATTTCTATATCAAACTCTTGCAGGAGCAATACCCATCTTATAAGCCTGGGTTTTGAATCTTGCTTTGTGAGTAGATATTTAAGAGCAGCATGGTCAGTGTACACAATCACTTTTGATCCTACTAAGTACGATCTAAACTTGTCAATGGCATAGACCACTGCAAGCAATTCTTTTTCTGTGGTTGTGTAATTCTTCTGGGCATCATTCAAAACACGGCTAGCATAATAAATGACATGCAGAAGCTTATCATGCCTCTGCCCCAGTACTGCACCAATGGCGTGATCACTGGCATCACACATTAATTCGAACGGTAATGTCCAGTCTGGTGCAGAGATAACTGGTGTTGTGACCAGCTTAGCTTTCAGAGTTTCAAACGCCTGTAGACACTCTATGTCAAACACAAATGGCGTGTCAGCAGCTAGCAGGTTGCTTAGAGGTTTTGCAATTTTTGAAAAATCCTTTATAAACCTCCTATAGAATCCTGCATGCCCCAGAAAGCTTCTGATTGCCTTAACATTGGCAGGTGGTGGTAATTTTTCAATTACCTCTATTTTAGCTTGATCCACCTCTATTCCCTTGTTTGAAATTTTATGCCCAAGGATAATCCCTTCAGTCACCATAAAGTGACATTTTTCTCAATTTAAAACCAGGTTGGTCTCTTGGCATCTTTTCAAAACCAGTGTCAGGTGATCAAGACAGGAGCTGAATGAGTCTCCATATACTGAGAAGTCATCCATGAAGACTTCCAGAAATTTTTCCACCATATTAGAAAAAATAGAGAGCATGCATCTCTGAAAGGTTGCAGGCGCATTACATAGCCCAAAAGGCATCCTTCTGTAAGCAAATACTCCAGATGGACATGTGAATGCTGTTTTCTCTTGATCCTGGGGATCTACTGCAATTTGGTTGTAGCCTGAATAGCCATCCAAAAAGCAGTAATAATTATGACCTGCTAGTCTTTCTAGCATCTGGTCTATGAATGGTAAAGGAAAATGATCCTTTCTGGTGGCTGTATTGAGCCTTCTGTAATCAATACACATGTGCCACCCTGTAACTGTTCTTGTAGGAACCAGTTCATTTTTTTCATTATGAACCACTGTCATGCCTCCCTTTTTAGGGACAACTTGAACAGGACTCACCCAGGGGCTATCTGAAATAGGATAAATAATCCTAGCCTCCAGTAATTTAGTGACCTCTTTCTGCACCACTTCCTTCATGGTTGGATTTAGCCGCCTCTGTGGTTGAACCACTGGCTTAGCATTGTCCTCCAATAAGATCTTGTGCATGCATCTAGCTGGGCTTATGCCCTTAAGGTCACTTATGGACCACCCAAGAGCTATCTTGTGTGTCCTTAGCACTTGAATTAGTGCTTCCTCTTCCTGTGGATTTAAAGCAGAGCTTATGATCACTGGAAAAGTATCACCTTCTCCCAGAAATGCATATTTCAGGGATGGTGGTAATGGTTTGAGCTCGGGTTTAGGAGGTTTTTCCTCTTTCTGAGGAAATTTCAGAGACTCTTTCAATTTCTCTGAATCCTCTAGATCAGGTAGAACATCTTTAAAGATGTTTTCCAGCTCTGATTCGAGACTCTCAGCCCTATTGATCTCTTCTACCAAAGAGTCAATAAGATCAACTTTCATGCAGTCTTTTGGTGTGTCTGGATGCTGCATGGCATTGACAGCATTCAACTTAAACTCATCTTCATTGACTCTCAGGGTGACTTCCCCCTTTTGGACATCAATGAGAGTTCGTCCAGTTGCTAGGAAAGGTCTTCCTAGAATGAGAGTAGCACTCTTGTGCTCCTCCATCTCCAGCACTACGAAGTCAGTGGGAAAGGCGAATGGCCCAACCCTGACAATCATGTCCTCAATCACGCCTGATGGGTATTTAATGGAGCCATCAGCAAGTTAGAGACATATCCGGGTTGGTTTAACTTCTTCAGTTAAACCAAGCTTTCTGATAGTAGATGCAGGTATTAGGTTGATGCTTGCCCCAAGATCGCATAAAGCTGTCCTGGTGCAATTTTCCTCTAATGTGCATGGTATTAGAAAGCTTTCGGGATCTTTAAGCTTTTCAGGAAAGCTTTTCAGAATGACTGCACTGCATTCTTCAGTGAGGAGAACTCTTTCAGTTTCTCTCCAATCCTTCTTATGACTCAAGATCTCTTTCATGAACTTGGCATAAGAAGGTATTTGCTCAAGTGCCTCTGCAAACGGAATCTTAATTTCAAGAGTCCTGAGATAATCTGCAAAGCGAGCAAATTGCTTATCCTGCTCCTCTTGGCAGAGTTTTTGAGGATAAGGTATCTTGGCTTTATATTCCTCAACCTTGGTTGCTGTAGGTTTATTTCCTACAGAAATAGTTGAAGAAGCCTTTTTAGAGGGGTTGTCATCAGCACTTGTGTGTGTCTGATCCCTCTCTGGCATTTGAATGCCAGAGTTAGAAGCTGGAGTGACGTTAGACGCCAATTCCTCATCTGTTCCTGGCGTCTGAATGCCAGAACTGTGCTTCCTTTGGGCGTTCAACGCCAGTTCCTTGCTTGTTTTTGGCGTTGAACGCCTATCCTGAGCATGGTCTGGGCGTTCAGCGCCAGCCTTCCACCCAATTTCTGGCGTTTTAACGCCAGAATTATTTTTTCCTGGGCTCTTACTGTCCTCAGATGGATTTTGGGTGGTTTGCTCATTTCTTGGCTTCCTGCTGCCTTGAGGTGGGGTATTTAATGTTTTTCCACTTCTTAATTGAACTGCTTGGCATTCTTCTGTTATTTGTTTTGACAGCTGCTGTTTTGTCTGCTTCAATTATTCTTCCATATTTATATTAGCCATCCTTGTCTCTTTTAGTCTATCTTTGAATTCGGCTAACTGTTGTGTTAGAAAGTCCAATTGCTGATTGAATTCAGTAGCTTGTTCTACAAGACTGAGTTCAGCAGTTACTGTTTTAACCTCTTCTTTCATGGAAGGGTCACTGCTTAGGTACAGATGCTGATTTCTGGAAACTGTATCAATGAGCTCTTGAGCTTCTTCAATTGTCTTTCTCATGTGGATAGATCCACCAGCTGAGTAATCTAGAGAGATCTGAGCTCTTTCTATAAGCCCATAATAGAAGATGTCTAACTGAACCCACTCTGAAAATATTTCAGAGGGGCATTTTCGTAGCATCTCTCTGTATCTCTCCCAGGCATCATAAAGAGATTCATTATCTCCTTGTTTAAAGCCTTGGATGTCCAGCCTTAGCTGTGTCATCCGTTTTGGAGGAAAGTATTGATTCAGGAATTTTTCTGTCAGCTGTTTCCATGTCCTTATGCTAGCCTTAGGTTGGTTATTTAACCACCTCTTGGCTTGGTCTTTTACAGCAAATGGAAACAGTAATAATCTGTAGACATCCTGATCTACTTCCATATCATGTACTGTGTCAGCAATTTGTAAAAACTGTGCCAGAAACTCTGTAGGTTCTTTCTGTGGAAGACCGGAATACTGGCAGTTTTGCTGCACTATGATAATAAGCTGAGGATTCAACTCAAAGCTACTGACTCCAATGGAGGGTATGCAGATACTACTCCCATATGAAGCAGTAGAGGGGTTAGCATATGACCCCAGAGTCCTTCTGGACTGTTCATTTCCACTTAGATCCATGATGGAGAAAGGGAGATGATGTAATAAAAAAAATTATTTTTATTTATTTATTTATTTATTTTGAAAATAAAATAAATTAAAATAAAATAAATAAAAATGGGTGAAGATTTTCGAAAAAAATGAGGAGAGAGAAAGTGGTTAGGAAGTTTTGAAAAGGATATGATGATTTTTGAAAAAAAGTTTTAAATTTTGAAATAAAAATCTGAATTTTAAAGGTAAATTTCGAAAATTTGCTTTAAAATAGAGAGAAAAGATATTTTTGAATTTAAAAAGGAGAGAGAAAAACAATAAGATAGCAGAAGATTTAAAATTTTTAGATCTAATGCTCCTTGTTTTCGAAAATTTTGGAGGAAAAACACCAAGGAACACCAAACTTAAAAATTTTAAGATCAAGACACAAGGAAAACTCAAGAACACTTTGAAGATTCACAAGAACACAAGAACCTGAAGAAAGAACACCAAACTTAAAATTTTTAGAAAACCAAAATAAGATTTTTCGAAAACCAAAGAAAAACAAACAAGAAAACACCAAACTTAAAGTTTGGCACAAGATTTAATGTAAAAATTATTTTTGAAAAAGAATTTTAAAAAGAAGGTACCCAATTTACCAAGAACACAGACCAACGCTCTAGCCAAATGGGCAGTAAAAGTAACACTTGTTTTGAAAAATATTTTTAATAACTAAGAAAAAATATTATTTTTATTTTTATTTTATTTTATTTTTTTTTGAAAAGAATATAGAAGACTCTGACCCAAAAGACAAAATTTTCCTAATCTAAGCAACAGGATTCACCGTCAGTTGTTCAAACTCAAAAAATCCCCGGCAACGGCGCCAAAAACTTGGTGCACAAAATTGTTACATATTACTCTCTTACAATTTCGCACAACTAACCAGCAAGTGCACTGGGTCGTCCAAGTAATACCTTACGTGAGTAAGGGTCGATCGCACGGAGATAGTTGGCTTGAAGCAATCTATGGTTACCTTGTAACTCTTAGTCAGGAAAACAATAAAACAATTCACTTATCAAATCTGGTTGCAAAGAATAAAAGAGCATGAAATAAATACTTATTATGCAGTAATGGAGAATATGTTGGAGTTTTGGAGATGCTTCGTCTTCTGAATTTCAGCTTTTCTCTTGTATTCCTCTTCCCTCATGCATGAAAAAGTGCAAAGTTCCTTCCATGGCAAGCTCTATGTAAGGTGTCACCGTTGTCAATGGCTACTTCCCATCTCCTCAGTGAAAATGGTCCAAATGCTCTGTCACAGCACGGCTAATCATCTGGAGGTTCTCGATCATACTGGAATAGGATTTATTATCCTTTTGCGTCTGTCACTACGCCCAGCACTCGCGAGTTTGAAGCCTGTCACAGTCATCCAATCCCAGAATCCTACTCGGAATACCACAGACAAGGTTTAGACTTTCCGGATTCTCATGAATGCCGCCATCAATCTAGCTTATACCACGAAGATTCTGATTAAGGAATCTAAGAGATAATCATTCATTCTAATGTAGAACGGAGGTGGTTGTCAGACACATGTTCATGGATTGAGAAAGGTGATGAGTGTCACGGATCATCACCCTCTCCATAGTTAAGCGCGAATGAGTATCTTAGAGAGGAACACGCATGTTTGGATGGAAAACAGAAATACTTGCATTAATTCATCGAGACGCTGCAGAGCTCCTCACCCCCAACAATGGAGTTTAGAGACTCATGCTGCCAAAAGGTACAAATTTCAGATCTAAAATATCATGAGATACAAAATAAATCTCTAAAAGTTGTATAAATACTAAACTAGTAACCTAGGTTTACAGAAAATGAGTAAACTATGATAGATAGTGCAGAAATCCACTTATGGGGCCCACTTGGTGTGTGTTGGGGCTGGGACTTAAGCTTCCCACGTACCTGGGCTGTTTTGGGCATTCAACGCCAGGTTGTAACCTGTTTCTGGCGTTGAACTCCAACTTGTAACTTGTTTCTGACGCTGGACGCCAGACTACAACATGGAACTGACATTAAACGCCAGTTTACGTCATCTATCCTTGAGCAAAGTATGAACTATTATATATTGCTGGAAAGCCCTGGATGTCTACTTTCCAACGCAATTAGAAGCGCGCAATTTGGATTTCTGTAGCTCGAGAAATTCCATTCCAAGTGCAGAGAGGTCAGAATCCAACAGCATCAGCAGTCCTTTTTCAGCCTGAATAAGATTTTTGCTCAGCTCCCTCAATTTTAGCCAGAAAATACCTGAATATACAGAAAAACACACAAACTCATAGTAAAGTCCAGAAATATGAATTTTTCCTAGAAAATAATGAAAATAAACTAAAAACTAACTAAAACATATTAAAAACTATATGAAATTAACCCCAAAAAGCGTATAAAATATCCGCTCATCACGTACGCGTGGATGTGATCAGCGCTCGTTTACAAAAGAGCGCTACATTCTCTTTGAACGAGCGCCTACGATAATTTCAAATTTGGGATTGAAGATTTGCCACCGACGGGCACGCGTGGATGGGGCATCTGGGAAGAATCAAGCAAACGCGAGGGTGGCGCGGAAGCTGGGAGTTGCTATTTTGCCATCCACGCGCACGCGCAAAGGACACGCACGCGTGGGGAGCGATCATGGGGAGAACGTAGCGCTCATTTGAAGAACGCTGCCAAAGGACGCGCATGCATCAATGGTACGCGCAAGCATGGATGAGGCTGAAGACAGTGACGACGCGCATGCATATGATAAGCATACGCGTCGCTGGTGCAAAATGCAAGGAACGCGCATGCGCAGGGGACGCGTACGCATCGGTGAATGAGAGTTGCGCTCTCTTTGAGAACGCTACGTTCTCCTAATGCTGCCTTGAAGTACCTTTTCTGACCCACTTCAACAGAGGCCAAGAAAGCCCACTCCAAGTACTTGATGACTGAATTGGAAAGTGTATAAATATATGAGAATTTGTTTTCATTGGGAGTCTTCTTTTTAGTTTTTCTTTTGAGGAGTCTTTTAGAGTTTTAGAATTTTTAGCTAGCAGATCTGGTTTTCTTTCCAATTTTTTTCTGTTCTTCATCTTCTACAATTTTTCTTTTCTGTTTTGATACTAGAGCAATGATGAACTAAACCCCAATTTTATTAGGGGGAGGAGCTCTATTGTAATTCCAATGAATCAATGATGAAATTCTTCTTCTTCTCTATTCATTTGTGTAGCTATTGGGTATCTTCTGTTTTGATTTTGAATTTCTCACTCCGGAAGGGGTTTAATTCAGTGAACGCTTGTGTGAGCCTCAGAAGGGGAATCACTAGTATTAGAATTAGAGCTCTATCCTTTACTACTCTCTTGATCAACACTATTCGGGAGGAATTGAGATCCTGAGAGTTAGTGTGGCTTATGGATGAGAGAAATGCACTTAACCTCTTCTCATGACAATTAGATCAAGGAATTGGCAAGATTGATTGTGATTAGAGAGATTGGATTACCAAGGAATTGGGATCCAGTCAATTTCAATCCGCCATAGATCTACTCAAATGATTGAGAAAGGAGTTGAGACTCAATTGATTCATGATGGATTACAGTATCTCCAATCCCTGATGAAGCAATTCCTTTGATTTTCTTCAATTCAGATCTCTTGAATTTCTTTTAATCTGCAATTGCTTACTGTTGTTTTGATTCCCAACACCCAAATCCCTTTATAATTCATGCAATTTAAGTTTCCTTGTCATTTAAGTTTCTGCACTTTTACTTTCCTGCAATTTAAGATTCAGTTATTTACCTTTCTTGCAATTTAAGTTTCAGCTCTTTTAATTTTTTGCACTTTAAGTTTTAGCCATTTAAGCTTCTTGCAATTTACTTTTCTGTCAATCTACATTCTGCACTCTAGCTTTCTTGCAATTTACTTTCTGTTAATCAAATTTCACTCAATTCATCAATATTAGCTTAACTAAATTCATCACCATACTAAAGTTGCTTAATCCATTAATCCCTGTGGATCGACCTCACTTTTGTGAGTTTTACTACTTGATGCGACCCGGTATACTTGCCGGTTAGTTTGTGCGGAATCAAATTTTCCTCATCAAATTTTGGCGCCGTTGCCGGGGATTAATTTAGATTAACAATGATTAAGTAGGTGATAACCTAGATTAAGCATTTTTCTTTGTTTTTGTTAAGCACTCTAACTGTTTAAGATTTTGTTTCTGCTAACCTTAACTTCACTTTAGCAATAGAGTGCACTGTCTATGTTTTTGGTTTGTTTGTGTTTGTATGCCAGGTGGGAGAAAAGGTGAAACCACCTCTTTTGATTCTGAACCAGAGAGAACATTCTTGATATTGAGAAGAGAAGTAAGAGGGAAGGGAGTGATTGGAGAAGAAGAATCAGAAGAGGAAGATCAAGAAATGGAGGGTAACTTACCTAATCCACCAGAGGATGTGGCCAACAACAATGGTCAGCCTCAGAGAAGAGTTCTAGCCTCTTACACTATCCCCAACCCAAAGAATTGTGGGAGCAGTATCCTAACTCCCAATGTCCATGCTAATAACTTCGAACTCAAGCCTCAATTGATCACTCTGGTTCAGAATAATTGTCAATATGGAGGAAGTGTTGCTGAAGATCCAAACCAACACCTCTCTGTGTTCTTGAAAATTTGTGATACTGTCAAAACCAATGGAGTCCACCCTGACATCTACAAGCTTCTGTTATTCCATTCTCACTGAGAGACAAAACCACACATTGGCTAGAAACCTTCCCTAAAGAAAGCATCACCAACTGGGATGATTTGGTTAGCAAATTTCTAGCCAAATTTTACCCCCCTCAAAGAGTCATTAAACTGAAAACTGATGTGCAAACCTTCAGGCAACTAGAAGGAGAATCATTGTATGAAGCCTGGGAGTGGTATAAAGCTTTGATCAGAAGGTGTCCAGAGGGAATGTTCAGTGAGTGGGTGGAGCTACAAAATTTCTATGAAGGCTTATCCATGAGTTCAAGGAAAGCTTTAGACTATTCTTCAGGAGGATCCTTGCAAATGATGAAAACTGCTCAAGAGGCACATGATCTTATATATATGGTGGCAAACAATGAGTATTTCTACTCCTCTAAAAGATAAGCAGCTCCAAAGAAAGGTGTATTTAAGCTTGAAGGAGTTGATACAATATTGGCTCAAAACAAGCTTATGCATCAACAACTCCAGCAACAAATAGAAATGATGTCAAAGAGGATGAATGGCTTGCAGCTAGCAGCAGTGAGTACTACAAACCAACCACCAGTGGTGTGGGGACAACAACAAGAGAGTTATGAAGAGCAGCAGCCAGAACTAGTTCAATACATGCACAACCAAGGTGCTGGACAGAATGAGTTCCATGGAGGCACTTACAATTCATTTTGGAGGAACCACCCCAATTTAAAGTGGGGAGAGAACCAAAATTATTGGCAAAGAAACTCTAACCAAAGTAACTCCCGCAACACAAACCATCAAAACCATCAAACCACTAACCAAAACCTATACAGAAAACCAAAAAATAATCACCCCATCTAATTTCTATCCACCCAATAATCCATCAACTAACCAAAATAACTTTCAACCACCATCTACATCCTACACTCAACCACAACCACCCCAAGAATCCCAAAGAATCTCCAACTTGGAGATGATGATGGAGAAAATGATAAAGCATAAAAAATTGGCCAACAAGAATCATGAAGCTTCACTGAGGAATCTAGAAAGACAAATTGGACAATTATCCAAGCAGATAGCAGAGAGACCAACTAACACTTTCCCAAGTGATACCATTCCCAACCCCAAAGAAGAATGCAAAGTAATCCAATTAAGGAGTGGAAGGACACTGGAAAATGACAAGGTTGATAATAAAGTGGCAAATGAAGAGAAAGACTAGGAGAAGCTCAAGGAGAAGGAAGAAGAGCCACAAGCTCCAAGGAAGGGAAAGCAAATCATGGAAGAACATCCACAAGAATAGAGCAAGGTGGTGAAGCCTTACATCCCTCCTCTGCCATATCCTCAAAAGTTGCAAAGAGAGCTCAAGGACCAACAATTTTCCAAGTTTCTGGAGGTTTTTAAGAAGCTGGAAATCAACCTCCCCCTTGCTGAAGCATTGGAGCAGATGCCTTTATATGCAAAATTCGTCAAAGAACTCATTAACAAGAAGAGAAGCTGGAATGAGAAGGAGACAGTGGTCTTGACCCAGTGATTCAAAAAGGTCTCCCACCAAAACTCAAAGATCCTGGGAGCTTCTTTTTACCTTGCACCATTGGCAATATGTCCATTGATAAGGCACTGTGTGATTTAGGATCAAGTATCAATTTGATGCCTTTATCTATGATGAGAAGGTTATCTATAGAAGAAGCGAAGCATACACGGATATCCTTGCAACTTGCTGATAGATCAATGGTAATTCCCAATGGAGTGGTTAAGAATCTCTTAGTCAAAGTGGGTAAGTTCATATTCCCAGCGGATTTTGTGATCCTGTATCTAGATGAAGAGGGAGGCGATTCTATCATATTAGGAAGGCATTTTCTAGCCACAGCAAGAGCTATCATTGATGTGGAGAAAGGGGAAATGATATTGAGAGCACACGATGAGCAGATCATTCTAAATGTCTTTAAGGAGATGCAGCATCCTGCTGAAAAGAAAGGCTGCATGAAAATTGAGGAGGAAGATTTAAACTGGAAGGAAAAACCCAAGGAAGCACTCATCAACTCACCCTTGGTACATAAGACTGATATTGAAGAAAAACAAAAGGGTCATGAGGATAAGAAGGCTGAGAAGGGATTGCAAAAAGAGGTTACAAGAGTGATCGTTAAGAAAGCTCCTGACATAAGGCCTGATGCCAAGAAAGAAGGGTCACCAAAGAAAGGAAGGAAGAGCAAGAAAAAGGTTCCAAAAGGGTAGAGAAATAAGAAAATTCCAACTGAAGAGTTCTCAGATGGAAACAAAGTGAAACTAATCTACTAACAGTTGGAGGCATTTCCACAATCTGATGATTATTACACTGTCAATAAGATACTCTCGTTGGAGCATATAGAGATTGTTCATCAAAACACAAGAAAAAGGCTCACAGTGAAAGGGAACAAGCTGAGGCACTATGATCATCAGCTACCCTAACAAAGAACCAATGTCAAGCTAGTGACAATAAAAGAGCGCTTGTTGAGAGGCAACCCAACCAGAGGTAGTTTTTTCCCCTAGCTATTTCAATAAAAGGGTTAAGTAAGTTTATCTGTATTGCAAGGAGCTAAGTTTGGTGTTACATACCAAAATAATTTAAGGGTGAATGTAGGATGCTAAGTTTGGTGTTCCACCAAAAAGTTCATTAAAAACACATTTCAACCCTCTGCATAAATGGTCACTGGCTCCAAACAATCAGGGAAACTACTTAACTATTGTTTTCTTTCTAGTTTATAGTTTGTTTTCTTTAATAAAAGCACAAGGTTTTATGTATGAGATTAATCTGATGCATAGCAGATAGTGGCAAGGAACTAAGTTTGGTGTTCACACACCAAAGTAAGTTCAAAAGCCTACAACCATTCATGCATGCTAACCATCTTTCAAGTGCTTGGGGAACAAACAACTTCCAATAACTTTGCAGGAATTCAATCAATCTCTTGGAAGAACTATGCACCCTCATCCAAAGACACAAAGAAGGATACAAAAGCTATGGATGATGAGGACAAAGAAAAAACTAGAAGACATCACCAAGAGGTTGTATTGTTACTTAATTCTCTCTAATTTGAAGTGCTTTAAATTGGAAGTATAATTGTATCCCTGCTGAGTGGTATTAGTTTAGTTATAATTAAATTGCATTCTGTTATGTCTTTGTATTATCATTTTAGGTTGCTAGTTTAAAATGCCTAGATCATGCCATCCTACTTGAATTCATGTCTTGTTCCCCTCTGCATAAATAAGAGAAAATGTTGAAACAGAAAGTGAAACTGTCCAATTTGATAGGAATGAGAATAAAGTTCAGTGGTGGTATGTGCTAGATTGTTCAAGTAAGCTCACTAATAAAAAAGAAGGGTTGAGTGTTTTTTTTATAATATAAACTTGGCTGTTGTCTGTGTAATCTTGGTAAATAAAGATCCTTGGAAAAAGAAAGAGTAAGAAGGAAGGAAGAAAAGCCAAGAATTGGCAACAAAAGTGAAAGAAACAAATAATAAATCTAGACACAAATGGCTTGGACCTTAAGATACATGCCTGTGGTGCTATTGTATTAGGATCTGCTTGGATAATTAGGTTCTGAGGAGTATTTTAAAACTTAGTAACTTGGATTAACTAATCCGGGATTATCAACCGAAAATCCACTATCAAGAGCAACCTAATTACAAAGCATTTAGTAACCCAAAAAGGTGCTGGCCATCAATGTTCTTAAGAAGAATTGTAAGCCAAGTGTCTGTGGTGAAGATGTGTTGACTAAAAAACAAGCTAAAAGCTGCTGCAACACATAACACTTAACTTCAAATAAAAGTGTAAGCTTCTCAGCAAAAGAAAAACAGAAAAAAATCAAACACCAAGGATGGATGAATAACAAGGTTCACAGCAGCAACCTTGGTTAGCACTTGAAAAGACATCTCAATCCTGAAAACTGATAAAAGTAGACTTCAATTACAGTCTGCACGAAATCCCATGAACTTAGACTGAATGCTTTCAAATAAGGACAAATATGCTTTTCTGTTTTCTTTCATATTGCTCATGTTCTACTGCTTGCTTGGGGACAAGCAAGATTTAAGTTTGGTGTTGTGATGACATGTCATTTTGTGCATGTTTTACTAGCCATTTTTATCTGTTTTCATTAGGTTTCATGCACTTTCTTGTACAATAAGTAAATGATTAGACTGAAATTTCATGTTTATCTTGATTCAATCAAACATTATTAATTTTATACAAAATCATGAGATTTATGCAAGAATTAGATGATTATTATGAATAATGCAAAACCTTATGATTTTGGTGAGACTTTGATTGCATGTTTGATTGATGGCAGGTGAAAAGATGAAAAGAAAAAGCAGATTGACGAACAGATTTTTACTAGTAAAGAATTTCACAAATATATTCTCGTTGCAAGTATAGTTTCTAAACCAACAAAGAATCCTTTCGTACAAAAACTTTGGTTGTCACTAAAGCAAACCCAATAAAAATAAACCGAAGTATTTAAACATCGGGTCGTCTCTCAAGGAATTACAGGGAGGTGTATTTATTATTGGTTATGGAAGATTATCTTTTTGGGGTTTTTGAATAAGGAAAAAGGAAAAGTAAATTGCAAGAAATTAAATTAATAACTAACAAAGCTCTTAACAAGGTATGAGAACTGGACGTCCTATCCTAGTTATCCTTATCAATTGTGATGAGAATTGTTCATTACTCCTACTTAGTTAACCCTTACTAAATAAAGGAAAGTCAAGTGAACTAATCAATTTGATTCCTCAAGTCCTAGTCAACTCCTAAGGAAAGACTAGCTTTAGAGGGATCCAAATCAACCAGCAAATTCCAATTATCAATCAACAAAGGAGTTTGATAACTCAAGTATCTCCAATTAATCAATTCAAGCTAAGAATGTAAAAAGATAAATTAAATTCATAAATATGAAATACCTCAAATTGCATTAAATAAAGAAATTAAATCTAACATGGAGAGTTCATAAACGAAATTGGAAAAGAAGAGAATCAACAAGAGAAATAAAATAAACTAGAATGCTAGAACAATTAAAAGTAGAAGATAAACTAAATTAAAGGAATATTGAACTTGTAATTGAGAAGAAATTGAAAGAAGAAATCCTAAATCCTAAAACCTAGAGAGAGGAGAGAGCCTCTCTCTCTAGAAACTACATCTAAAACCTGAAATTGTGAATAATGAGAAGTGTCCCTCTCTGAATGAATGGATTCTCCCACTCTGTAGCCTTTAATCTGTGTTTTCTAGGCTAAAAACTGGGTCAAAAATAGCCCGGAAATCGCCCCCAGTGATTTCTAATATGTCTAGCACGTCGCTTTGTCACGTGTACGCTTTGTCACGTGTACGCATTGTCCACGCGTACGCATGGATTGAACTTTCTCCTAGTCACGCGTATGTGTGATCCACGTGTGCGCGTCGACTAACAGCATGGAAACTACAACAAATTATATATCGTTTCGAATCTCCGGATGTTAGCTTTCTAACGCAACTGGAACCGCCTCATTTGGATCTCTGTAGCTCAAGTTATGATCAATTTAGTACGCAGAGGTCAGGCTTGACAGCTCAGCAATTTCTTCAATTTCTTGTATTCCTTCCACTTTTGCATACTTTCTTTCCATCCTCTAAGCTATTCCTGCCCTATAATCTCTGAAAACACTTAACACACAAATCATGGAATCAAATGGTAATAAGAGAGGATTAAAATTAGCTAAATTAAGACCAAAGAAACATGTTTTCAATCATAGCACAAAATCAGGAAGGAAAATATAAAACATGCAATTTACATGAATAAGTGTGAGAATAGTGGATAAAATCCACTCAATTAAGCACAAGATGTACCACAAAATAGTGGTGCATCAAATCTCCCCACACTTAAATATTAGCATGTCCTCATGCTAAGCTCAAGAGACGCTATAAGAGTGAAGAGGAATGGTAGAAAGTGTGAGATGCAACCTATCTGTATAAATGCAGCTGAATGCAAAATGTTTCTACCAATTTGGTGAAAAGTAAATAAACCTTTCAAGAACAAATATGAACTGGATTTCACTAATTCAAATCATAAAAATGAAGTACAAATAGACTTGCAAGAAGAAAATAGGGCATGAAAGCTGGAAACAAAGAATCGAGCATCGAACCCTCACCGGAAGTGTATACACTCTAATCGCTCAGGTGTTTAAGGTTCGATTTTCTCAATTCTCTACTAAGCTTGCTTTCTAAGACTTTCTCTTCATCTAACAATCAACAAAAATTTAATGCATAAATATACATATCAAGAGGTCTTTTAAGGGTTGTAATGGGGTTAGAGTCAAGGTAGGATTGTATTTGGTCAAGTGGACTAAAATCTAAATCCTTAATTAGCCTAAACTCTCCACCTAACTTAGACAATCTATGTAATCATAATACAATATCTAACTATCCATTAACCATGTTTTCCACATATTCATGCATCCTAATTTCGAGTACAGTACATATGCATTGCTTTCACCATTTACTTTGGGGCATTTGTCCCTTTTTATTATTTGCTCTTTTTCTTTTCTTTTTCTCCTTTTTTTGTTTTTTTCTTTTCTTTTATTTTCCTCAATACATATGATTAAATTATTGAATGCATGAACATGTCCTAAAATTAAACATTCACATTTTCATAAAGATATACAACACCCAATTTTTAAACCAAATATTTCCAAACCCACTTTTCCCACACTTAATTTATGAGCACTCTCACTAGTCTAAGCTAACCAAGGATTCAAATTAAGGACATTATTGTTTTCTGCTTAGAGTTAGTGATGAGCTAAAGTAAAGAACAAATGGGTAAAATAGGCTCAACATTGGTTTGCAAAGGATAATGAAAAGGTTAAGGCCATATGGGTATGTAAGCTCAGTGAAACAGGGCCTCAATCATATAAGTGCATGCATACATCAAACAATGGAAATATAGAATTAAGCAAGACAAAGATCACAATTTTAGAGAAAACAACACACACCAAAAAATAAAACATTGGTTGATAAAATGCAACCAATCAAATAGGCTCAAAATCTTACTGATTTTGTGTGTTCAAGCTCTAAACCATGTTCCAATATAATATTCCTTCAAACAAGTTTAACAAAAATTTTAATTCAAATTAGTGAAATACTATAAAAAGTTTCTTGAAAAAGAATTTGTCACTTCAACCAAGTAGTGGTAAAATATGCACAAAATCAAGCAAACATGCAATCAAACATGCATATGCAATAAAGAACTAAAAAGAAAATAAAATATTGGTGTTGAGAAGAAAATAACTAACCCACGGAAGTCGGTATCGACCTCCCTACACTTAAAGATTGCACCGTCCTCGGTGCATGCTAAGATGTGCAAGTGGACGGGTGGCTCCAACTGGCGCTTTTCTCTCCAAAGAATGTGCGTTGGAACTTGTTTGCCGCCCCATGTAAACATCTTCCGGTTCCCTTCCTGGTGGCCATCCTGAAAGAAGAGAAAAGGGAAGAAAAGTAACCCAAAAATAAAGATAGAAAACAAATAAAATATGGTTGGATTAATGCCTAATAATGAGGGTCTCAATTACATGGTAGCTACAACATGCAAGTGAGAAAATAGTAGAAGAAAATGGCATATCAATAGTGCAAAAATTGCAACAATGGGGAAGAGAGTGTGGGTAATGCAAGAAAATATAAATTCATGTCAATGCAAAAAGAGTACAACTATCATAAAAGATTAGCATTGACTTAAATAGTATTACCCAATCAGAATAAAACAAGTCATGAAGCACCAGAATAATGCAAGAGATATTCAACAGTTGAGCAAGAAAATTCAACACCGAAGAAAAAGTATCAAATTTAGAAAAGAAGATGAAAATATGCACAAAATCAAAATGCAATGAATAGAAGTATGCGAATGCAACAAGGAAAATAGAATGAAAGAGAATAAGGATGAAAAGAAATGAAGAAGAAGAAAGTAAGAAAGGAGGATGAAAGAAGGAGAAAGGAGAGAAGAAAGAAGTAAGAAATGAAGAACAGGTACCTTCTCGCGCAACTCCATCACCATGGCTACATAACTCTCTGTTCAATGTGCTCTTTACGCCGATTTTAATCCCCATGCGTACGTGTCGCTGACGCTTACGCGTGGGTTGAACTTTTCTGCAGGGGACGCGTACGCGTGAGGTACGTGTACGCGTGGCGTGGCTTGTGCACCACGCACCCCTCCCGCGCGTCTCTCGTGCAACTCTCTGCCTAGTTGCGCAGACACATACGACGCGTGCGCGTCGTTGACGCTTGCGCATCGATCACTCTCTTTTTTTTATGCGGAATGCAAAATGCAGCATGCAGATGAATATGCAGAAATTATGAATGAACACTAATAAAATGAAATAAAACTAAGAATAAAAATGAAAGATTATACCATGGTGGGTTGTCTCCCACCTAGCACTTTTAGTTATTGTCCTTAAGTTGGACATTTGGTGAGCTCTTTGTCATGGAGGCTTGTGCTTGAACTCATCCAGGAATTCCCACCAGTGTTTGTAATTCCAATAGCTTCCGGGATCCCAAACTAGGCACATAAAGCCTTCAAGCAAGTTAAAGCAAGTGACAAGGCCCCAGGAGTGTTGATTGGTAGAATGAATTCCGGGGTCCCAAACCTTGCTTTTGCACCCGTCTTCAAGTGGATCTTCATTATTCCAACTGGGTGGCAAGCAATATGAATTCTCACTGAAGTGTCCAAAGAACTTCCTAGACCCATTCAATCGAGCTCTACACCAACCTTTGCATTTAAACTTTGAGCTTTCAACCATATTGAACTTTGCATGACAATTCTTACCATTAACCATCTCCATCTTACTCTTAAAGCCACAAAGAGCTCGAAGTTGACCATCTGTCTCAAGTAAACCATATTCAAGTAGAATGAGAAAGCTAAGAGATATAAATTTTACCCACTTGAATGTTGTGAAGGATGATGGTGACTTAGGGGGAGAGGTCTCCAACAACTTTGGCAAGGTGATTTCAAGCTCCACTCTCTTGTGCTCTTCCTTGACAACTTCCACCTCTTTGCAAGCTTCTTCAAGTTCAACTGCTTCCTCTTGATAGCTTTCTTCCAATTCAGTCTCTTCTTCATTGCTTACCAAGGGCATGGGAGGTTGTGCTTCTTCTTATTGAATCTCCATCTCTTGATCAACTTTTGCAAAGTCTTCAACCATGATATGCCTTGGAGGTTGTATGCTCTCCTCAACATCAACATCAAACACCTTGGAAAGGGGCTCTATGACTGAACTTTCCTAAGGAGGTTCCGCATCTCCTAAATCTTCAACCACTTCCTCTTCTTCAGTAATTTCGTCTTTCTTCACTTGCATTAGTACAAAATACAGCTCCTCCTTGTTGACTTCCACCTCCTGACAACTTCCCTCAAGGGTCTCTCCTACCTCCACCTTTAGGGCCTCCTCTAGCTTCTTGTGAAGTATGAATTCGCGAAACCGATCCCTTCTCTCTTGTTCCATGTCACTAGCATAATTGGGATCATGTCGCTCTTAGATTGATGGATGTGGGTGCTCTTCCATGGAGGGTGGTGATGGGCTGGAGAGATCATTATGGGGTTGAAAAGGGGGTGCACTAGAGTTTGAGGGTTGATTGTTGGAGGTATTTGATGATCCAATCTGGGAGATGAGGGCTTGTATAGCGGAGGTCAGACCGGTAAGTGCGCTTTCCATGGTATTTTGTCTTTGTGCAAGAGATTGAAGCGTCTTGTCATAGGAAGATGAAGGGGGCAATTGTGTTGGAATGGGGGTGGGTCTATGTATGGTTCATAAGGCTCATATGGTGGTTGGTTGGGTGGATAAGAGTTAGGGTCATATGGGGTGTTTGGTGGTAAGGTGCTTGTGAGCATGGTGGTTCAAAATTATGTTGAGGAGGGGGTTCATAGGCATATGGTTGGGCTTGTTGGTAACTACAAGGGGGTCCACCATATCTATCATCTCGGTACGTACCTCGGAATGGCTCTTGACCAAAGGAATTCGGTGGAGGTTGGTTGTCACGAAAAGGTCCACCATAACTATTGTCTTGGTATGCATCATAGAATGGTTGTTGGTTATAGTGCATTGGAGGGGGTTGTTGCCAAGAGGGTTGATAAAATCCTTGTGGCTCCTCCCATCTTTGATTCTTCCAACCTTGATACCTGTTCTCATTATAGCTTCCATCCCTTACAACAACATTGGAACTAAACTCAAAGCGACAGGGGTGAGAATTCATAGTAGCTACTAAAAATAAAAACTAATAAAAATTAAAGAAAATAAACTCCTAAAACTAGAAACACTAACAAAGAAACAAAAAAGTAAATATTTACAATAACCAATAAAAAGGCACACGTTTGCAAGTCTCCGACAATGGCGCCATTTTGATGAACAGATTTTTGCTAGTAAAGAATTTCACAAATATATTCTCGTTGCAAGTATAGTTTCTAAACCAATAAAGAATCCTTTCGTACAAAAACTTTGGTTGTCACTAAAGCAAACCCAATAAAAATAAACCGAAGTATTTAAACCTCGGGTCGTCTCTCAAGGAATTGCAAGGAGGTGTATTTATTATTGGTTATGGAAGATTTTCTTTTTGGGGTTTTTGAATAAGGAACAAGGAAAAGTAAATTGCAAGAAATTAAATTAATAACTAACAAAGCTCTTAGCAAGGTATGAGAACTGGACGTCCTATCCTAGTTATCCTTATCAATTGTGATGAGAATTGTTCATTACTCTCACTTAGTTAACCCTTACTAAATAAAGGAAAGTCAATTGGACTAATCAATTTGATTCCTCAAGTCCTAGTCAACTCCTAAGGAAAGACTAGCTTTAGAGGGATCCAAACCAACCAGCAAATTCCAATTATCAATCAACAAAGGAGTTTGATAACTCAAGTGTCTCCAATTAATCAGTTCAAGCTAAGAATGTAAAAAGCTAAATTGAATTCATAAATATGAAATACCTCAAATTGCATTAAATAAAGAAATCAAATCTAACATGGAGAGTTCATAAACCAAATTGGAAAAGAAGAGAATCAACAAGTAAAATAAAATAAATAAGAATGCTAAAACAATTAAAAGTAGAAGAGAAACTAAATTAAAGGAATATTGAACCTAGAATTGAGAAGAAATTGAAAGAAGAAATCCTAAATCCTAAAACCTAGAGAGAGGAGAGAGCCTCTCTCTCTAGAAACTACATCTAAAACATAAAATTGTGAATAATGAGAAGTGTCCCTCTCTGAATGAATGGATTCCTCCATACTGTAGCCTCTAATCTGTGTTTTCTGGGACGAAAACTGGGTCAAAAATAGCCCAAAAATCACCCCCAGCAATTTCTGATACGTTTAGCACGTCGCTCTGTCACGCGTACGCGTCGTCCACGCGTACGCGTGGATTGAACTTTCTCCAGGTCATATGTACTTGTGATCCACGCGTGTGCGTTGCCTAACAGCATGGCAAATACAACAAATTATATATCGTTTCGAATCCCCGGATGTTAGCTTTTCAACGCAACTAGAACCGCCTCATTTGGACCTCTGTAGCTCAAGTTATGATCGATTTAGTACGCAGAGGTCAAGCTGGACAGCTCAGTAATTCCTTCAGTTTCTTGTATTCTTTTCACTTTTGCATGCTTCCTTTCCATCCTCTAAGCCATTCTTGTCCTGTAATCTCTGAAAACACTTAACACACATATCATGGCATCGAATGGTAATAACAGAGGATTAAAATTAGCTAAATTAAGACCAAAGAAATATGTTTTCAATTATAGCACAAAATCAGGAAGGAAAATGTAAAACATGCAATTTACATGAATAAGTGTGAGAATAGTGGATAAAATCCACTCAATTAAGCACAAGATATACCACGAAATAGTGGTGCATCGCAAATAAATAAGCAGTGCAGAAGAACGCTGCGCTCAATTGAAGAACGCTACGCTCTCTAGCGACTCGCACGCGTAGGGCGAGAAATCTGGAAGACCCACACGAACTCGTGAATGATGCGTACGCATGGATGTGATCAGTGCTCGTTTACAAAAGAGTGCTACATTCTCTTTGAACGAGCGCCTGCGATAATTTCAAATTTGGGATTGAAGATTTGCCACCGACGCGCACGCGTACATGACGCGCACGCGTGGATGGGGCATCTAGGAAGAAGCAAGGAAATGCGTGGGTGGCGCGGAAGATGAGAGTTGATATTTTGCCATCCACGCGCACGCACAAAGGACGCGCACGCGTGGGGAGTGCTCATGGCGCGAACATAGAGCTCATTTGAAGAACGCTTCCAAAGGACGCGCACGCATGAATGGTACGCGCAAGCATGGCTGAGGCTGAAGACAGTGACGATGCGCACGCATATCATACGCGTACGCGTTGCTGGTGCAAAAATGCAAGGGACGCGCACGCGCAGGGGATGCGTACGCGTCGGTGAATGAGCGTTGTGCTCTCTTTGAGAACGCTACGTTCTCCTGATGCTGCCTTGAAGTACCTTTTCTGACCCACTTCAACAGAGGCCAAAAAAGCCCACTCCAAGTACTTGATGACTGAATTGGAAAGTGTATAAATAGAGGAGAATTTGATTTCATTGGGAGTCTTCTTTTTAGTTCTTCTTTTGAGGAGTCTTTTAGAGTTTTAGAATTTTTAGCTAGTAGATCTGGTTTTCTTTCCAATTTCTTTCTGTTCTTCATCTTCTGCAATTTTTCTTTTATGTTTTGATACTAAAGCAATAATGAACTAAACCCCAATTTTATTAGGGGTAGGAGCTCTATTGTAATTCCAATGAATCAATAAAATTCTTCTTCTTCTCTATTCATTTGTGTAACAATTGGGTATCTTCTGATTTGATTTTGAATTACCCACTCCGGAAGGGGGTTTAATTTAGTGAATGCTTGTGTGAGCCTTGGAAGGGGAATCACTAGCATTAGAATTGGAGCTCTATCATTCACTACTCTCTTGATCAACACTATTCGGGAGGAATTGAGATCCTGAGAGTTAGTGTGGCTTATGGATGAGAGAAATGTACTTAACCTCTTCTCATGACAATTAGATCAAGAAATTGGCAAGATTGATTGTGATTAGAGAGATTGGATTACCAAGGAATTGAGATCCAATCAATTTCAATCCGACATAGATCTACTCAAATGATTGAGAAAGGAGTTGAGACTCAATTGATTCATGATGGATTACAGTATCTCCAATCCCTGATGAAGTAATTCCTTTGATTTTCTTCAATTCAGATCTCTTGAATTTCTTTTAATCTGCAATTGCTTACTGTTGTTTTGATTCCCAGCACCCAAATCCCTTTATAATTCATGCAATTTAAGTTTCCTTGTCATTTAAGTTTCTGCACTTTTACTTTCCTGAAGTTTAAGATTCAGTTATTTACCTTTCTTGCAATTTAAGTTTCAGCTCTTTTAATTTCTTGCACTTTAAGTTTCAGCCATTTAAGCTTCCTACAATTTACTTTTCTGTCAATCTACATTCTGCACTCTAGCTTTCTTGCAATTTACTTTTTGTTAATCAAATTTTACTCAATTCATCATTATTAGCTTAACTAAATTCATCACCATACTAAAGTTGCTTAATCCATCAATCCCTGTGGGATCGACCTCACTTTTGTGAGTTTTACTACTTGATGCGACCCGGTACACTTGCCGGTTAGTTTGTGCGGAATCGATTTTCCCTCATCACAACCTCCCCACACTTAAATAAAAGCATGTCCTCATGCTATACATCAAGAAAGACATGGGAAAGGAGTATCAATATTTATTGAAAGCAAACTATCTAAACTTATTCTATCTATCTATCTAACTATATGTATCTACCAAATCTATAAATTTCTACTTGGTCAAAATAAATTAATTTCCAAGAGAACATATAAATAAAGAGGACCGAAAGCAATAACAACCAAGTCAAATCCACAATTGAATTGTGTCATAGAAAAGTATTTACAAACTTGCAAGATAAGAGATAATCACAGGTGGAACATAGAGTTGAACAATCAAACCCCTCACCGGATGTGTGTATATGCTCTAATCGCTCAAGTGTATAGGGTTGATTTACTCAATTTTCTTCTAATCTTGCTTTTCAAGACTTGTTTTTCTTCTAACAATCAACAATTATTTAATGCATGCATACAAATATCATGAAAAGTTTTCAAGGGCTGTAATGGGACTAGGATAAAGGTGAGGATGTATATGGTCAAGTGGACTAGAATTTGAATCTTTGATTAACTTAAACTCTCACCTAACCTACAACAACCTATTCAACTCTAATGCAGACCTAACTATCCATTATTCACTTTTTCACACACATTAATTCTTTCAATTCATATCACATATGCACTTTTTATTTCTTAAACTTTTTTTTTGGGTAACAATTGTCCCCTTTTTATTGTTTTCTCATTTTTCTTTTTTTTATTTTCCTTATTTTTTTTCTTATGTTTTTTTTCAATAACATAATATATACAAAAGATTAATGCATATGGTTCAACATTGAATGCATGAGTATATACCCAATTCACAAAATTTTCAACAAAAATACAAAATACTCTTTTTTTTTCCTCCACTAATGTTCACAAATTTTTTCACACTTAGATAATGCACACTCTCACTAGCCTAAGCTAATCAAAGATCCAAATAAAGGACATTTATTATTTTTCACTTAGGGATAGTGATGTGTTGAAATTAAGAACAAAAACGGTTAAATAGGCTCAAAATTTGTTAACAATTGTAGATAAAAGGGTAAGGCTATATGGCTACATGAGCTAACTTGAAATAAAGACCTCAGTCATGTAAATGCATTCATACACAAAATAATGGACATAAAGAATCAAACAAATCAACAATTACAATTATAGGAAGAGAATAACACAGAAGAATAAAAATAGTGGTTAATATGATGTAACCACTCATTAAAGCTGAAAAACTCACAAGGTTGTGTGTTCTAGCTCTAAACTATGTTCCACAATTATTGTTCAAGCAAGTTTAATAAAAAATATTTTAACTCAAATCAATTTGGAATGCCCTATAAAAAAATGGTCTTAGAATTTTTATTATTTTGACTAAGCTTATTATTATATATATGTATATCTGAAAACTACAATATTTTGGGTCTATGATCACAGTTTTTGAAAAAAGGGTGACCATAGAGTACCTATAGTTACGATTTTTTAAAAAAGAGTGGCCTAAAAGGGTTTATGATCACGGTTTTGAGGGGTGACCAAAAAGGGGTCTATGGTCACGATTTTTTACCGTGACAAAAAAGGGTCTATGGTCATAGGTTTTCAAAAAGGGGTGACCGAAAAGGGTCTATGGTCATGGTTTTGGGGGGTGACTTAAAGGTGTCTATAGTTACGGTTTTGGAGAGTGACCTAAAAGGGTCTATAGTCACGGTTTTGAGGGGTGTCCTAAAGGGGTCTATAGTCACAATTTTTGGGTGACCTAAAAGGGTCTATGGTCACGGTTTTGGAGGGTGACCTAAAGCTATCTGTGGTCACAATTTTGAGGAGTGACCTAAAGCTATCTATGGTCACGAATTTATGAAAGGGTGACCTAAGAGAGTTTATGATCACAGTTTTGGAGGGTGACTTAAAGCTATCTATGGTCACGGTTTTGGGGTGACCTAAAAGAGGTCTATGGTAGCAGTTTTTGAAAAAGAGTGACCATAGAAGACGTATGGTCACAGTTTTGGGGTGGTTTAAAAGGACCTATGGTCACGGTTTTTTAAATTTTTTTTTAGAAAAACCCACCCCTCCCAAACGGCGCCGTTTTGAGGCTTTCTTTCCCTTCCCCCCAAAAATTCCCAAACCCCACTCCCCAAATTCCCCATTCGTTGATGATAATCAAACTTAATAGAAAAAAAAAAAAGAAGAAAACCACGAGTCCTAAGTTCAACCCCTAACCCACGTTCTCTTCTTGACCCCAGCCAGGGAGCTTCTTCCTAAACCCATTCCCAAACCCAGCGATGGAACTTCTTTGTAACCTCATTCAATCCCTAACCCTCTCTCCTAGCAACACACTCTCCTCTGCTCACACACGGTGCCACCCTGACCAGCCAACAATCGTCACCACACACGAGCCTCTGAGACACATTGGCCCACAGCGGATTTGACTGACAATTGTGACTACTGATGATGGACGAGTGACGACTGATTACCGATGAACTCCTTAGAGACACCAGCTTCTCGGTGATGACTGTGCTTCTCTGCTTGGTCCGGTCATCTCTTTCATCTTTGTTAGCTGCGCCACCTCTTCTCTACTCTCTTCTCCGAACGTCCTCTTCTTCTCTTCTAAGGCAAATAATTAGTTATTATAATGAATTAATGTTCTGATTAGGGAATAGGGATTTTGATAATCAGAACTTCTGAAGTTGGGTAAAAGTGTTAATTTTTATTATTAGAACTTCTACCCTCCACCGCCACTTCCTCTTCAATGGAATCGAAGGTTCCAAACCGCACATACCTCAGATCTCAGATCTCAAAGTTGTTTTCCCATAGTATTCTTTTGGATCGCAGATCTTCTTTCCTCGCATCTGCCGTCGATGCTGCTCTCAAAGCCGGTGAGGTTATTTTCGTAACTTCACCCTCTTTTCTCTTTCTCTCTTTAGTTTATTTTATTGCTTACTTCTATTGATTATTGCTACCAGAATGCCACAGCCTCATTTCCACTGGTGTGCTACACTGCTCTGCCAACTGCTCCTTCACGCCGCCGAGCTCGTTGTCGCCGCCGACTGCTCCTTCTCACTACTGCTACTCAGCTCCTCTCCTGCCACAGCGTTTCCGCCGCCTCCACCTCCTCTATTGCATGTAATTAAATTTTATGCATTAGGGTTTTTAAAATAAGGATTAATTTGTTCAATAATTTTCTTGTGAGAACATTATTATATAATTATAATGATGAGAAGACACAGATATAGTTTCACCTACACATTATATTTAGTTGAAATAGAACTAATTAGGAAAAGACAAAGGAATAGATCATATTAAAAGTCTAATTGACTAAACATAAGCGCATGAGGTTGATACTTGATTTTTTATATTTTGTGAAATTTCTAATATTTTATTATTATTATTTTCTGCTGCATGTTCACCATCTCTGATCTTCACAGATCAACGAATCATAGAGAGAAGATTTGCATGATGTTAAAAACTTGTATATTAATTAAAAATTTAACTTTTTGAACACTTAGTTATTTGTATCTGCAGTTGGTTTTGACCATGGTTCTGAAAACCGAACCAGACTGGCCAGTTCAACCGGAATAACTGGGAACCGGTCACCTAGCTGGTCCGGGTAAGGTCAGAAACTGCCTAGCAAAAAACCGATAAAAAATCGGTCGAACCGGCAGTTAACCGGTGAACCGAATGAACCGGACGGTTTTTTGAATGTCCGGTTCTCCCATCCAGCACCAAACGGCATCGTTTTGGTTTGAAAAAAAAAACAATAAAAACAAAACGTGCTCCCCCAAATGCCCGAATCCCCTTTTTCTTCTCTCTCACTCTCAATCTCACCAAAATGCTAAATCCCTAATTTCAAAGGTGGTAGTGGAAGAATGGGTGAAGCCCTTGTCGGAGATGGCAGTGGTGGAGGAAGGAGGCGGTGGAGCTGTCTCTGAGGTTGATGTGCATGGCTTCTTCCATTGTTGCAGTATCTCTCATGGTTAGTGCAAAACAAACTACAAAATCCCCTAATCTCTCACTCTCACTCTCAGTCGCCGCCACTCTTCTCATCCTCACCGTCTCTGTGCTCGTCGTGAAGCCCGCCTCTGTCCTCGCTGTCGTTGACAGCCTCTTTCTCGTCGTCAAAAATGCCTCTGTCTCTGAGCCATCTCTCTCTCTCTGTCTCTCTCTCTCTCTCTCTCTCTGTGTGTGTGTGTGTCGAGCACCACTCTCTGTACAACCCGTGCCGCCGTGGACGATTCACCGTCGTCCTGAGTTCTTCAGTCTTCGCTGTCCCTCATCATCTTCTTCGTGGTCTTCTTTATTTTCACTGATTTCTTCCTTTTTCACTTTAGTTTTTGATTTGTTTCCTCTGTTGTGTGTGGAATGAGTCATTGATTATTTGTTATTTTTATTTATTCTGATTTCTGAGTTGCTTCACTTGCTTGTTGATGATTTTTTTTTATTATCAGTTGATAGTGCTATGATGCATTGCTTCACTGCATTGTTTATGGAAATTTGTAATCTTTTCCATGTTGAAAACTAGTGATCACGTATTGTGGAATTCTATATTCTGTAATGTATTCTTCTAATAATCCTCCGAATTTTGATATAATTTTATAATGCTGAACAGAATTGATATAGTTTTGGATTTTAAATTGCTGTAATTCTGAATTTTCCTGTAATTACTGTAATGGCTGAGGTTTTATTTTGCTGTAATTGCTGTATGTACATTTGTAATTTGGTTCTGTTTGTCCCTTTGTTTTATGATCGTTGAAGGTATGCTATGTTGTAAGTTGTAACTGCAACTGAAACATGAAGTTGGGTTTTAGACTTTTCTTCTTTGAGGTTGTATCAATTTTTATTGCTGAGATTGGTTCATAGGTATTTCTAATTAGTAATTTGGCATCAATTGAGTGAGTTTTGTCTAATTAAGTAATTATTGACATTATTATTGATTGTTGGTGATTATTGATTGAATGTGGATATAGAATTTTATGCCATGAATAATTGAATTTAAATTTTAAAAGATTCATATTGTATCTTTAATTAATTTTATTTTATATTTAACAAAACCGGTTCGACTACGGTTCGATCACGGTTGAACCATTGTACCATTGAACCAGTTACTTGACCGGTTCGGTTCTCGCAACCTTGGTTTTGACACTTTATGCTTGTTCTTTTGTAATTCATCTATACGTTGACTTGTTCTATTTATGTATTCCAATTATAGTAAAATAGGATTTTTTTGTAGCAAATGGAGCTGGCTTTTTAATTTCATGGGTCTTGTATATCATTGCTGATGGTGATCTTAGTAGAACATGAAATTTAGGTCAACTTGAATCTTTTAGATAACATGGTTGAGAATTTTTTAGTGAACTACACTTTCTTTAATATTTGGTAATATAATATATAGCATGCACTCTTTGATTTATCATATTTATATTAGCCTCTTCTTTGATTTAGTATTACATTTTACAAAATACAAGGGTGTGAAGAGATTATACTATCATATTTTAGAAGGAGAATTCTCTGTTGACAAAAATATTTGTATCGAATTTGTCTAAAAGGTAAAAAGTGAAAAAGTTAAAGAGTTAAAGATTGGTTATTAAAAAGTTAAACAGGGCTTGTTTTATACCTTGTGGAATGTATATAACTAGTGATAGTATCACCTAAGCTCATATTCACAATGGTAGCAAGAGCCATGAAATCTTGAGCAACATCAAGATATCTTTGTCTTTCAATTATGGCACCAATGCCCCCAATTTCTTTCACAATTGCTTCAGTTCCATATGTTCCTAATTTGCAATAAACAAGCTTTCCCTTCACCTTATTTGGGTCTAAGGAACCACCAAAGCAGTATCTATATCTATGCATTAATTAAAATCTTCTTTGTCTATACGTTGACTTATTCTATTTATGTATTCCAATTACAGTAAAACATGATTTTTTTTCTTCTCCTTGGCTTTCGCAACATTCCTTGAAGACTAAAGCCTCCTCTTCCCAGCACAGGTTAGCTTAACTTATCTTCTTCATTTTGATTTTCCTTTTTATTTTTATGTTGTCATGAAACTAAGGTTAGATTTGGAACCGTTTGTGTGTTATTATGAGTGGCTTTTGGCTTTCTTCTACACTTTTTGTGTTAAAGGGAAAGAAGAAACCTTGTGCTTTGAATACTAACATGTGAATTAGTTATTCTAGTTTGGGTTTTATATTTGCCTAGTCATGGTGAAAGAATCTAAATCACATGGTGGCCAAATCATGTAATTCAAAAGATTTAGAAAGCTTTGAAGGCAATGTCATAAGTACTTGGTAGGCACAAAATTAAGCATGAATAATTCAATACCAAGTAACAAATTGTATCGTCAATAAAGAAATCCAACAATGAATATTAACAACAATGATGCTAAAATAGCATCTTATTAGTAATCAGCAGAAATAATAGCACAATTAACAAATCCAAATAATAATCCAACACTTATCGCCTAAAACAGAAAATTAAATAGAAAATTCAACTAACTAACTAACTAATTAACTAACAAATCAACTAACTAACTAACTAAAGAAAACGATGGTAGATGGTGAATGGTGGTGGTGGATGATGGTTGAAGGAAAGAAAGAAGAGAAAAGAAGAGAAAAGAAGAGAAGAAATCAAGAGAAGAGAAGAAAAGACGTGTATGAAACAGGACAGGGGGTCACTCGTACACGTGACAGGGAAAAGTAGAGGGTGACGCGTACGCGTGGGTCACGCATACGTGTGGGAAGACTTTGTGCTAGACGCACAGTTTCCGCACGCTACGTGCACAACTCACTATCTGGACCATACGATGGCACAGTGCCTGCATGAAAAATTCATGATCAAGATTTATAGGGCAACGCGTACGCGTGGGTCATGTGTATGCGTGGGGAGGGTTGTGCGCCTCACAACCCACAAGCACGGTCTTGGCACAACTCACTATCCAGGCCGTGCTGTTGCACAGTTTCAGTACCCTTTATGCATGGTTGATTTTCACGCATTCGCTTGGGTTAGGCGTACGCGTGACAAGCTCTCTTTTTTTTTTTTGAAACAAAGAAAAGAGACAGGACTCTCCCACCCACTATATACATTCTTAATACCAACCAAAATTTAAATATAACAAAATCCTTATCAATTCAAACAAGGATGAAATTTAAGACAACTAACCTAACTCAAAGCATAAATCTAACAAACAAACTAACATCCAAAGTAATATATCCAAGAGTGATATAAAAGGCAAGAAATTATCTAACAATGGAAACTTAATTCATTCATCAACTTTATATACAAGAGAATGAAAAGAGTTTGTCATGGTGGGGTGTCTCCCACCTAGCACTTTTATTTATTGTCCTTAAGTTGGACCTTTGGGAAGCTCCTTGTCATGGTGGCTTGTGCTTGTACTCTTCCTTGAACTTCCACCAATGCTTGGACTTCCAATAAGCTCCACAGTTCAAAATTAATAGCACCAAACTTTGATAAAGTTTCACACAATCTAAATGCTCCCAAAAGTGATCCTCTTGTATGCCGGGATCCCAAATCTGGTTTCTACACCCGTCTTCAAGTTGATCATCACAATTCTACTTGGGTGGCAAGCACATAGAATTCTCGTTCAAATACCAAGCTCTCCTCCTACACTCATTCAATTTAGCATTCCTCCAACCATGGGATTTTCACCTTGATGATTCAACCAAAATGAACCTAGGATTGTATTTTCAACCACTACACAACTCTCTCTTACTCTTCACTCCACAAAGAGTTCTAAGTTGACCATCTATTTCTAGTAAGCCATATTCAAGTGGGATAATAAAGCTTAAAGATATGAGTTTTACCAACTCAAATGATAAGATGGATGGTTGCTTAGAGAGAGAAGCTCCAACTGGCTTTGGCAAGCTGATTGCAACTCTCTTTTACTCCTCCTTGATAACTTTCACCTCTTGACAAGCTTCTTTAGCTTCAACCTCTTCCTCACCATATTCTTCTAATTCTTTCCCATCACTCAAGTCATAAGTTGGAGGTTGAGCAAGATCTACATCAACATCAAATTCAAATTCAATGGGGGAGGATTCTCTAGGCTCAAAAGGATCATATGTTGATACAGAATCATCGTCGATGGCAGGACTTATTGCTTGCTCCACTTCTTCTAATTCTTCACTCATGACATGCTTTGGAGGTTGCGCACCCTCTTTAACATCAAATTCAAACTTCTTGGAAGGAGGCTCTACGACTTGAAATTCCCATGGACTTTCAACATCTACTAAGTCTTCAACCACTTCTTCCTCTTCAACAATTACGGCTTCCTCCAATTGTTCCAATACAAAGTCCCATTCTTCATTTTCCATCAGAGTTTCTAATCTGTCTTTCATACTCCGCTCTTAATTTGATTCTTCACATATGGCCATGGGAGTACTTTAATTGCTTAAGTGTTGGGAGACCAAATTGGTTACTACCTCGGTTGAGGTAGCCACTAGAGCTTCAAGTCGCTCTTGAACAATAGTGCGATATTCCCTTAGCTCTTGGATATATGAAATGAGAGTGTCATTCATGAGTGTTTGGGGTGGATAGGAAGGTTCATTATTTGGGAGAAAATGTTCACAATAGGAAGGTGGTTCATATTGATGAGAGTATTGAGAAGTTGTATATGAGAGTGGTGGTTCTTGGGAGTAACTATGTTAGAATTGTTGTGGTTCTATGTATGGTTCATATGGCTCATATGGTTGTTGGTATGGTGGATATGGGTTAGGATCATATAGAGGTGTTTAGTGGTATGTGGCTTGTGAGTATGGTGGTTGCAGGCTATATTGAGGAGGGGGTTCATAGGAATATGGTGGTGGTTGTTGATAATCACAAGGAGGTCCACCATAACTATTAGATTGGTAAGCATCATGGTATGGTTCTTGCTCATAGTACATTAGAGGGGGTTGTTGCCATGAAGGTTATCCATAAGCTTGAGATTCCTTCCACCTTTGATTGTCCCATCCTTGATGCATATCCTCATTGTAATTTCCATTTCCTACAACATAGTTAGAACCAAACTCATAGCCAAAGTAGTGAGAATTCATAGTAGTAAGAGAAAACAAAGGCAAACACTAATAAGAACTAATGAAAATAAACTCCTAAAACTAGCAAAAACTAACAATCAATCCAAAAATCAAGCTATTCACAATATTAACATATATATAATAACCAATAACAAGAACACATTTGCAATTCCCCGGCAACGACGCCAAAAACTTAACGGAGAGAAATCGTCGGTTAGGAATTTTCACAAAATAATTCCGCTGATAGTATAGTTCCAAACCGATAGACAACCCTCAATCAAAGTTTAATTTATTTGTCACAAGTACAAACCCAATAAAAACCGAAAGTGTTTAAACCTCGGGTTGTCTCTCAAAGGAATTGCAGGGAAGTGTGCATATTATTAGTTATGAGGTATATTTTGGGGGTTTTGGATTTGATGAACAAGAAATGTAAATGACAAAAAAATAAAGATAACAACTAATATAATATAAATTCTAAAAAGCTGCTCATGGAAAGGATCACGAGTCAAGGTTTTCTATCTTGGACCATTGACCATAACATGGTGATTACAAAGGATTAATTCCACTTAGTTGTCCTCTAACTTTAGAGGGGTAAGTCAAGTAGACATAATTGGTCCTAGCACCAACTAACAACCCTAAATCATCAATGAAACTGGACATCAATGATCTCAAGGGACCTAAATCCTCAATCACATATGCCAAGAGTATAAAATTCTACTCTAAAATCCAACCAAGCATTTTATCAAACTCTTGGAAGGAAATGACAATAACAACTCAATTAAACAACAAAAAACATAAAAAGGCATCAATTGCATTAAAGAAAATTAAAATCAACAAGAGTCATGAACATAAGAGCAACAAAAGTGAGCAAAATAAAGGAAATAGCAAGAAAAACTAAAAGAGCAAAGATATAAGAACAATACATTGCAAGGAAACTAAATCAAAGCAACAACTAAATTCTAAACCTAAGAGAAATCTAACCTAATCTACCTTAATTCTAGAGAGAAGAGAGAGCTTCTCTCTCTAGAATATGACCTAAGCATGTTACTAAACTATCCTAATTGCTCCCCCCTTGTTTCTTCTTGAATTTGGCCTTAAATAGCTTCAGAAATGAGTTAGATTGGGCTTATGCAGCCTCAGAAATCGCCCCCAGCATGTTGTCTTTAAGTTGGTCACGTGCTGCTTGTCACGCGTACGCATTATATTGTGATTTTTCAGGTCACACGTACGCGTCGCATGGCAGATTTCCAAAACTTCATTTCTTCATGAATTCTCCACTTTGCATGCTTTTTCTTCACTTCTTCAATCCAATCCTTGCCTTATAAACCTAGAATCATTTAACAAACATATCAAGGCATCGAATGGAATTAAAGTGAATTAAATTTGGCAAATTAAGGGTCTAAAAAGTATGTTTTCACTCTTAAGCACAATTTAGGGAGAATTTACAAAACCATGCTATTTCATTGAATAAATGTAGGAAAAATTGATAAAATCCACCAAATTTAATACAAGATAAACCATAAAATTGTGGTTTATCATGCAAACAGGACAAAACCACAATCTTTACATCTACCCTAGAAGCTCAAATACCGACTAAGAGTAAGTGTGACAAAACTACAACCTTTACATCTACCCCAGAAGCTCAAATATCAATCAACTCATTCTCATTTTCCTCTCGAATCAACTCAATTCCATCATTCAATCATATCATCTCATTCTCATTGTCCTCTCGAATCAACTCAAACTCATCATTCAATCATATAATCTCATCCTCATTATCCTCTCGAATCAACTCAATCTCATCATTCAATTATATTATCTTATCCTTATCATTCAATCATATCATCTCATTCTTATTATTCTCTATACTCATTATAGGATTTACAAAAGTTTTAAACGTTAAGAAAATAGTTTGGAGGCATAATATTCATTCCAAATCATAGAAAATAGTTATCAAATCTCAAATGGGGGTTACATAAGTGAAACAATAGATTGGATAGGCAAAAATAGTTAAAAATTATCATCTTTGAAAAACAGGACAGTTGTACCTACGCATGCCTCGTGCATATGCACAAGTCCCACTTTTGTGTGTACGCGCGGAATGTGCACGAAAAACATTCAATTCTGGAAATGCGGGTTGTGTGTACATGTGCCTCATACATGCACATGAAACTCGCATAAAATCATTTTTCTTGTGTTACACCCCTCATGCGTACGCATGGCTCATGTATACGCATGACCTCAGTTTTCTGCAACTTCTGCAGAATTCAATTTTAAACGCACAAATTCAAACTCTCACAACTTTTTCTATAAAATTCTGTTTTCCTTCATTCTTAGATGGTTGTAAAGATCTTTCCAATAGCTTTAATTTAAGACAATCTCATTCAAGTCTATGCTCTGAGCGCTAAGTTATGGCATGTCAAAGTTGGTTAAAATTCTATTTTTACCAAATTCTCATAACCCCTCAATTTTATAAATTCTCAATTCAATTTAATCATAAACCATTCTAAAACCAGTCAAACACACCTCCAAATACTTATTCAACAATTCTCAACCATTCAAAGCCTAATTCAACTCACTCCTAAATTATTTTACACACTTTATCTAAATCCTCATATTCATCAATAACATACAACATTCATATATCCAATTTCTCAATCAACCAATAATCAATCCTCTCATTCTCATACAACAACTCACACCACTTATCACAGCTTACCACATAAGGGATTTTCTCACCCTATCACGGCCTTCGGCCCAATTTCCACAAATCGCAATATTCATACATCTAATTCTCAATTAAAACTTCAACATGCATACTCATTTTCATGCAACATGACACCAACATATATTACAATATCCACTTGCAACAATATCACATCACACTCCTCAATTTTATGTCAAAACACATCAACCAAGATTATACTCATACTAGCCATTATTCAAACACATCAATAATAAATTCTATTCAACTTATCCTAGGGGCAAGTAACCTAGGTTTTTACATAAACTTACATAATACCTACTCAAAACTACCACCCGTACCTTAATATCGTAATTCCAAGCTTCCAAACTTTCCTTTCTAAAATTCCACCAAGTCAAGCTTCCAATTACTTAATCTAACACCATACTCTACAGTTTGGCACAACATTAAAAACTAGGGTTTTCATAAATTGATGAACCAAGAGGAAAAAAAGAGTTCCTTATCTTTACCCATTAAAATTAGTGATGGATACCACCAAGAACATAAGCTAGAGAACCCGTATAACATCAAAATCATAAAAAATTCTCAATATCCAAAATAGAAACACAATTTCTGCTTTGAATGAGAAACTCGGGCTGGGATTTCAAATTATTCACCAAACTATTAAATAAAATTAAAGAGGAGGACACAAGCTTCGCGTAGCTGCAAATGGCTCGTCAATCGAAGCTCCGTAAAAAAAGTTATGGACAAATGAAGTGGAAGGAAGCTAGGATTTTATCCTTCTTTTTCTCTCCTCTCTCATTTTTGGGTCTCTCTCACTAAAAAGGAAGAATGGTGGCTGAAATCTCATTAAGTATGTGTATATATATGGGAGTTTGGGCCCGGTAAGGCCCAATTTTATTTCTTTATTTTGTTGGCCCAACTTTAGACCAAAAATCTTAAGATAAGCATTTTAATTCGCACACTAAATATTTTTATTTCTCCAAATTATAAATATTAATTCTTTAATTCTTTTTTTTCTCATTTAATTTATTTATTAGTTGTTAATTATTTATTTAGTATTTTGTGAGATTTTACTATGACAATTCTCCATTGTTGTTTTTTCATTTGTCAACCTTCAATAAAACGTTTAAAAACCTAGTCGTTTTAGAAGAATCTTGTTTTTTTTATTGAAAGTTGAGATTTTAGTGCTGAAAGAGTAAGAGAATCCGGAATTCATAGTACATCAAGCTTCCAACAGAATTTGAGTCTTCAATTTGGATCTCTATAATCAAGTTGGTAGTGATAAAATGATTATGATTGTTGATGATAGAAGAAGAGGAAGAAGTGATTATTGAATGAAGAGTGAAGAAAAGGTGTGGGAGAAAAATGTTAGAAATTAGAGGTTGGATACATTAGGTTATCAGCAGTAATTTAGGAATTTTGGACAAGGGTGTGGATAGTTTTGTTAAGGGTTAAGTACTTCTTTGTTCCTAAGATTTTGGGTGATAATCAAAATCATCCCGAAACTTTTTTTTCTTATCAATTTCATCTTAAAAGTTAGAAATTGTTTTAAAATCATCTTTTTCACATAAAATGTTAATTTTAGGATGATTTTACTAATGCATTTGTATCTTAGTTAGTTAATTAGTTAGTTTAGGGCTTTATTTCATGAATTTCAGTCAATAATCAAGTGGTTTCAGTGCTAATCATCACTTATGTGTAAATGAAGAAAATCATTAAACATTAAGTTAAATTTGTGTCATTTATGAATATATGAGCTTGAATTGTAAATTTGTACATTTGATGATTATTCATGATGACAAGAGCCATACTTTGATGCAAGTTTGTTTATTGATTTCTTGTTACAAGGGAATAGAAGTTAAGGAAGAAGGAGCATGAAGAATGCATGTTTTGAAGGCAATGAATGAAAAGAAGCATGTAATTAATCAATGAAGCAAATCAAGAATGAAGCAAGCAAGGCTCGAACCATCACCCTGGGACTTGTTGTGGCGCTTCAAGCGCCACCTAGAGGGAGATTTTGTGAAGCGTTGGACAATTCAAACACCTTCGATACAAGGCTACACAAGGAAGTAATCTAAGGCACCAATAGTGGCGCTTTAGGTGCCCAAATTGGCACTTCAAGCGCCCTTGGCAACCCACCTCCAGGACACCAAGTTGGTGCTTCATTGGTGGCGTCTTAGGCACCCAACTTGACGCCTCAAGCCCCATGTTTCTCCTCTCCAGGACACCAACATTGTGACATATACATGGCGCCTTAGGCGCCCACTTCCACGCCTTAAGCACCCTCCTTCAACACCTCCAGGACTACCAAATTAAAGTTGTGCTTCATTGGTGGTGCCTTAGGCGCCCAAATTAGTTCCTCAACCACCAAGATTTATCACCTCTAAGGACGCCAATTCTAGGCAATCATTTATGGCACCTTAGGCACTGATAAACCCCAATTTTGTGGTTTATCTTGTGCTTATTTTGGGGAATTTTATCACCTTTTCCCACATTTATTCAATGAAATAGCATGGTTTTGTAATTCTCCCTTGATTTGTACTTAAATGTGAAAACATGCTTTTTAGGCCCTAAAATTGGTGATTTTAATTCACTTTAATTCCATTCGATGCCTTGATGTATTTGTTGAGTGATTTAAGGTTTAGAAGGCAAGTATTGAATGGAAGAAGTGAGGAGAAAAGCATGCAAAGTGGGAGAACTCATGAAAAAATGAAGGAACAGTAAAGCTGTCAAGCCTGACCTCTTTGCACTCAATCGACCATAACTTGAGCTACAGAGGTCCAAATGAGGCGGTTTTAGTTGCATAGGAAAGCTAACATCCAGGGCTTCGAAATAATATAAAATTTTCTATATGTTATTTCGCTTTCAGGGGCGTGCACGTGCCATATACGCGTGCGCGCTGATGCTGTCCGTGGCCCACTAAAGAGAAATCGCCCCCAGCAATTTCTGAAGTATTTTGGGCCCAATCCAACTCATTTATGATGCTATTGAAACCAAGGATTGGAGGGAGAATGACTCAAGTAGTCATAATTTAGTTTTCATCATGTTTTAGGGTAGAATTCTAGAGAAAGAGGCTCTCTCATCTCTCTAGAAACTAGGGTAGTTTAGGTTTAATTTTTTCAAATCCATCTTTCAATTCTTGTTTTGATTTCAATTCTCTTTATGTTTTAGTGTTCTATTATCTTAATCTTCTTAGTTTTCTTGTTAATTTCCCTTTTATGCTCTCTTTTATGTTCATGGATGCTCATGTTGGATTTGATTTATTTCTAATGCAATTTAATGTTTGATGTTCTTTTAATTGTTGATTTAAGTTATGATCTTACTTTCCTTGCAAATTGTAGTTGGTAGATTTTACTATTTCTTGCCATTTATTATGCTTTCTTTTATTACCCACCAAGTGTTTGACAAAATGCTTGGTTGGGCTTTAGAGTAGATTTTGAGCATTCTTAGCTTGGAAAGAGTAATTGGGCAATCTTGAGCCATGAAAACCCAACTTATGTTGGTGATTTAGAGTTGTTAGCTAATATTGTTTCCATTGACGCTAATCTTTTGCTAATTTAATTAGTAAGTTGATTAGGACTTTTGGATTGAGATTAGCTAGTCTTATTAGACTTTCTCTCATGGGAGATAATATGATACCTTCTTCCAATGTTGGAGATGACGTAATAAGATAAATTCTTGTTATTATTGTGGTATGATTGATTAGTCTTGTTTGACTTTCTCCCTATTTGTTGAAGTTGACTAAATAAGATAAATTGATCATTGCATGACTAGGAAAGAAAGCCTATGATCTCAACACTTGCCATTAATGTCTCTCTTTATTACTTGCTTTCTTTAGTTACTTGTTTGATTTACTTTTCTTGTCATTTATTTTGTTGCCCTTCTTATCAACCAAACCCCCCTTGCATTTTCATAGCCAATAATTGATCACTTTATTGCAATTCCTTGTGAGACGACCCGGAGTCCAAATACTCCGGTTAATTTTCATTGGGGTTTGTTACTTATGACAACCAAATTTAATTTGATGTGAGAGTTGTTTGTTGGTTTGGAGCTATGCTTACAACGAAGTTCTTCTTTTTATAAGAGAAATTCCTAACCAACAACAATTTTTGCCATCAGGCACCCAAACCTACGCCTCAAGCACCCTTCATCACAAGCCTCCACAAGCATCAATTGAAGGCACATTGGTGGCGACTTAGCCGCCCAAACTGGTGTCTAAATCACCAAGAATGTTACTCTCCAGGGCCACCAATTCTAGGCACTCAAGTATGGCGCCTTAGGTGTCCAAACCCACGCCTCAAGCGCCCTCCTTTATCATACTTCCAGGGCACTAGGTTTAAACATCATGTATGGTGCTTTAGGTGCCCAAATAGGCGCCTCAAATGCCTTCGAGGGAGCAAGTTTTGTGCCTCAAACAAAGCGCTTCAAGCACACAATTTAGAGCCTCAAGCGCCCACTCTCATGCCATCATTCAGGGATCAATTTTGGCCAAAGACAAAGTGCTTCAAGCACTCAAATTGGTGCCTCAAATGCCACTCCTTGTGGCATCCTCCAGAGATTTCATTTGGTGCCAAACTGGGCACCTCAAGTGTCAATCAAGGGAAAAAATTATAAAGCGTTAGAAACTTCAAGCGCCTTCGAAGGCCATGTCTCAAGAAAGAAACCAAGACAAGCTTTAAAGTGGAGCCTCAAGCACCTATTCTTCAAGTTTCAAGTGCCAATCCTCTGAAGCATTCTTTGGTGTAAGGCAAAGTGTGTCATGCAAAGTGTGCCACAAAGTGAGGCACACTTTCTCAAAGAGCATATCCTCTTATGCATTCTAGCTTTAAGTGATTCCAGAGCCCAAGTCAACAAGCCCACAACAAGCCAAGGTTCAAAAACCCAATTGATGAGTGTAGAATGTGGGATGGGATAAATTGTAAATTTAAGTTAGAAAGGGGGTGAATTCTATAAAAGGGGGTTTACGTAGCTAGTTTAGGGGGTTACGCACTACACTTCACTTCTACTTCTCTTATTTCTCTTTTTGTAATTCCTATAGCAATGACCCACTAATTCTCCCTCATTGAGGAGGATAAATCTGTTAAGTTCTAGTGGAATCCACTTTTTATTCTCTAATTTCAATTGATGTAATATTTTTTCTAAGAGATACTTTTGTTGTGAATTCTAAATGATTCTAATGCATTGGAAGATGGTTTGAATCTAAGTTGAGTTTTGTGATTATCTGGAAGGTTGATTCATGAAACTAAACTTGAAAATCTTCTCTCTCAGTTCTCTTTGATTCTCAATTTAGCTTTGATATGTGACATTTAATCAACTAAATTCAAGATCTAGAGAATTGTGTGGCTCTAAATCAGAGGCCAATCTTCATCTCTTCTCATGAGCAATTGATCAAGAAATAGGCAATTGATCAAGTTAAGAAAAATTAAATCACCAAGGAATTGGGGTTTAATTACTTATGATTTGCCAGAGAACAATAATTGCATAATTGAGATAGAGTTGAGATCTAAAAATCCAGAGGAGTTAACATCTCTAATCCTCAATGCTTTCCATCATATAATCTTCTCAATTTCTACTTTATGTTGCCAATTTACACTTCAATTCAATTTCATTATGTAGATCTAATTCTTGCTTATGTTCTTAGTTCCATTATTACTTCTAGTCATTTACTTTTTTGCTCTTTAATTCTCTTTAATTTCTGTCATTTAATTCCTTGCTCTTTAATTTTCAATCATTTACTTCACTGTCAAGTTATTTAGTTTCATGTTATTGTTTGATTGAATCTCCTTGAATTTGATTTGTTTAACTAAAATAGCCAATTGATAAAAATTGCTTGATCTCTCAATCCTTGTGGGAACAATAACCCACTCACCGTGGTATTACTTAATGCGATCTGGTGCACTTGCTGGTAGTTTTGCAGATTAAGTTTGTAGAATTCGTATCATTTACCCCTAATAAAATATCATCTTCCACCCACTAATCACTTCTACCATCATGTATTCATCACCATCACCATTACCATCTCTCTCTCTCTTTCTCTCTCTCCCCACCACCCCACCCGCTATCCTCACCACTAATCACTCTATCACTATCTGCTCATCTCTATTACCAATACTACCACCTCACACAATTTTCTCTATCTATTATCACCATCACTACCCCAATCATTTTTACCTGAATCCTACCACCTAACACAAAGGCACAATCAAATCCCAATAAAAGAATACATGAATCTAAAAAAAAGTAAAAAATAAAAGAAAAGAAATTTCTCAATTCCATAACCTTCTTTTTGGTGTAGAGGGCTTTTTTGTGGTGAAACCAAGGAAGATTGAAGGGCGGCAAAGAGAAGAGGCTGTTGTGGCATAGTACATGAGATTGAGAGAAGAGGAAAGGATGGCGTGGTGTACCTCCTCGAGAAGAGCTTCCAATCCTTGCTCCCGTTGTGATGACCTCTTCGATGACTATGACATCTCCAACCAGAATGAAGATCGCATTGTCTTTGTCGTCGATGTCTCCCTCCTCCACCGTGTCATCCGTAGTGCCGCCACCATCTGTTGAGTCTCCTTCTCACCCGACAATAATAATGCCTCTAGATCAAGCTCAAGAAGAAGCTTTCACTGAATGAAGTCTCTTTGTTTTGTGGTTCTTTAATTTGTGTGTGTGATTCAATCTTTGATTTTGTGGTAATGGTGAATGGTAATAGTGATGAGCAGAATATGAGTAGGTGGTTAGTGGTGAGGATGGGTAGGAGTCTGGCAGAGTATGTTTTTTAATTTTATTTTTATTTAAGGATATTTTGGTCTAAAACTTAATATTTGAGCAAAAAAAAGATCATTTTAAAAATAATTAAAACATTGGAAACGATTTTAAAACAAAAAAAATGTTAGCGATGATTTTGATTTAGGCATAAACTTTGAGTATGAAAAAAGTACTTAATCCTTTTGTCAACTAAAACCCATCCTTTATTGGTACAAAGTTAACTTTGCCTTTTCATGGATAGATTTTTTAGCATTCTGAACCTTTATGGGCAGAAATGATAGTTTAATTTACTCTTTAAATCTTGAGATTTTGCTTCTATCTATAATCTTCCTTAAATTTATGAATTTGTCATAGAACTATGATATTGAGTCTTTCTTCATCATTTAATACTTTAATTTTTACCAAGGTTCTGAAAATAGAACCAGTCATTGAATTAGCATATATTATCAGAAATATGTTTACTATCGTCGAATTTCGCCACAGAAATTACTATCAGATAATTATTTTAAAATTAAATTTAAAAGTTATCGTCATATTTTTTTAATGGTAACTATTTTCCATATTCGTTCCCCTAAATATGCTTATCGTCGGATTTTCAAGTTTTGATGATAACTATTTACCGATGAGATTTTTTCCGTTTGTTTTCATTTGATGGTAATAAAATTATTGATAAACCCCTATTTTATGATTCATCTTATGCCTAAATTGAGTGTTTTTATCAATTCTTCACCCACTTATTCATGTAAATTGCATGATTTTACTATTCCTTCCTTATTTTATGATATATGTGAAAACATGTTTCCTATGCTTTAAAGATATTAATTTTAATTATCCTTTATTACCATTCGATGCCGTGATTTGTGTGTTAATTATTTTCAGGTCTCATAGGACAGGAATGACTTAGAGGACAGAAAGAAAACATACAAAATGGAAGGAAAGCACAAAAATGGAGTTTTGAAGAAAAGGCAGCGACGCGAACGCATGGATGACGCAGACGCGTGCCTAGCGCGAAATGGCACTGACGCGAACGCGTGACTGACACGGACGCGTGCCTTGAGCAGAACGCAAATGACGCAGACGCGTGACCGACGCGTACATGTGACAAGAAAGAACTCCAAACCATGCGAATGTGTGACCCACACGAACGCGTGACAGATGCCACGCGAACTTCAAAATTGTGCAATTTTAGTTATTGGGAACTACAACTAACCACTTTAAAACCACTTCAAGGCATGTTCAGTGTTGTTCCTAAATAACAAACAATTCCGCACATCAAAGATTTTGGATTGTGATTTTTCTTCTCCAACTTTTAACTTGCCTACAATCCAGAAATTTACATCAAATTAACTCAATTCATACTTACATTGCCACTTTATTCCTCTTTTGCCAATCTATGCTTCTATTGATATATTCCTTTTTTGCTTACCTATTTTCCTGCTTTAATTCTTAAACTGTATTATAGAAATTTTGCTTTTCAGGATGTCTGACCCTAAAAGTAAAGGAAAGGGTAAAGCCACCACTGGCAAAAGAAAAAGAGGAGAATCCTATACCTCTATTTTAGATATCCTCCACGACGATTCCTGGTGGGAGAAGAACTTTACCCCGCAGGAAAAGGCCGATCAGCTACTCACTGCCACAGATCCTGTCAAATTTGCCAACAGATACTGTGAGCTTAAGTATCCAGTTTTTGCCACTTCCAGGAACCTATACCTGGAAAGGACCCTCAAAATTTTAGAAGAAATCAAAAATACACTTCAGAACAAATTAAACAGAGAAGTTGGTTCTTCTTGGAGCGAAACTTAGCTAAAGTCAACTCATCCTAGGTCAGAGAATTCTATTGTAACTACTTCAAAACGTCCCTGGATGCAGTACAGCTTAGAGGCAAGCAGATTCTGGTTACTGAGAAAGCAATAGAAGAAATCCTCCAGCTCCTACCTAAATCAGATCAGCCAGATGGTTACCAAAAGGCTAAGGAGGATATGAGATTTATGAGATTTGACTGGGATGCAGTAAAGCAGAGAATAGCTATTGATCTTATTATCCCATGGGTCATGGGCAAGTCTATAGTGGCTCCCAAAGGAATTAAGATCATTTATCTGAATGATGAGGCTCGGCTTTGGCAGCAGATTCTGAGTAACTACGTGATGCCGAGCACTCATGAGATAGAGGTGCCAGCTGCTATGATTACCCTCATCTGGTGTTTGATGGAGGGAAAGGACCTATATTTGCCCCGTTTCATCCGGTATTACATAGCCAGAGTCCATGTCAGAGGCACCCTCCCTTTTTCATACCTGATCACTCAGCTAGGCCGCCGTGCTGAGGTGCCCTGGGAGCTCGCAGATAAGAAGCCAACTGCCGCCGACTGCAAGAAGATTATTCATCACAGCAGGAAGTTTCAGGCTTTGAGCTACAGACCTCTATTTTTCACTGCCTCTGCTGAGGCAGCTACATCTTCTGCTGCCTGATAAACCCATATTTTATGATATATTTTGTGCCCAATTTAAGTGATTTATTCAATCCTTTACCCACTTATTCATGTAATTGCATGGTTTTATTTTCCCTTCCTTATTATGTGATATATGTGAAAAACATGTTTCCTATGCTTTAAGAATAATTATTTTAATTACCCTTTATTACCATTCGATGCCGTGATTTGTGTGTTGAGTAGTTTCAGATCTTCTAAGGCAGGAATGACTTAAAGGATGGAAAGGAAACATACAAAAAATGGAAGAAAAGCACAAAATGGAGTTTTTAAAGAAACTGGCAGCGACGCAAATGCGTGGGCGACGCGGCCGCATGACTGGCGTGAAAAGACAACAACGCAAACGCGTGACTGACGGGATCGCGCGCCACGAGCAAAATGCAGATGACGCGGATGCATGACCGAAGCGAACGCGTGATAAGAAAAACTCCAGATGATGTGACCGCGTAACCCACGCAGACGCGTGACAGAGGCCACGCACCAGAAATTACAGAAAACGCTCCCAGCGATTTCTGAAGCCCTTTTTGGCCCAAATCCAAGTCCAGAAGGCACAGATCAGAGGTTATGAAGTGGGGGAATGCATCCTTTCAAAGGAGAGTCTCCAATTATTCACTTTTCATGATTTAGATGTAGTTTTTAGAGAGAGGTTCTCTCCTTTCTCTCTTTGGATTAGGATTTAGGATTTTTCTCGCTTTCATGATTGCCCCTTTCTATCAGGTTCAACATTCCTTTTTATTATGTTCTCAATTTGACTCATGAGCTTTTCTATGTTACAGATGATTCTTTTAATTAATGTTATTTGAGGTATTTCAGTTTATTATTGCTCTCTTTTATTTATGTTACTGTTGCTTCCAATCTGAAGACATTTTTATTCTAGTAGATTTACTCTTCCCCTTTTTGGTCTTGGTTAAGAAATCAGTAACTCAGGAGTTATCAAACTCAACATGATTGATAATTGTCATCTTTGCTAATTGAATTGAACTTCAATAATTCCAGTCCTTTCTTAGGAATTGACTAGAACCTGAAGATCAGACTAATTAATCCACTTGATCTTCCCTTGCTTTAGTAAAGGCTAACTAAGTGGGAGTAAGACTCAATTCTCATCACCATTGATAAGGATAATTAAGATAGGACTTCCAATTTCTCATACCTTGCCAAAAGTGTGTTTTACAGTTATTTATTTATTTTACTTGTCATTCAAATTACTTGCTCCTTACTTTCAAAACCCCAATTTACAATCTTCATAACCAATAATAAGAACATACTTTCCTGCAGTTCCTTGAGAAGACGACCCGAGGTTTAAATACTTCGGTTATCAATTTATTTAGGGGTTTGTTACTTGTGACAACCAAAACGTTTGTACGAAGGGATTTCTGTCGGTTTAGAAACTATATCTACAACGCGACTATTCTTATAAAATTCTTTACCAGCAAAAATCCTAACGTCAAAATAGCGCCGTTGCCGGGGAATTGCAAACGTGTGCCTTATTATTGGTTATTGTAAATATTTAATTTTGCCTGTTTATTTATTTTATTTTTTCTTTTTAATTTTTATTAACTACTATGAATTCTCACCCCTCTCGCTTTGAGTTTGGTTCTAATATTGTTGAAAGAAGTGAGAGCGATAATAGGAATATGCATCAAGGTCTACACAATCAACGATGGATGGAGCCAAGAGGATCTGATCACCCCTTTAGGCAACAATCCCTTCCAAGATATCATGGACAAAGACAATTCTACAATGCATGCCAAGCTGATAGATATGGTGGACCACCTTGTAACTACCAACAAGCCCCACCCTGTGCTTATAGACCATCCTCTCAACGTAGATTTGAACCAACATACTCACAAGATCCTTTTTAACATTCACCACCGTATGACCCTTATCCACCACAATTCCAATCCGATTACTCCCGAGAACCACCATATTCTTGTTCTGAACCCCCCTTCCCAACCAATGAACCCTCACACCACCCCAACTTCCTATGGACAACAGACTGTGTGTTCTTCTTCAAGGGCAAGCAAAGATGGAAAAAAGCGTACTGGAACTCACTACTGTCGTAACTGAGGTAGTAAATTTAATAGCTTCCCGATATCTGAGGACTCAAAGTACTCCCACAGCTGCATGTGGGAAATCAAAAGAAGAGCGTGGCATGAAGGAGACACTAAAGACCCTGGTGGACAATGAGGAGCATGGCTTTGTACTGGAACAAGTAGAGGAAGCCATGATAGTTGTAGAGGAAGAAGTGGTTGAAGATTTAGGAGATGTTGAACCTCCGTGGGAATCAAATGCCATAAAGGATTCCGCTGAGAAATCCGAAATTGATGTCAAGGAGGACAGTGCACAACCTCCACAGCATATACTTTGTGAAAAATTGGACGGAACAGACCAAGAAGTTGATTCCATGGGCAGTGACGATCTTGCCTCAAGCTCTCCTAGTCACGAACTCACATCCGCAACTGAATTCCTTGAGCCTGAAGAACCTTATCCAAGTGAATACGAAGATGACGTCGAGGTAGATTTCTCTCAACCTCCAGCTTATGACTTAAGTGATGAGGAAGACATTGAAGACTTTGATCAGGACACAGATGCATGCGAAGAAGTTTTCAAAGAAGTGGAGGAATTCACAGAAGATCACAAGGGAGTAGAGCTTACAGAACCACTGGAAACACCTATCCCAAGGCCATTACCACCTAATACAAGCTTCAAGTGGGTACAATCCTTAACATTTATCTTTACTTTTCCACTTGAATATGGTTTGCTTGAAACAGATGGCCAACTTAGAGCTCTCTGCGACATTAAGAGTAAGAGGGAAATGGCTCGCACTCAGAGCTGGTGCACAAGGTTCAATAAGGTTCCACGCTTCAACTCGAAGTGCACGGATTGGCATCATGTTCAATAGAATGGATCTCGGAAAACGTTTGGTTATCTTGGTGAGAATCTCATTTCTAAACCGCCCGGATGGAAAAATATAGATCAAGATGAAGGCGGATTTAAAAGTAAAGTTTGGGATCCTGGAATCTATTCTGACATTCGTCACCCCAGGAGCCTGAGAATCTGTTTGAAGCTGCTCAGAAGCTTTACATGCCTAGCCTGGGACCCCGGAGGCTGTTGGCATTCCAAGCATTAGTGGAGATTTCTGGATGAATTTAAGCATAAGCCACCATAACAGAAAGCTCATCCAATGTCCAACTTAAGGATTTTAACTAAAAGTGCTAGGTGGGAGACAACCCACCATGGTATGGTCATTTCTTTTTCAGTTTCATTTCGTGTTATTTATTTTTATTCTTTTTTCAATTGAACCTGAATATTATTCATTAGCATTGCATACTGCATAATTTCATAATTGCACATATAAAAAAAGGCGTGTGACGTGACCGCATTGCTCATGCAATTGCGTCAGTTGCGAAAATCACCTCCCACGCGTCCGCGTCATTCACGCGGCCGCGTGATTTGGAAATCGGCGTAAAGATCCAACGCCCAGAAAGTTGGGCTGGAATCGTGCGGCTGTTGTGCATTTTGCACAAAACGACCCACGCGGTTGCGTCCCTGACGCGATCGCGTCACTTGCACAACAACCATGCCACGCGATAGCGTGAGCGATGCGTTCGCGTCGCGCAGATATCATAACACCCCAGTGGAGATAGAGAGTTGCGCTGAAACGACGCTGGAATTGTGCGTTTAGCACAATTTCCAGCGACGCGATCGCGTGCCTCACGCGATCGTGTCATTCATCCTTTTACCCATTCCATGCGATCGTGCCACCCACGCGATCGCATCAACCCCCATTCCACCCCAGCCACGAGATCGCGTGCCCCACGCGATCGCGTGGATTCAAATTCATTAACCCCCCCAGTGACGCGAACCCTACCCTGTCGTGCCCCCCCAACCCCTTTCTTCTTCCTCTTCTCTGCAACCCCCCTCTCCACCCCTCGCCACCCACAACCACCACCACTGGCCGCACCACCGTCGACCACCCAGCCGCGATGCCACCCCCTTCTTCCTTCCCTCTCTTTCTTCTTCTTCTCTTCTCTTCTTCCCTCCACCACCGATGCCCCCTCCGCAACCACCACAGCCACCAAGCCACCATCACCGCCGCTCCATCCACCACCAACACCCTCACCCCTTCCCTTCCTTCCTCCTTATCACCTACCCCTCCCATTACCCCCAACAGCAACCCCTGCCACCGGACAGCCGTTCACCGCCATGCCAACCGCCTCAACCACCGTGTCAGCCACCACCGCAACCACCCCCCAGCCATCTCTCTGCCCTACTTTCATTCATACGCCTACCAGGTTCTGCCAAACGCCACTCTTTCAATTCGTAGTTAATTGCATATTTTTTCCGTTTATGTTCAAATTTAGGCTAGTTAGATATGCATGTTGTAGTGGATTCTAGGTGGTTAGGTAGCCTAGGATGTGGTTAGTGAATTTAGGCCTGTTTAATTGTGCTGTTCTTGCTACTTGTTTTACAATTTTCACAATTCTATTGTTGCTGTGATCTAAGTATTGTTCATATGATGTTCTTACTGTTCATGCTGCTATTGCAACTGCTCTTTCATGTTCGTATTATTTATTTCTATTTGCAGTTTATTTTAGTTTATATGAACTATTCTGCTTGCTGTTTATTTTCTGAGAACATCCAATTTTAGTCGGAATGCTGCCCAATTTTCTGTAAATTGTTTTGATTCTCATTCATGTATTGGTTTTGGAATTTTCAATTTTGCTTTCCAAAGCTTTCACCAAACTAATTCCTGAATGCACGGGCCAGTATTCCTATTCCTTTTGTTTCCCCGATTAATAACTCACATTATTGATGATTTGATTTCAAATTTTTGTTTTTGGTATATCTATATGAATCATCAACACCTTGATTTCCTTGCTTAAATATGAGTTGTCTGTTGCTTCAAATTGTGAAATTCTTGTTACTTAGAAACCAATCATCATGCCGCTTACCTTAACTTTCTTTTTACTAACTCACTGATTTTTTATTTCTAACCTCTTTTCAATTTAAAACCACTTTTAACTTTCTAACAACCCCCTCTGCTTTTTGACTCACTGCTCACTTTTACTTTTTAACTCAAGGCATGTTTATGGTTTTTCCTAATTAACATGAATTCTATTACTTTTTGGATTGAAATTTCTCATATCAGCTTTTTATTCCCGAACCAATCCAAATGCACAATTCTTCAACTCATTTAATTATTCTACTGCTCTTTTGCCACTATGTGCTTATTTTGTTATTTGCCTACTTGTTTTCCTATTTTTATTATATCGTAAATTTCTGTTTTTCAAGATTTCTGACACTCAAAGAAAAGGAAAAGGAAAGGCAACAACTGGAAAACGAAAAAGAGGAGAATCCTCTATGTCCATCTTGGACATCATGCATGATGAATCCTGGCGGGAGAAACACTTTACCCCGCAAGAGAAGGCTGACCAGCTACTCCCTGCCACTGATCCCACTAAGTTTGCAAATAGATACTGCCGAGTTGAAGTATCCGGTGTTTGCAACCTCCAGAAACCTGTACCTGGAGCGGACTCTGAAAATTCTGGAAGAACTCCAGCAATACACCTCCGATCAGATCAAACAAAGAGGCTGGTTCTTCCTGGAGAGAAACTTGACAGAGGTCAATGCTTCTTGGGTAAGAGAGTTTTACTGCAATTACTTCAAAACTTCCCTAGATGCAGTGAACCTAAGAGGGAAGCAGATACTGGTCACTGAAGAGGCCATTGAGGATATTCTGCAGCTTCAGCCTAAATCCGATCAGCTTGATGGTTACCAAAAGGTTGAGGAGGACATGCGCTTCATGAAGTTTGACTGGGATGCGGTCAAGGCAAGGATAGCCCTTGACCCAACTGTCCCATGGGTCATGGGTCAGAACACCACCATGCCTAAGGGAATCAAGCGGATATACTTAAATGATGAGGCTCGGCTCTGGCACCAGATCCTGAGCAACTTTATTATGCCGAGTACTCATGAGACAGAGCTACCTGCCGCTATGATCACCCTCCTCTGGTGTGTGATGGAGGGTAAAGACCTGTACCTGCCACGAATCATCCGGTACTACATCGCCAGGGTCCACGTCAGAGACACTCTCCCTTTTCCATATCTAATTACCCAGCTCGGCCGTCGGGCTGACGTGCTTTGGGAGGATGCTGATGAGAAGCCACCTGCTGCAGAATGCAAGAAGATTATCCCCTACAGCAGGAACTTTCTGGCTTTGGGCTATAGACCTCCATTCCTCACTGCCCCTGATGAGACAGCCACACCTTCAGCTGGCCCCTCTTCATCTACTGCTACCCCAACTACCATCACTGCACCTCCACCTACCTCAGAGCCAGTTTATCACCTCGTGCACCGCCTATTTCAGCAGCTAGACCAGATAGAGCACCGCAACCGGTGCCGATATGAGAGATCTGAGCGTCGCAGCAAGCGACGCTATGAGCACCTAAAGCTGATGATACGATCTGGCGGCGACATCCCCTCCGAGCCTGACATACCATCAGAGCCATCTGAGGAGGAGGCGGATAATCATGAGGCGGAGACCCATCCACAGAGAGAGGCTGAGCAGGTAGGTCCAGAGCAGGCTGCATCACAGCAGGAGGAGCCGCATCAGATTCAGCCTGCAGACCCAGAGGTTCCTATTCAGTCAGCACCTCCTCTGCAGCAGACAGATCCTCAGACCACCACCACAGAGACTCCAGCCACACATCATTCCAGTGATGACACTCCTTCACACCCGGCTTGAGTGAGCATCGGGGACGATGCTACATTTTAAGTGTGGGGAGGTCTATTTTTCTTGGTGAACCACTACAGACTCTTTTTATTTTATTTTGTTATTTTTCTGTATTTTTATCTTTATTTTTATTTCACAGTATTTATACATTGCTCTTTTCATGTATTTTTACTCTATTTCTGTATTTTGCACTTTAGTTTATATTTTAGCCAGTTAGTTTAGTTGCAATTCTAATTTATTAGTTATAAAATATATGGATTAATTAGTATAGTTTACCCTTTTAGCATATGATAAGTTTGGTTTAAATTGAAAATAAAAAGGAAGTAAACTAGAGACTTTTACATAATAAAAACAATCCACACCTTGTATATATAGCATTACATGTAAGTTAGTTAATGGTGCACGAATTATGAATCACACTTTTCACAACTCGTACCACTGACCAGCAAGTGCACTGGGTCGTCCAAGTAATACCTCACGTGAGTAAGGGTCGAATCCCACGGAGATTGTTAGTTTGAAGCAATCTATGGTTATCTTGTAAATCTTAGTCAGGAAGTCAATTATGTTTATCAGTTGAATTGCAAATAAACAATAGAGCATGGATTAAAGGTTACTTGTTATGCAGTAATGGAGAATATGTTGGAGTTTTGGAGATGCTTTGTCTTCTGAATCTCTGCTTTCCTCTGTCTTCTTGTTCACGCACGCACGTCCTCCTATGGCAAGCTGTGTGTTGGTGGATCACCGTTGTCAATGGCTACCTTCCATCCTTCCAGTAAAAACTACGCTCACGCGCTCTGTCACAGCACGGCTAATCACCGGTTGGTTCTCGATCCGGTTGGAATAGGATTTACTATCCTTTTGCGTCTGTCACTAACCCCTAGCCTTCAGGAGTTTGAAGCTCGTCACAGTCATTCAATCCTTGAATCCTACTCGGAATACCACAGACAAGGTTTAGACTTTTCGGATTCTCATGAATGCCGCCATCAGTTCTAGCTTATACCACGGAGATTCTGATTAAGGAATCTAAGAGATACTCATTCAATCGTATATAGAACGGAGGTGGTTGTCAGGCACACGTTCATGATTTGAGGAAGGTGATGAGTGTCACAGATCATCACCTCCATCACAGTTAAGCGCGAATGAACATCTTAGATAGGAACTAGCGTGTTTGAATGGAAAACAGAAATACTTGCATTAATTCATTGAGACACAGCAGAGCTCCTCACCCCCAACAATGGGGTTTAGAGACTCATGCCGTCAGAGAATACAAGGGTTTGATCTAAAATGTCATGAGATACAAAATAAGTCTCTAAAAGTTGTTTAAATACTAAACTAGTAGCCTAGGTTTACAACAAATGAGTAAACTATGATGGATGATGCAGAGGCCCATTTCTGGGGCCCACTTGGTGTGTGCTGGGGCTGAGAATTAAGCAATCCACGTGCAGAGGCCATTTGTGGAGTTGAACGCCAGTTTTTGTGCCAGTTTGGGCGTTCAACTCCAGCTTTTGATCCTTTTCTGGCGCTGGACGCCAGAATTGGGCAGAGAACTGGCGTTGAATGCCAGTTTACGTCATCTATCCTTATGCAAAGTATGGAATATTATATATTTCTGGAAAGCCCTGGATGTCTACTTTCCAACGCAATTGGAAGCATGCCATTTCGAGTTCTGTAACTCCAGAAAATCCACTTTGAGTGCAGGGAGGTCAGAATCCAACAGCATCAGCAGTCCTTTTTCAGCCTGAATCAGATTTTTGCTCAGCTCCTTCAATTTCAGCCAGAAAAATACCTGATATTATAGAAAAACACACAACTCATAGTAAAGTCCAGAAATATGAATTTTTCCTAAAAACTAATGGAAATAAACTAAAAACTAACTAAAATATACTAAAAACTATATGAAATTAACCCCAAAAAGTGTATAAAATATCCGCTCATCACAACACCAAACTTAAACTGTTGCTTGTCCTCAAGCAACTAGACAAATAAAATAGAAGACTAATAGGTTGAGAAGCAATAATATCTCAAAGTTTTTTTGCATGAAGCTCATATTCTAAGTAGATGAGCGGGGCTAGTAGCTTTTTGCTTCCGAACAGTTTTGGCATCTCACTTTATCCATTGAAACTCAGAGTGATTGGCATCTATAGGAACTCAGAATTCAGATAGTGCTATTGATTCTCCTAGTTCAGTATGTTGATTCTTGAACACGGCTACTTGATGACAAGTCATCTTAGCCTATTTTAACTAGTCTTTTTCTTTTGATTTCACTTAGTTTTATGCACTTTCTTGTATTATAAATTAGCCATTTGGATTGGAATTGCATGATTTCCTTAATTCAAGCAACCACCTCTTAATTGATACAAAATCATGAGATTCAAGCCAACTTTAGTTGATAACTAATTGATTTATAAACCTTGTGAATTTTGTGATACTTTGATTGGTTGTTTTGATTACTTGTAGGTGAAGAAAGGAAACAAAAGATGTGCCAACATTATGGAAGAAGGTTGCAAGAATGGGTTTAAGAAAATGGAATTCACGTTTGAGCTAACGTTTGAGTCAAACGTCAACTCAAACGTGAGTAGCAGTTGAAGAACACCCTGGGGAAAGCCAACGTTTGCGCCAACGTTTGCCTCAAACGTTGAGGTCAAACGTTGGCTGAAGAATGAAGCTCATGGAAGGCAACGTTTGAGCCAACGTTTGCCTCAAACGTGAGGTCAAACGTTGGCTCCAAAAGAGAAGAGAATTGAAGCTCCTGGGAAGGCAACGTTTGCGCCAACGTTTGCCTCAAACGTGAGGTCAAACGTTGGCGCCAAAGAGAAGAGAAATGGCATCCCTGGAGGCAGCAACGTTTGAGCCAACGTTTGACTCAAACGTGAGGTCAAACGTTGGCGCCAAACAGCATGAAGGGGGCACACTTCAAACAAGAATAACTTGAGTTGTAGATGTCCAATTGAGGTGATTCCAAGTGGGTTAGAAAGCTGACATTCAGAGCTTTCCAACCATATATAATAGTATCTATTGGGCACAAAAATTGGCAACACAACAAGAGGACAAAGTAGCCCCAAGAAGCATGCAAGAGGGAAGAACCACGTTTGAGCTCACGTTTGACCTCAAACGTTAGCTCAAACGTGGATGACAGCAAATGGCCTATGCTGCATAATTTCACTCAAGTAACGTTTGAGTCAACGTTTGACTCAAACGTTGGCTCAAACGTGAATGACTCATGGCCCGGTTCACTAATGGATTTCTTCCCAACACCAAGAGCAATCAACGGAGGCTACTATCAACCCAATTCCATCAAGACCAAAGGCCCAATTCAATGCTTAATGATCTCATTGGAAGAAAGTGTATAAATAGCTTAGGATTTGAAATTTTTAGGGGAGCTTTTTCCTTTTGAGTTTTTACTGAGTGATTTTGGGAGAGAGCTTTTGGTTTTGAGCTACTTGGAGTGATCTTTAATTTCTTTGTCTTGGGGAAGGAGAATTCATTTCTCTTCCTCTTAGTTTTATTGCTTTCAATTTCAATTACACTTGTCTTGGATCTTGGGTTGGAGATTTGAAGAAATTCTGTTTCAATCTCATCCTTGGATCTCTCTGCTTATTTACTGAATTTAAATTTCTGTCTCTGTTACTTACTTCTCATCTACTTTCCTTGCAATTTACAATTCCCTTGAAATTGTTCTTGTTGGATCTAGGAAGGCATTGAGATCTAGACTTGGTTTTCTAGTCTCTAGGCCCTGAGATCTAAATTCCCAATTTACATTTTGTTTCTTGCTTTTAATGTTCATTTACTTTACTGCTTCAAGATCCGTTTCAATCCCAATTCCCTTTTACTCTTCTATTTAATGCAATTCAACTTCTCCTTGTTTAAATTCTGCAAATCCATTCCCCAATTCCCTTTATAATTCCAGCCGTTTACATTTCTTGCACTTTAAGATTTCGCAATTTACATTTCTTGCATTCTAAGTTTCTGCTATTTAATTTCTTGTTCTTTAAGATTCAGCACTTTAATTCCCTGTTCTCTTTACTTCCATGCAATTTAATTTCTGCAAATCACAAATCACCCAACCAAAACTTGATTCGCTTGACTAAATCAACCACTAAACTAAAATTGCTCAATCCTTCAATCCCTGTGGGATCGACCTCACTCCCGTGAGTTTTTATTACTTGATGCGACCCGGTGCACTTGCCGGTTAGTTTTGGGTATTTTGGAAGATTCAGTTTTCCACAAATTTTCCCATCAAGTTTTTGGCGCCGTTGCCGGGGATTGATTAGATTGACAATGATTAAGTGAAGTGGTAATCTAGATCAAGCACTTTTTCTTTAATTTTTGATTAACCCACTAACTGTTTGAAGTTTTGCCTGAGCTAATAGAAACCTCATTCTAGCAATAGAGTGAAATTTCCTTGGCTCATCCTGCTGAATATGATTTTCATAGCTTGAAAAACAAACGAGAGGAGTGGTTTTCGTTCATTACTCTCTCAAGTTTGCCAACTGTTTGATACTTTGTGTCAACTGATCCTTCAATCATATCCTGGCCTGAATATGCTCTATCTTCACTTGAATTGGTTGTAACTGTGCAGATCATGGAAGGGAACTCAACAAATTTTAGCAATCATGAGAGTAATACCCCCACCTTGGATGATAATGTAACCCATAGTTCGAAGCAACTATCCATAGCCATGAATGATGTTGCCCAATGGTTTGAAGCTTTTCCACAAGGAAGCATTATCGGATGGGAAGAACTGATGAATGGACTCCTAGTCAAATTTAACCCGTCACAAAGAGTTGTTAAGCAAGAGGCAGAAGTGCATTCATTAGAGAAAGAAATTGAAGGTGCTCGTGCAGTAATAAGCCAAAACAAGCAGATGCATCAGCAAACTCTACAACAATTAGATATGATGGCTAGAAAAATCACTGAGTTGAGACATACTGTAGTACATACATACAACCTGACTCAAAGCTCATATGGGTGTAATCAAGCTGAACACAGCTTTAGGGCCATTAACCATGAGCAACAAAGCTATGAGCAACTACAAGCTCCAAGCAATCTCTTTAGCATGCTCCAGAACAAGCCTCAGAATGATGTGTATAATCCACCTTGGAAAACTCATTCTAATGGGAGGGGGGTTGAGAACCAAAACCAAAGACTAGGGGACTTCAACTGCAACAATCCCAACTTCAAAAATCAACTTAAAACACACCCCCACAACAACAATCACACACACTTCCAACCCCGTCTCACCTCACCATTCGCTCAAAATGACCTTCGTCAACCACCACAATTGCCACAACCACTTCCAACCTTTCAAAGAATCTATATTCTAGAAATGCTGATGGAGAGGTCCATAAAAATTCAAGAAATGATGGCAATAGAGCGGGAAGAAATAAAGAAACATCAAGAGGTGATAAGCAAGAACCAGGAGGCTTCACTCAGAAGGCTTGAAAGGCAGGTGGAACAATTAGTGCAAAACCTTGCTGAATTGGGTGAGAAAAAGGGGACTCTGAACCCAAAGAGCCATGAAAAGGATGCTGGGTTGAAAGAGAAGGAAGTCATGGAGGAAAGTAAGAAAGCTATGGAGAGAGAAACAGAAGGAAGGAAATCCACAGCAAGAGGAGGAATCCTGAGGCAACAGAAGCCTCAACTGCCATAAGCACAAAATGATGAATATCAAGCTAGTGACAATAAAAGAGCGCTTGTTGGGAGGCAACCCAACCTGAGGTAGTTTTCTTTTCATATCTAATTCAATAAAAAGGTTAATTAGTTTTATCTATATTGCAAGAAGCTAAGTTTGGTGTTGCACACCAAAACAGTCTAAGGGAGAATGAAAGATTCTAAGTTTGGTGTTCCACCAAAATCCCATCATAAAACACATTCTTATTTTCTGCATAATGCTGGCTTCAAGCAGGTTATATAAACTAGTTAATTATTCTGCTATTTCCTAAGTTTTCAGTTTTATTACTTTTGAAAAAGAAAAAGAGTTTTACACATGGTTAATTGACGCACAAGAACCATTGGCAAGGTACTAAGTTTGGTGTTCCCACACCAAAGTAAGTACAAAGGCCCACAAATAAATCATGCATGCTAACCACTGTTTCTAAGTGCTTGGGGAACAAGCAACTTTCAATATCATTGCAGAGGTCCATACAAGCTGTTGGAAGGATTAAGCATCATCAACCAAAGAAACAAAAGATGAACCTAAAGGCCAGCAATGATGATGATGAGAAGAAGGAAAGCAAGTAAACTTCAATAGGTTGTATTGTTAAGTGACTGTTTTGCATCAAATATTGCTGTAATTGAAAGTTGGATTGTATCCTTATTTACTCTGCCTGTCTGCATAGTATAGTTTTTATATATACCCCTGCCTGCCTGCATAGCATAGTCTTTCTTTATAATTCAATAAGCAAGAGGCTTGATCATTCGCAACATTCTTATCTTCAAAACTTGTTTGCACTCAATTTTCAAGAAATGCATCACATGAAAGTTCTTTGAAAAGAAGGATTGAGGAATCAATCAATTTTGAGACAAGCAAAAGATTGGGAGAAGTGGTGGTTCTAGTTGTGTGATTTTGTATTGAGGTTGCATGCTTGTGAAAACTTGCATGGGAGCTCATAGGCAGGACATGAAGTTCAAAGAAGTATTGTGGAGATTCTCAAAAATTTATTGATCCAAGAAGCAGCAAACAAAACAAAAGAAAATAAAGAAAATACAAAAGCAAAAAAAAAAAGAGAACATGGCCCAAGGCTCTGAGCATCAATTACTAGGCAGAAAAAGAAAGAAAGAAACAAAAACTCAAAGAGTTGTTATCCTAGTAAATGCTTGTGGTTGAAGTGTGTCAAGGAAAGAGGCTTGAGCAAGTAAATCCTTAGGGGTGCTTTAACACCTAATACCTTAAAACCAACTGGTTTAGGAGTATTGATTGAAAGCTTATCTAAAGAGCCGCTTTGAGACATGATACTTAGAGTCGAGGCCAAAGCACAGAAACTATAAGCTGCTTCAAGGTGATTACATATAAAGAGATCTCCATGATACCATTCGGATGAAAATCCTAAGACCTACGACTCCCAATATGTAAGGACTAGTGAGCACTGAAGCCCTTGCATGAGCATATGATTTAGAGTTCACCCCACTGTTACTTGATCACTTCACTCACTGTACTTTACAAGTGTTCCTCAATCCATCTTAATTGAAAGAATCTCTGAGCATAATTCATTTCTTGCTTGAGGACAAGCAAGCTTTAAGTTTGGTGTTGTGATGACAAGTCATCTTAGCCTATTTTAACTAGTCTTTTTCTTTTGATTTCACTTAGTTTTATGCACTTTCTTGTATTATAAATTAGCCATTTGGATTGGAATTGCATGATTTCCTTAATTCAAGCAACCACCTCTTAATTGATACAAAATCATGAGATTCAAGCCAACTTTAGTTGATAACTAATTGATTTATAAACCTTGTGAATTTTGTGATACTTTGATTGGTTATTTTGATTACTTGTAGGTGAAGAAAGGAAACAAAAGATGTGCCAACATTATGGAAGAAGGTTGCAAGAATGGGTTTAAGAAAATGGAATTCACGTTTGAGCTAACGTTTGAGTCAAACGTCAACTCAAACGTGAGTAGCAGTTGAAGAACACCCTGGGGAAAGCCAACGTTTGTGCCAACATTTGCCTCAAACGTTGAGGTCAAACGTTGGCTGAAGAATGAAGCTCATGGAAGGCAACGTTTGAGCCAACGTTTGCCTCAAACGTGAGGTCAAACGTTGGCTCCAAAAGAGAAGAGAATTGAAGCTCCTGGGAAGGCAACGTTTGCGCCAACATTTGCCTCAAACGTGAGGTCAAACGTTGGCGCCAAAGAGAAGAGAAATGGCATCCCTGGAGGCAGCAACGTTTGAGCCAACGTTTGACTCAAACGTGAGGTCAAACGTTGGCGCCAAACAGCATGAAGGGGGCACACTTCAAACAAGAATAACTTGAGTTGTAGATGTCCAATTGAGGTGATTCCAAGTGGGTTAGAAAGCTGACATTCAGAGCTTTCCAACCATATATAATAGTATCTATTGGGCACAAAAATTGGCAACACAACAAGAGGACAAAGTAGCCCCAAGAAGCATGCAAGAGGGAAGAACCACGTTTGAGCTCACGTTTGACCTCAAACGTTAGCTCAAACGTGGATGACAGCAAATGGCCTATGCTGCATAATTTCACTCAAGTAACGTTTGAGTCAACGTTTGACTCAAACGTTGGCTCAAACGTGAATGACTCATGGCCCGGTTCACTAATGGATTTCTTCCCAACACCAAGAGCAATCAACGGAGGCTACTATCAACCCAATTCCATCAAGACCAAAGGCCCAATTCAATGCTTAATGATCTCATTGGAAGAAAGTGTATAAATAGCTTAGGATTTGAAATTTTTAGGGGAGCTTTTTCCTTTTGAGTTTTTACTGAGTGATTTTGGGAGAGAGCTTTTGGTTTTGAGCTACTTGGAGTGATCTTTAATTTCTTTGTCTTGGGGAAGGAGAATTCATTTCTCTTCCTCTTAGTTTTATTGCTTTCAATTTCAATTACACTTGTCTTGGATCTTGGGTTGGAGATTTGAAGAAATTCTGTTTCAATCTCATCCTTGGATCTCTCTGCTTATTTACTGAATTTAAATTTCTGTCTCTGTTACTTACTTCTCATCTACTTTCCTTGCAATTTACAATTCCCTTGAAATTGTTCTTGTTGGATCTAGGAAGGCATTGAGATCTAGACTTGGTTTTCTAGTCTCTGGGCCCTGAGATCTAAATTCCCAATTTACATTTTGTTTCTTGCTTTTAATGTTCATTTACTTTACTGCTTCAAGATCCGTTTCAATCCCAATTCCCTTTTACTCTTCTATTTAATGCAATTCAACTTCTCCTTGTTTAAATTCTGCAAATCCATTCCCCAATTCCCTTTATAATTCCAGCCGTTTACATTTCTTGCACTTTAAGATTTCGCAATTTACATTTCTTGCATTCTAAGTTTCTGCTATTTAATTTCTTGTTCTTTAAGATTCAGCACTTTAATTCCCTGTTCTCTTTACTTCCATGCAATTTAATTTCTGCAAATCACAAATCACCCAACCAAAACTTGATTCGCTTGACTAAATCAACCACTAAACTAAAATTGCTCAATCCTTCAATCTCTGTGGGATCGACCTCACTCCCGTGAGTTTTTATTACTTGATGCGACCCGGTGCATTTGCCGGTTAGTTTTGGGTATTTTGGAAGATTCAGTTTTCCACAAATTTTCCCATCACTACTTTATGAGTCTTGGCCGTGGCCCTAAGCACTTTGTTTTCCAGTATTACCACTGGATACATAAATGCCACAGACACATAATTGGGTGAACCTTTTTAGATTGTGACTCAGCTTTGCTAAAGTCCCCAATTAGAGGTGTCCAGAGTTCTTAAGCACACTCTTCTTTTTGCTTTGGACCTTGACTTTAACCGCTCAGTCTCAAGTTTTCACTTGACACCTTCACGCCACAAGCACATGGTTAGGGACAGCTTGGTTTAGCCGCTTAGGCCAGGATTTTATTCCTTTAGGCCCTCCTATCCACTGATGCTCAAAGCCTTGGGATCCTTTTTATTTGCCCTTTCTTTTTGGTTTTAAGGGTTATTGGCTGTTTGCTCTTGCCTCTTGGTTTTAAGAGCTTTTGGCTTTTTCTGCTTGCTTTTTCTTTTTCTTTCTTTTTTTTTTTCTGTAAGCTTTGTTCTTTGCTGCTTTTTCTTGCTTCAAGAATCATTTTTATGATTTTTCAGATTATCAATAACATGTCTCATGTTCATCATTCTTTCAAGAGCCAACATATTTAACAGTCTTAAACAACAATTTCAAAAGACATATGCATTGTTCAAGCATTCATTCAGAAGACAGAAAGCATTGCCACCACATGTTACTAATTAGAATTTTTCTTATTAAAGACTCGAAATTTTATTGCCTCTTATTCAAAAGATCTACTATTTTATTCATGTTTGCTGATGATGAGAAAAATAGACTATAACTTAATTGGGGATAAAATCAAACTAGACACTAATTACTACTAATGATCATGTAATGAAGACACAAACATAGATAAGCACTTAACATAGAGAAAACGAGAAACAGAGAAAGTAAGAACAAGGAACGAGTCCACCTTAGTGATGATGGCATTTCCTTCTTGAGGCACCAATGATGTTCTTGAGCTCTTTTATGTCTCTTCCTTGCCTTTGTGGCTTGATTCCTAGTGATTTTTGGTATTTCTATCCTCAGTTGCTTCCAATAATTATGTGGAGGGAAGTGCATCCCCTGAGGTATCTCTTGATTTGCAGCCACATGTTCTACCACTGAGCTATAGATCCTTCACATAATTGTTTTACCACACCAAACTTAGAATGTTGCTCGCCCTTGAGCAAAAGAAGAGGGAATAGATGAAGAAGAAGATGTGGAAAGAAAAAAAACTAGGATTATGAGGAGGGAAGGTGGGGATCCTGTGGGGTCCACAGATCTTGAAATGATCTTGTGAGGTCCACAGATCTTGAGGTGTCAAGGCATTTACATCCCTGCACCAATTTGGGCATGCAAAATGCCCTTGCACACAACTCTGGGCGTTCAGCGCCAGGTTGGTGCCCATTTTGGGCGTTTAACGCCCATTTACTAGCCATTTCTGGCGTTGAACGCCAGAACCATGCTTGTTCTGGGCGTTCAGCGCCAGGATGTTGCCCATTTTGGGCGTTCAGCGCCAGAACCATGCTCTGTTCTGGCGTTGAACGCCAGATAGGTGCTTCCTCCAGGGTGTGATTTTTCTTCTGCTGTTTTTGATTCCGTTTTCAATTTTTAATATTTATTTTGTGACTCCACATGATCATGAACCTAATAAAACATGAAAAACCATGAAAATAAATAAAAATTGGGTTGCCTCCCAACAAGCGCTTCTTTAATGTCCTTAGCTGGACCTTGCTGAGCTTTTAATCTAGCTTCAGCCTTGAGCATTCTTGCTCAATGTTGCCTTCAAGATAATGCTTGATTCTCTGTCCATTGACAATGAACTTCTTATCAGAATCAATATCTTGAAGCTCCACATAACCATATGGTGATACACTTGTAATCACGTATGGTCCCCTCCACCGGGATTTCAGTTTCCCGGGGAATAGCCTGAGTCTAGAGTTAAACAACAGAACCTTCTGTCCTGGTTCAAAGATTCTAGATGACAGCTTTCTGTCATGCCACTTTTTTTATTTTTCTTTATATAGCTTGGCATTTTCGAAAGCTGTGAATCTGAACTCCTCTAGCTCATTTAGCTGGAGCAATCTTTTTTCTCCTGCTAATTTGGCATCAAAGTTTAGGAATCTGGTTGCCCAGTAGGCCTTATGTTCCAGTTCCACGGGCAGGTGACATGCCTTACCATACACCAGTTGGTATGGAGAGGTCCCTATAGGGGTCTTGAATGCTGTTCTGTAAGCCCACAGAGCATCATCCAAGCTCCGTGCCCAATCCTTTCTACGGGTATTTACTGTCCGTTCCAGGATTCTCTTTAATTCTCTATTAGAGACTTCAGCTTGCCCATTGGTTTGTGGATGATATGGAGTGGCCACCTTGTGGTGAATTCCATACCGAACCATGGCAGAGTAAAGTTGTTTATTGCAGAAGTGAGTGCCCCCATCACTGATTAGTACTCTAGGGACACCAAACCTGCTAAAGATATGTTTCTGGAGGAACTTCAGCACTGTTTTAGTATCATTGGTGGGTGTGGCAATAGCCTCAACCCATTTTGATACATAGTCAACTGCCACCAGAATATAAGTGTTTGAGTATGATGGTGGGAAAGGTCCCATGAAGTCAATTCTCCATACGTCAAACAACTCAATCTCCAAGATTCCTTGTTGAGGCATCGCGTAACCATGAGGCAGATTGCCAGCTCTTTGGCAACTGTCACAGTTACGTACAAACTCTCGGGAATCTTTATAGAGTGTGGGCCAATAGAAGCCACATTGGAGGACCTTGGTGGCTGTTCGCTCACCTCCGAAATGGCCTCCATATTGTGATCCATGGCAATGCCATAGGATCCTCTGTGCTTCTTCTCTAGGCACACACCTACGGATTATTCCGTCTGTACATCTCTTAAAGAGATAGGGTTCATCCCACAAGTAATACTTTGCATCAGTGATTAATTTCTTCTTTTGTATCCTGTTGTACTCCTTGGGTATGAACCTTGCAGCTTTATAGTTTGCAATATCGGCAAACCATGGTGCTTCCTGAATGGCAAATAGATGCTCATCAGGAAACGTCTCAGAGATCTCAAGAAAGGGGAGGGACGTCCATTCCACTGGCTCTATCCGGGACAGATGGTCAGCCACTTGGTTTTCTGTCCCTTTTCTGTCTCTTATTTATATATCAAACTCTTGCAGAAGCAATACCCATCTGATGAGCCTGGGTTTTGAATCCTGCTTTGTGAGTAGATATTTAAGAGCAGCATGGTCAGTATACACAATCACTTTTGATCCTACTAAGTATGATCTGAACTTGTCAATGGCGTAAACCACTGCAAGTAATTCTTTTTCTGTGGTTGTGTAATTTTTCTGGGCATCATTTAGAACGCGACTGGCATAATAAATGACATGCAGAAGCTTGTCATGCCTCTGTCCCAATACTGCACCAATGGCATGATCACTGGCATCACACATTAGCTCAAATGGCAACGTCCAGTCTGGTGCAGAAATGACTGGTGCTGTGACCAGCTTAGCTTTCAGTGTTTCAAACGCCTGCAGGCACTCTGTGTCAAACACAAATGGCGTGTCAACAACTAGCAGATTGCTTAGAGGTTTTGCAATTTTTGAAAAATCCTTTATAAACCTTCTATAGAATCCTGCATGCCCCAGAAAGCTTCTGATTGCCTTAACATTGGCAGGTGGTGGTAATTTTTCAATTACCTCTATTTTTGCTTGATCTACCTCTATTCCCTTGTTTGAGATTTTATGCCCAAGGACAATCCCTTCAGTCACCATGAAGTGACATTTTTCCCAGTTTAAAACTAGGTTGGTCTCTTGGCATCTTTTCAGAACAATTTTTAGGTGATCAAGACAGGAGCTGAATGAGTCTCCATATACTGAGAAGTCATCCATGAAGACTTCCAGAAATTTTTCCACCATATCAGAGAAAATAGAGAGCATGCATCTCTGGAAGGTTGCAGGCGCATTACACAGCCCAAATGGCATCCTTCTATAGGCAAACACTCTAGATGGACATGTGAATGCTATTTTCTCTTGATCCTGGGGATCTACTGCAATCTGGTTATAGCCTGAGTAGCCATCCAAAAAGCAGTAATACTCATGACCTGCCAGTCTTTCTAGCATCTGGTCTATGAATGGTAAAGGAAAATGATCCTTTCTGGTGGCTGTATTGAGTCTTCTGTAGTCAATACACATGCGCCATCCTGTAACTGTTCTTGTAGGAACCAGTTCATTCTTTTCATTATGAATCACTGTCATGCCTCCCTTTTTTGGGACGACTTGGACAGGGCTCACCCAGGGGCTATCAGAAATAGGATAAATAATCACAGCCTCCAGTAATTTGGTGACCTCTTTCTGCACCACTTCTTTCATGGCTGGATTTAGCCGCCTCTGTGGTTGCACCACTGGTTTGGCATTATCCTCCAATAAGATTTTGTGCATGCATCTAGCTGGGCTTATGCCCTTAAGGTCACCTATGGACCACCCAAGAGCTGTCTTGTGTGTCCTTAGCACTTGAATAAGTGCCTCCTCTTCCTGTGAATTTAAAGCAGAGCTTATGATCACTGGAAAAGTGTCACCTTCTCCCAAAAACGCATATTTCAAGGATGGTGGTAGTGGCTTGAGCTCGGGTTTAGGAGGTTTTTCCTCTTTCAGAAGAAAGTTCAGAGGCTCTTTCATGTCCTCTGAATCCTCCAAATCAGGCTGAACATCTTTAAAGATGTCTTCCAACTCTGATTCGAGACTCTCAACCATGTTGATCTCTTCTACCAAAGAGTCAATAAGATCAACTTTCATGCAGTCTGTTGATGTGTCTGGATGCTGCATGGCTTTGACAGCGTTCAACTTGAACTCATCATCATTGACTCTCAGGGTTATTTCCCCCTGTTGGACGTCAATGAGGGATCGCCCAGTTGCTAGGAAGGGTCTTCCTAGAATGAGAGTAGCACTCTTGTGCTCCTCCATTTCCAGCACAACAAAGTCAGTGGGAAAGGCGAATGGCCCAACTCTGACAATCATGTCCTCAATCACGCCTGATGGGTATTTAGTGGAACCATCAGCAAGTTGGAGACATATCCGGGTTGGTTTAACTTCTTCAGTTAAGCCAAGCTTCCTGATAGTGGATGCAGGTATTAGGTTGATGCTTGCCCCAAGATCGCATAAAGCTGTCTTGGTGCAATTATCTTCTAATATGCATGGTATCAGAAAGCTCCCAGGGTCTTTAAGCTTTTCAGGAAAGCTCTTCAGAATGACTGCACTGCATTCTTCAGTGAGGAGAACTCTTTCTGTTTCTCTCCAATCCTTTTTATGACTCAAGATCTCTTTCATGAACTTGGCATAAGAAGGTATTTGCTCAAGTGCTTCTGCAAATGGAATCTTTATTTCAAGAGTCCTGAGATAATCTGCAAAGCGAGCAAATTGCTTATCCTGCTCCTCTTTCCGGAGTTTTTGAGGATAAGGTATCTTGGCTTTATATTCTTCAACCTTAGTTGCTGCAGGTTTATTGCCTACAGAAGTGGTTGAAGAAGCCTTTTTAGAGGGGTTGTTATCAGCATTTGTGTGTGTCTGATCCCTCACTGGCAATTGAGTGCCAGAGTCAGAAGCTGGAGTGACGTTAGACGCCAGCTCCCTGTCTGTTCCTGGCGTCTGAACGCCAGAAATGTGCCTATTTTGGACGTTCAGCGCCGGATCCTGCCCATTTTGGGCGTTCAATGCCAGATTCTTGCCCATTTCTGGCGTTGAACGCCAATCCTGCCTTGTTTCTGGCGTTGAACGCCAGTTGTGGGCATGGTCTGGGCGTTCAGCGCCAGCCTTCCACCAATTTTCTGGCGTTTTAGCGCCAGAATTATTTTTCCCTGGGCTCTTACTGTCCTCAGGTGAATCTTTGGTGGGTTGCTCATTTCTTGACTTTTTGCTGCCTTGAGGTGAGATATTTAATGTCTTCCCACTTCTTAATTGAACTGCTTGGCATTCTTCTGTTATTTGCCTTGACAGCTGCTGCTTTGTTTGCTTAAACTGTTCTTCCATATGTATATTAGCCATCCTTGTCTCTTGTAGTCTATCTTTGAATTCGGCTAACTGCCTTGTTAGGAAGTCCAATTGCTGATTGAATTCAGCAGCTTGTTCTACAGGACTGAGTTCAGCAGTTGCTGTTTTAACCTCTTCTTTCATGGAAGGGTCACTGCTTAGATATAGATGCTGATTCCTGGCAACTGTATCAATGAGCTCTTGAGCCTCTTCAATTGTCTTTCTCATGTGGATAGATCCACCAGCTGAGTAATCTAGAGACATCTGAGCTCCTTCTGCAAGCCCATAGTAGAAGATGTCTAACTGAACCCACTCTGAGAACATTTCAGAGGGGCATTTTCGTAGCATCTCTCTGTATCTCTCCCAGGCATCATAAAGAGATTCATTATCTCCTTGCTTGAAGCCTTGGATGTCCAGCCTTAGCTGTGTCATCCTTTTTGGAGGGAAATATTGATTCAGGAATTTTTCTGTCAGCTGTTTCCATGTCCTTATGCTGGCCTTAGGTTGGTTATTCAACCACCTCTTAGCTTGATCTTTTACAGCAAATGGAAACAGTAATAGTCTGTAGATATCCTGATCTATTTCTTTATCATGTACTGTGTCAGCAATCTGTAGAAACTGTGCCAGAAACTCTGTAGGTTCTTCCTGTGGAAGACCGGAATACTGGCAACTTTGCTGCACCATGATAATGAGCTGAGGATTCAACTCAAAGCTACTGACTCCAATGGAGGGTATGCAGATACTACTCCCATATGAAGCAGTAGAGGGGTTAGAATATGACCCCAGAGTCCTCCTGGACTGTTCATTTCCGCTTAGGTCCATGATGGAGAAAGGGAGATGATGTAAAATAGAAAGAAAAAAAATATTTTTATTTATTTATTTATATATTTATTTCGAAAATGAAATAAATTAAAATAAATAAAAATTGAGTGAAGATTTTCGAAAAACTGAGGAGAGAGAAAGTGGTTAGGAAGTTTTGAAAAGGATATGATGAATTTTTTTTTTAAAAAAAAAGTTTTAAATTTTGAAATAAAAAATCTGAATTTTTAGAAATATATTTCGAAAAATTGTTTTTAAAATAGAGAGAAAAGATATTTTTTATTTTTAAGAGGAAAGAGAAAAACAATAAGATAGCACAAGATTTAAAATTTTTAGATCTAATGCTCCCTATTTTCGAAAATTTTGGAGGGAAAACACCAAGGAATACCAAACTTAAAAATTTTAAGATCAAGTCACAAGGAAAACTCAAGAACACGAAGAAAGAACACCAAACTTAAAATTTTTAGAAAACCAAACCAAAATTTTCGAAAATTTTAAGGAAAATCAACAAGAAAACACCAAACTTAAAGTTTGGCACAGGATCTAATAGAGAAATTATTTTTGAAAACTAATTTTAAAAAGAAAATAAGGATTCTAAAATTTTAACACGACAATAATAAGAGACTCTAAACAAAAAAAGAAATTTTTCCTATTCTAAGCAACAAAATAATCCGTCAGTTGTTCAAACAAGAACAATCCCCGGCAACGGCGCCAAAAACTTGCTGCACGAATTATGAATCACACTTTTCACAACTCGTACCACTGACCAGCAAGTGCACTGGGTCGTCCAAGTAATACCTCACGTGAGTAAGGGTCGAATCCCACGAAGATTGTTGGTTTGAAGTAATCTATGGTTATCTTATAAATCTTAGTCAGGAAGTCAATTATGTTTATCAGTTGAATTGCAAATAAACAATAGAGCATGGATTAAAGGTTACTTGTTATGCAGTAATGGAGAATATGTTGGAGTTTTGGAGATGCTTTGTCTTCTGAATCTCTGCTTTCCTCTGTCTTCTTGTTCACGCACGCACGTCCTCCTATGGCAAGCTGTGTGTTGGTGGATCACCGTTGTCAATGGCTACCTTCCATCCTTCCAGTGAAAACTACGCTCACGCGCTCTGTCACAGCACGGCTAATCACCGGTTGGTTCTCGATCCGGTTGGAATAGGATTTACTATCCTTTTGCGTCTGTCACTAACGCCCAGCCTTCAGGAGTTTGAAGCTCGTCATAGTCATTCAATCATTGAATCCTACTCGGAATACCACAGACAAGGTTTAGACTTTCCGGATTCTCATGAATGCCGCCATCAGTTCTAGCTTATACCACGGAGATTCTGATTAAGGAATCTAAGAGATACTCATTCAATCGTATATAGAACGGAGGTGGTTGTCAGGCACACGTTCATGATTTGAGGAAGGTGATGAGTGTCACAGATCATCACCTCCATCACAGTTAAGCGCGAATGAACATCTTAGATAGGAACAAGCGTGTTTGAATGGAAAACAGAAATACTTGCATTAATTCATTGAGACACAGCAGAGCTCCTCACCCCCCAACAATGGGGTTTAGAGACTCATGCCGTCAGAGAATACAAGGGTTTGATCTAAAATGTCATGAGATACAAAATAAGTCTCTAAAAATTGTTTAAATACTAAACTAGTAGCCTAGGTTTACAACAAATGAGTAAACTATGATGGATGATGCAGATGCCCACTTCTGGGGCCCACTTGGTGTGTGCTGGGGCTGAGAATTAAGCAATCCACGTGCAGAGGCTATTTGTGGAGTTGAACGCCAGTTTTTGTGCCAGTTTGGGCGTTCAACTCCAGCTTTTGATCCTTTTCTGGCGCTGGACGCCAGAATTGGGCAGAGAACTGGCGTTGAACGCCAATTTACGTCATCTATCCTTGTGCAAAGTATGGACTATTATATATTGCTGGAAAGCCCTGGATATCTACTTTCCAACGCAATTGGAAGCATGCCATTTCGAGTTCTGTAACTCCGGAAAATCCACTTTGAGTGCAGGGAGGTCAGAATCCAACAGCATCAGCAGTCCTTTTTCAGCCTGAATCAGATTTTTGCTCAGCTCCTTCAATTTCAGCCAGAAAAATACCTGAAATTACAGAAAAACACACAACTCATAGTAAAGTCCAGAAATATGAATTTTTCCTAAAAACTAATGGAAATAAACTAAAAACTAACTAAAATATACTAAAAACTATATGAAATTAACCCCAAAAAGCGTATAAAATATCCGCTCATCAGTTAACAACATTTCATCAAGGAGAAACACTAAAACTTTAAAGCCACCCTAAGATTTACATTGAGAATAATGGGAACTCTTAATTTTTACTTGCATGACATATATAACTGAGATATGATTTTTGAGCTAGAGAACACACAGCCTGTGAGTTTTGAGCTTAATTGTATGGTTACATTCAAACCATAATATTTTATTCCTGTGTGTTTCGCCCTTCCTTTTTATTCTGATGTTCTTTACTTTGTTTTAATCTATATGTCCAATTATAGAATATAGACACATACCAAGAAAGTGATTGAGGCCATTGTTTGATTCTAGCTCACTTATCCCAAAATTAGCCTACCTTTTACATCACCCTTGTTAGCCCCCCTTGAGCTTTTAATCCCTCTTATTCTATAAACCACAATACTAGCCTTAAGCAGAAAAACAAAATAAAAATTCCAAGTTGAATCCTTGGTTAGCTTAAGATAGAAATTGTGTATTGTTTAAGTGTGGGGAACCTTATGGGAACATGGATTATAGAAACAAAGGTAGAAAGTTAAAAAGAATAAAGACATTTCAAAATAAAAGTTTTGGGAAGCACGCTCATGTGAAATCAAAACAATTAAATTACCATTTGCATTAAAAAAAATTTATAAAAAGGGAATACAAAAATTCCCCAATTGCAAAATAAAAGGAATCAATGCACATGGGACAAAAGTTAAAGTTAATATATGAGCTTGCAATACAAAGTGAGAAAATTTGGGTAAATAGGCAAAGAAACCTTTGAATTATAAAATATGTATGTTAGGTGAGATCTTAGACTAATCAAGGATTCACTTATTAGCTCACTTAGCCTTATACATATACCTTTACCTTTACCTTGGCCCATTACAACCTTAAATAAAGACCTCATGATTTTTGTATGTCTGTATTCTGTAATTGTTGATTGGTTAGATGAAGAACAAAGTTATAGAAAGTAAGGATAAAAAGAAGAATAGAGTGATTAACCCAATAAACACTGAGTGACTAGAGAGTAAACACAAAATCCAGTGAGGGTTCAATAGCTCATCAACATATATCTCTACTTAAATTGTTAATTGTCTTGCAAGTTTGTACAATATTTTTCTTTCCCATCTCAATTGTAAAAGTGCTTTAACATTATCTAAGGTTTGGCTATGCATATATGATTCCTTGAGAATGTGAATTAATTCAACTACATGTAAGTTTTATATACAAGTGAATGACAATTAGAATTGCATGATTCATTTAGGTAGTTGCATTTAGAATAGATTGCATTGTATGAGATTCTACCACTTTAACTTTAACCTTACTCTTTATCTTGGATTTAGCATGAGGACATGCTATTGTTTAAGTGTGGAGAGATTGATAAACCCATATTTTATGATATATTTTGTGCCCAATTTAAGTGATTTATTCAATCCTTCACCCACTGGTATGCAAAATTGTGATCTTCAACAATGGCGCCAATGGCTTGGTGCTCTCAAACGTGAATCACACTTAGTCACAATTTCGCACAACTAACCAGCAAGTGCACTGGGTCGTCCAAGTAATAAACCTTACGTGAGTAAGGGTCGATCCCACGGAGATTGTCGGCTTGAAGCAAGCTATGGTCACCTTGTAAATCTCAGTTAGGCGGATTTAGATAGTTATGGAGATTTGATAATTAAAACATAATTGAAATATAAACTAGGATAGAGATACTTATGTAATTCATTGGTGAGAATTTCAGATAAGCGTATAGAGATGCCTTTCGTTCCTCTGAACCTCTGTTTTCTTGCTGTCTTCATCCAATCATTCCTACTCCTTTCCATGGCAAGCTTTATGTAGGGCATCACCGTTGTCAATGGCTACATCCCATCCTCTCTTTGAAAATGGTCCAATGCGCTATCACTGCATGGCTAATCATCTGTCGGTTCTCGATCATACCGGAATAGGATTTACTATCCTTTTGCGTCTGTCACTACGCCCAGCACTCGCGAGTTTGAAGCTCGTCACAGCCATCCCTTCCCAGATCCTACTCGGAATACCACAGACAAGGTTTAGACTTTTCGGATCTCAAGAATGGCCATCCATGGGTTCTAACTTGTACCATGAAGATTCTAATATCTCGGACTCGGTCCTCTGTATTAGATATCTAAGAGATACTCATTCTAGCTTGTTTGCATGTAGAACGGAAGTGTTTGTCAGGCACACATTTATAGGTGAGAATGATGATGAGCATCACATAATCATCACATTCATCATGTTCTTGGGTGCGAATGGATATCTTAGAATAGGAATAAGCTTGAATTGAATAGAAAAAAAGTCGTACTTTGTATTAATTCATGAGAAACAGTAGAGCTCAACACCTTAATCTATGGAGTGTAGAAACTCTACCGTTGGAAATACATAAGTGATAAGGTCCAGGCATGGCCGAATGGCCAGCCCCCAAACGTGATCTAAAGATGAAACTAAAGATGTAAATACAATAGTAAAAAGTCCTATTTATGCTAAACTAGTTACTAAGGTTTACAGAAATGAGTAAATGATGCAGAAATCCACTTCTGGGGCCCACTTGGTGTGTGCTTGGGCTGAGCATTGAGCTTTACACGTGTAGAGGCTTCTCTTGGAGTTGAACACCAGTTTGTAACCTGTTTCTGGCGTTTAACTCCACTTTGCAACCTGTTTCTGGCGTTTAACTCTAGAATGCAGCATGGAACTGGCGTTGAATGCCAGTTTGCATCATCTAAACTCAAGCAAAGTATGAACTATTATATATTTCTAGAAAGCCCTGGATATCTACTTTCCAACGCAATTAAGATCGCGCCATTTGGAGTTCTGTAGCTCCAGAAAATCCACTTTGAGTGCAGGGAGGTCAGAATCCAACAGCATCTGCAGTCCTTCTTCAACCTCTGAATTTGATTTTTGCTCAAGTCCCTTAATTTTAGCCAGAAAATACCTGAAATCATAGAAAAGAACACAAACTCATAGTAAAGTCCAGAAATGTGAATTTTATTTAAAAACTAATAAAAATATACTAAAAACTAACTAAATTATGCTGAAAACTATGTAAAAATAATGCCAAAAAGCGTATAAATTATCCGCTCATCACAACACCAAACTTAAATTGTTGCTTGTCCCTAAGCAACTGAAAATCAAATAGGATAAAAAGAAGAGAATATACTATAAATTCCAAAATATCAATGAAACTTAGCTCCAATCAGATGAACGGGACTTGTAGCTTTTTGCCTCTTGAATAGTTTTGGCATCTCACTTTATCCATTGAAGTTCAGAATGATTGGCATCTATAGGAACTTAGAATTCAGATAGTGTTATTGATTCTCCTAGTTTAATATGTTGATTCTTGAACACAGCTACTTTATGAGTCTTGGCCGTGGCCCTAAGCACTTTGTTTTCCAGTATTACCACCGGATACATAAATGCCACAGACACATAATTGGGTGAACCTTTTCAGATTGTGACTCAGCTTTGCTAAAGTCCCTAATTAGAGGTGTCCAGGGTTCTTAAGCACACTCTGTTTTTGCTTTGGATCTTGACTTTAACCGCTTAGTCTCAAGTTTTCACTTGACACCTTCACGCCACAAGCACATGGTTAGGGACAGCTTGGTTTAGCCGCTTAGGCCAGGATTTTATTCCTTTAGGCCCTCCTATCCACTGATGCTCAAAGCCTTGGATCCTTTTTATTTACCCTTGCCTTTTGGTTTTAAGGGCTATTGGCTTTTTGCTCTTGCCTTTTGGTTTAAAGAGCTTTTGGCTTTTTCTGCTTGCTTTTTCTTTTTCTATATTTTTTTTTGCAAGCTTTTGTATTCACTGCTTTTTCTTGCTTCAAGAATCATTTTTATGATTTTTTAGATTATCAAATAACATTTCTCCTTTTTCCTTATTCTTCAAGAGCCAACATATTTAACATTCATGAAAAACAACTTCAAAAGACATATGCACTGTTCAAGCATTCATTCAGAAAATAAAAAGTGTTGCCACCACATCAAGATAATTAAACTAGTTTCAAGAATGAATTCGAAACCATGTACTTCTTGTTCTTTTGTAATTAAAACATTTTTCATTCAAGAGAGGTGATGGATTTATATTCATAACTTTAAGGCATAGACACTTAGATACTAATGATCATGTAATAAGACACAAAAATAAATAAACATAAAGCTCAAAAATCAAAAAATAGGAAAATAAATAAATAAGGAGATTAAGGAATGAGTCCACCTTAGTGAGGGTGGCGTCTTCCTCTTCTTGAAGAACCAATGGTGCTCTTGAGCTCCTCTATATCTCTTCCTTGTCTTTCTTGCTCCTCCCTCATAGCTATTTGATCTTCTCTAATTTCATCGAGGATGATGGAGTGCTCTAGGTGCTCCACCCTTAGTTGTCCCATGTTGGAACTTAATTATCTGATGAGCGGATAATTTATACGCTTTTTGGCAATGTTTTTAGTATGTTTTTAGTATATTTTAGTTAGTTTTATTATATTTTTATTAGTTTTTATTTAAAATTCACTTTTTTGGACTTTATTATGAGTTTGTGTGTTTTTCTGTGATTTCAGGTATTTTCTGGCTGAAATTGAGGGACCTGAGCAAAAATCTGATTCAGAGGCTGAAAAAGGACTACAGATGCTGTTGGATTCTGACCTCCCTGCACTCGAAGTGGATTTTCTGGAGCTATAGAAGCCCAATTGGCGCGCACTCAATTGCGTTGGAAAGTAGACATCCTGGGCTTTCCAGAAATATATAATAGTTCATACTTTGCCTGAGATTTGATGGCCCAAACAGGCGTTCCAAGTCAGCCCAAAGAATTCTGGCGTTTAACGCCGGAACTGGCATAAAAAATGGAGTTAAACGCCCAAACTGGCACAAAAGCTGGCGTTTAACTCCAAGAAAAGTCTTTACACATGAAAGCTTCAATGCTCAGCCAAGCACACACCAAGTGGGCCCCGAAAGTGGATTTTTACACTAAACACCCTAGCTTACTCATTTTCTGTAACCTTAGGTCACCAGTTTACTATTAAAACTACTTTTAGTGATTCATCTTATACCTGATGACATTCTACACGTTTCATATTGTATCTTCTACGGCATGAGTCTCTAAACCCCATTGTTGGGGGGTGAGGAGCTCTGCTGTTCTTCATGAATTAATGTAATTACTACTGTTTTCCGTTCTATCATGCTTGCTTCTATTCTAAGATATTCATTCGCACTTCAACCTGATGAATGTGATGATCCGTGACAATCATCATCATTCTCACCTATGAACGCGTGCCTGACAACCACCTCCGTTCTACCTTAGATTGAATGCATATCTCTTAGCCTCATGATTCAGATCAGAGTCTTCGTGGTATAAGCTAGAATTATTGGCGGCCATTCCTGAGATCCGGAACGTCTAAACCTTGTCTGTGGTATTCTGCGTATGATCTGGGAAGGGATGACTGTGACGAGCTTCAAACTCGCGAGTGTTGGGCGTAGTGACAGACGCAAAAGGATCAATGGATCCTATTCCGACATGATCGAGAACCGACAGATGATTAGCCGTACGGTGACAGTGCATTTGGAACGTTTTCACTCAGAGGACGGGAAGTAGCCATTGACAATGGTGATGCCCAACATAAAGCTTGCCATGGAAGGAGCCTTGCGTGTATGAAGAAGAAGATAGTAGGAAAGCAGAGATTTAGAAGACAAAGCATCTCCAAAGCCTCAACCTGTTCTTCATTACTACATAACAAGTATTTATTTCATGTTCTTTTACTTTTTACAATTAAATCTGAGAATTATTGATATCCTGACTAAGAGTTACAAGATAACCATAGCTTGCTTCAAGCCGACAATCTCCGTGGGATCGACCCTTACTCACGTAAGGTATTACTTGGACGACCCAGTGCACTTGCTGGTTAGTTGTGCGGAGTTGCAAAAGTGTGATTGTAATTTTGTGCACCAAGTTTTTGGCGCCGTTGCCTGGGATTGTTCGAGTTTGGACAACTGACGGTTTATCTTGTTACTTAGATTAGGAATAAATTATTTTTGTTGGTTTAGAGTCTTTTATTTGAGTTTAGTTTTATATTTTAAGTTTGGTGTCAATTGCATGCTTTTATTTTCTTTTAATTTTTCGAAATTGCATGTCCTCAGTTCTTTCTTGATTTTTAAAAATTCTAAGTTTGGTGTCTTCTTTGTGTTTCCTTTAATTTTTCGAAAATTTTTGTTTGATTCTCTAAAAATTTTAAGTTTGGTGTGTTTTTGTGCTTTTATTTACTTAAAAATTTTTCAAAAATTTGTTCTTGGTGTTCATCTTGATCTTCAAAGTGTTCTTGGTGTTCATCTTGACATTCAAAGTTTTCTTGTTTGTTCTCTGTGTTTTGATCTAAAATTTCTAAGTTTAGTGTCATTTTGTTGTTTTTCTCTTTCCGCATTAAAATTCAAAAATCAAAAAAATATCCTTTCCTTATTTTACTCATAAATTTCGAAATTGTGCATTAATTTAGTCAAAGATTTTCAAAATCATATCTTTTTTTTTAGTCAAGTCAATATTCTAATTTCAAAAATTGATCTTTTCAAATCTTTTTCAAAAATCAAATCTTTTTAATTTCTTCAATCATATATTTTCAATCATATCTTTTTTTTATAAATTGCAATCATATCTTCTCAATCAAATCTTTTTCAAAATAATCTTCAATCATATCTTTTTGATTGCTAATTTCAAAATCTCTTTAATTAATTAATTAATTTAGTCTTCAATTTGCTTTTATTTTCTTTTTTTCGAAATTTTATTTTATTTTATTTTCCATTTATTTTATTTTATTCTATTTTAATTTTGGTCACTTTTAATTAAATAAATAAAAAATAAAAATATAATTTATTTACAATTCATATCAATTCCCTTTTCTCCATCATGGACATAAGTGGAAATGAACAGTCAAGAAGGACTCTGGGGTCATATGCTAACCCCATTACAGCTACATATGGGAGTAGCATCTGTATACCTCCCATTAAAGCAAGCAGTTTTGAGCTAAATCCTCAGCTCATTATCATGGTGCAGCAAAATTGCCAGTATTCCGGTCTTCCACAGGAAGAACCTACTGAGTTTCTGGCACAGTTCTTACAAATTGCTGATACAGTACGTAATAAAGAAGTGGATCAGGATGTCTACAGATTATTACTGTTTCCATTTGCTGTAAAAGATCAAGCTAAGAGGTGGTTAAATAACCAACCCACAGCAAGCATAAAAACATGGAGACAGTTATCAGACAAATTCCTGAATCAATTTTACCCTCCAAAAAGGATGACACAGCTAAGGCTGGACATCCAAGGCTTTAAACAAGAGGATCATGAATCCCTTTATAATGCTTGGGAGAGGTACAGAGGGATGCTAAGGAAATGCCCCTCTGAAATATTTTCAGAGTGGGTACAGTTAGACATCTTCTACTATGGGCTTACAGAAAAAGCTCAAATGTCTCTAGATCACTCAACTGGTGGATCTGTACAAATGAGAAAAATAATTGAAGAGGCTCAAGAGCTCATAGATACGGTCGCTAGAAATTAACATTTGTACTCTAGCAGTGAGTCCTACATGAAGGAAGAGGCCAGCGCAGTAACTACTGATCCTAATCCTCAAGAACAGATTATTGAGCTTAATCAGCAATTACTCCTTATGACAAAATAATTAGCAGAATTCAAAGAGATGCTCCAAGACACTAAAAATGCTAACAAGAATATAGAAGCACAATTGAATCAGACAAGACAGCAGCTATCTAAACAGATAACAGAAGAATGCCAAGCTGTCCAACTAAGGAGCGGGAAGACATTGAATAACTCAGCTCAAAATAGCAAAAAGTCAAGAAAGGAACAAATGACAGAGGATGACCAAACCACTGCCCAAAATCCCTCTGAGGACATCAAGAGCCCAGAGAGGAATAACTCTGGCGTTTAAACGCCAGAAAAAGGGGGAAAAGTTGGCGTTAAACACCCATTCCTTACCTAGTTCCGGCATTCAAACGCCAGAAAAGGGTGGGAAGCTGGCGTTAAACACCCATCCAGCACCCAATCCTGGCGTTCAAATGCCAATGAGGAATCAGACACCTGCAAGTGCTGATAGTAACCCATCTAAGAAGGCTTCTCCAACCACTTCTGTAGGGAATAAACCTGCAGCAACTAAGGTTGAAGAATATAAAGCCAAGATGCCTTATCCTCAGAAGCTCCGCCAAGCGGAACAGGATAAACAATTTGCCCGCTTTGTAGACTATCTCAGGACTCTTAAAATAAAGATCCCGTTTGCAGAGGCACTTGAGCAAATACCCTCTTATGCTAAGTTCATGAAAGAGATCTTAAGTCATAAGAAGGATTGGAGAGAAACTGAAAAAGTGTTTCTCACTGAAGAATGCAGTGCAGTCATTCTGAAAAGCTTACCAGAGAAGCTTCAAGATTCAGGGAGCTTTATGATACCATGCACAATAGAGGGTGCTTGTACTAAGACAGCTCTATGTGACCTTGGAGCAAGTATCAATCTAATACCTACATCCACCATCAGAAAGCTTGGCTTGACTGAAGAGGTCAAACCAACCCGGATATGTCTTCAACTTGCTGATGGCTCCATTAAATACCCATCAGGCATAATTGAGGACATGATTGTCAAGGTTGGGCTATTTGCCTTTCCCACTGACTTTGTAGTGCTGGAAATGGAGGACCATAAGAGTGCAACTCTGATTCTAGGAAGACCTTTCCTAGCAACTGGACGAACTCTCATTAATGTCCAAAAAGGGGAAGTGACCCTGAGAGTCAATGACGATGAGTTCAAGTTAAATGTTGTCAAAGCTATGTAGCATCCAGACACGTCAAATGACTGCATGAGCGTTGATATTATTGACTCCCCAGTGGAAGAGGTCAATATGACTGAAAGTCTTGAATTAGAGCTAGAGGACATCTTTAAAGATGTTCAGCCTGATCTGGAGGAATCAGAGGAAATAAAAGAACCTCTGAAAATCCCTCAGGAAGAGGAGAAACCTCCTAAACCCGAGCTCAAACCACTACCACCATCCTTGAAATATGTATTTCTGGGGGAGGGTGACACTTTTCCAGTGATCATAAGCTTTGCTTTAAATCCACAGGAAGAGAAAACACTAATTCAAGTGTTAAGGACACACAAGACAGCTCTTGGGTGGTCCATAAATGACCTTAAGGGCATTAGCCCAGCAAGATGCATGCACAAGATCCTATTGGAGGATTATGCTAAGCCAGTGGTTCAACCACAGAGGCGGCTAAATCCAGCCATGAAGGAAGTGGTGCAGAAAGAGGTCACTAAGTTACTAGAGGCTGGGATTATTTATCCTATTTCTGATAGCCCCTGGGTGAGCCCTATCCACGTTGTCCCCAAGAAGGGAGGCATGACAGTGGTTCATAATGAAAAAAATGAACTGGTTCCTATAAGAACAGTTATAGGGTGGCGTATGTGTATTGACTACAGAAGGCTCAATACAGCCACCCAAAAGGATCACTTTCCTTTACCATTCATAGACCAGATGCTAGAGAGACTAGCAGATCATGAATATTACTGCTTTTTGGATGGCTATTCAGGTTACAACCAAATTGCAGTGGATCATCAGGACCAAGAGAAAACAGCATTCACATGTCCTTCTGGAGTATTTGCCTACAGAAGGATGCCTTTTGGTCTGTGCAATGCATCTGTGATCTTTCAAAGATGCATGCTCTCTATTTTCTCTGATATGGTGGAAAAATTTCTGAAAGTCTTCATGGATGACTTTTCAGTATTTGGAGACTCATTCAGCTCCTGTCTTGACCATTTAGCACTTGTTCTGAAAAGATGCCAAGAGACCAACCTAGTTTTAAACTGGGAAAAATGTCACTTCATAGTGACTGAAGGAATTGTCCTTGGGCATAAAATTTCAAACAAGGGAATAAAGGTGGATCAAGCTAAAGTGGAAGTAATTGAAAAATTACCACCACCTGCCAATGTAAAGGCAATCAGAAGCTTTCTGGGACATGCAGGATTCTATAGGAGGTTCATAAAGGATTTTTCAAAAATTGCAAAACCTCTAAGCAACCTGCTAGCTGCTGACACGCCATTTGTGTTTAACACAGAATGTCTGCAGGCGTTTGAAACCCTGAAAGCCAAGCTGGTCACAGCACCAGTCATCTCTGCACCTGACTGGACATTATCATTCGAACTAATGTGTGATGCCAGTGACCATGCCATTGGTGCAGTGTTGGGACAGAGGCATAACAAGCTTCTGCATGTCATTTACTATGCTAGCCGTGTTTTAAATGATGCACAGAAGAATTACACAACCAAAGAAAAAGAGTTACTTGCAGTGGTTTATGCCATTGACAAGTTTAGATCCTATTTAGTAGGTTCAAAAGTGATTGTGTATACTGACCATGCTGCTCTTAAATACCTACTCACAAAGCAGGATTCAAAACCCAGGCTCATAAGATGGGTGTTACTTCTGCAAGAGTTTGATATAGAAATAAGAGACAGAAAAGGGACAGAGAACCAGGTAGCTGATCACCTGTCCCGGATAGAATCAGTAGCAGGGGCGTCCCACCCTCCTACTGAGATCTCTGAAACCTTTCCGGATGAGCAACTCTTCGCCATTCAGGAAGCACCATGGTTTGCAGACAGGAAAAGGAAGAAGCATGAAAGGCTTCTCTCAATACAGAGTCAAATAAAACCCCCCACATTCAAACTCTAAGTTTGGTGTTGGAAGGCCACAACCAAACTCTAAGTTTGGTGTTAAGAGGCCATCATCATGCTCTAAGTATTTGTGAGGCTCCATGAGAGCCCACTGTCAAGCTACTGACATTAAAGAAGCGCTTGTTGGGAGGCAACCCAATTTTACTTATCTATGTTAATTTCTATTTTCCATTGTTATTTTATATTTTCTGTAGGTTGATGATCATATGAAGTCACAAAAACAATTGAAAAAGCAAAAACAAACTAAAAAATAGAATGAAAAACAGCACACCCTGGAGGAGAAGCCTACTGGCGTTTAAACGCCAGTAAAGGCAGCAGAATGGGCGTTTAACACCCAGTATGGCACCATTCTGGGCGTTTAACGCCAGAAATGGGCACCAGACTGGCGTTTAACGCCAGAAAAGGGCAAGAAGCTGGCGTTAAATGCCAGAAATGGGCAACAACCTGGCGTTTAACGCCAGGATTGGCAGCAAAGGGCGTTTTGCAAGCCTAATTGGTGCAGGGATGGGAAATTCTTGACACCTCAGGATCTGTAGACCTCACAGGATCCCCACCAACCTCAACTCACTCTCTCACTTCTTCACACCTTTTCATAATACTCTTTCCCAAATAACCTCCACCAATCACCTCCATTACTCCTCCAAAACCATCATACAAACCACCTACACCCACCCACTCAAATTCAAACCATCACTCCTTCCTTTTCCACATCATTACCACCTAAAACCCCCCTTGGCCGAATAATTCACACACCTCCATCTCATCCATCTCTTCTTCTTCTCCTCCTTTCTTTATTCTTTTGCTCGAGGACGAGCAAACCTTTTAAGTTTGGTGTGGAAAAGCTCAGCTTTTTTTGTTTTTCCATAACCATTTATGGCACCTAAGGCCGGAGAAACCTCTAGAAAGAGGAATGGAAAGGCAATTGCTTCCACCTTCGAGTCATGAGAGATGGAGAGATTTATCTCAAAGGTCCATCAAGACCACTTCTATGAAGTTGTGGCCAAGACTCCTCATTGAAGAGGACAAGCCCATCACTAAGAAAAGGATGGAGCAAACAAGAAAGCCCACTCATGGACCTCAGTAAGAGCATGAGGAAAATCATCATCATGAAATCCCTGAGATGCCTCAAGGGATGCATTTTCCTCCATAAAACTATTGGGAGCAAATTAACACCTCCCTAGGAGAATTAAGTTCCAATAGGGGACAACTAAGGGTGGAGCACCAAGAGCATTCCATCCTCCTTCATGAAATTAGAGAAGATCAAAGAGTCATGAGAGAGGAGCAACAAAGGCAAGGAAGAGACATTGAGGAGCTCAAGCACTCCATAAGATCTTCAAGAGGAAGAACTAGCCGCCATCACTAAGGTGGACCCGTTCTTTAATCTCCTTGTTCTTTATCTTCTGTTTTTTTTAATTTTTATGCTTTATGTTTATCTATGTTTGTGTCTTTATTACATGATCACTAGTGTCTTAGTGTCTATGCCTTAAAGCTATGAAAATGAATCCATCACCTCTCTTAAATGAAAAATGTTTTTTATTGAAAAAGAAAAAGAAGTGCATGAATTTCAAATTTTAAAACAGATTAATTATTTTGATGTGGTGGCAATACTTTTGTTTTTCTGAATGAATGCTTGAACAGTGCATATTTTTGAATTTGTTGATTCATGAATGTTAAAATTTTTGGCTCTTGAAAGAATGATGGAAAAGGAGAAATGTTATTTGATAATCTGAAAAATCATAAAATTGATTCTTGAAGCAAGAAAAAGCAGTGAAAAGCTTGCAGAAAAAAAAAAGAGAAAGCGAAAAATAAAAGAAAGAAAAAGAAAAAGCAAGCAAAAAAAAGCCAATAGCCCTTTAAACCAAAAGGCAATGGTGAAATAAAAAAGGATCCAAGACTTTGAGCATCAGTGGATAGGAGGGCCCACAGGAATAAAATCTTGGCCTAAGCGGCTAAACCAAGCTGTCCCTAACCATGTGCTTGTGGCGTGAAGGTGTCAAGTGAAAACTTGAGACTGAGCGGTTAAAGTCA